>NW_027254501.1:0-323184 GCF_044704955.1 Pristiophorus japonicus
GGAAAGGGAAAGAGCGAGTGAAAAGGCAGAGAGGGAAGGAGCGATCGGAGGGAGAGAGTAGGTAATGGAGAGAGGGGGAGGGGAGAGAGAGAGAAGAAAGAGGACAAAGGAGAGAGAGGAGGACAAGTGAGCGAAAGAAAGTGGAGAGGGAAGGGGAGAGAGGGGAAAGTGGGGAGTGAGAGAGGAAGGAATGAGAGAGGCGAGGGGGCAAAGAGTGGGGAAGGGGAGAGAGAGGGGGAAGGGGAGAGAGAGGGAGAGAGAGGAAGGAGTGGGAAAAAGAGGGAAAGGGAGAGAGAGGAAAAAAAGTTGTAAAACAGGTTGCGATGGGGAAGGGAGAAAGAGAGCCTGTAATTTCATGTTTGGTCTCAGAGCTGTTTAAAATTTATAATTAGAGCCCTTGTTAATTGACAGTGAATTTAAATGCTGAGCTAATTTTGAACGACCCCAGTGAGATTTGAACACACTACCACTGGTTTACGAAACTAGTGCTCTAACCCCTTAGCTATGGAGCCATCTGTTCTGGGGAACACAGGGGAAGGAGCAGGAAAGAGAGGGGAAGGGAAAAGAGAGAGTGGAAGGAGGGAGAGAGAGGGGGAAGGGGAGAGAGAGAGGGGCGAAAAGAGGGAGTTGGGGAAAGAGAGGGAGGGGATGGACAGAGAGGGAGCGTGGAAGGGCGGGGGGGAGAGAGGGGAAGGAGTGGGAGAGAGTGGGAGCGGAGAGAGCGTAAGGGGAGAGAAAGGGGAAGGAGTGAGAGAGAGGGGGAAGGGGAGAGGGAGGGGAAGGAGTGAGAGAGAGGGGGAAGGCGAGAGACGGTCAGGAGAGAGAGGGAGGGGCAGGGGAGAGAGAAAGGAAGGGGAGAGAGAGGGAGAAGGGGAGAATCCCAAAAGAAAGGGTAAAGAGAGAGAGGAGGAAGAGGGGGGTGGGGAGGTCAGAGGGAGAGGGAAAGGGAGAGGGAAAAGGCAGAGGGGGAAGGGAAGAGAGGGGGTGAGAGTGGGTAGTGGAAAGAGAGGGAGGGGAGACAGAGAGAGGGTGGAGGGGATGGAGTGACAGAGAGGGGAATGAGTGTATTGTGTTCCTAACACAGATGAGATTGCACACAGGGAGGTTACAGTAACAGTGACCTCAGTCTTTAATAAGACACTCCAGAGTGAGAAACAGGCCTTAGGGGCGGCTTATACACAGTGCTCCCAATGGAATCCCTTGGGACTTCAGGGGATGAACTCCCTGGTGGCGGAACATGGGAGAGCAAGTTTTACAGATACACAACAGAGTGAGAGATGAGGAAAGTGAGATAGTGGGAAAGGGAGAGAGGGGTAAAAAGATGTAGCACGGGTCGTGATGGGGAAGGGAGAGAGAGATTTGGAAGGGGAGAGAGAGTGTCAGACAGACGAGAATCTGTTGTTGAAGGATTGGTCTCAGAGCTGTTTAATATTTATAATTAAAGCCCTGGTTAATTGACAGCAAATTTAAATATTGAGTAGGCCCCAATGAGATTTGAACTCATGACCCCTGGTTTACTAGACCAGTGCTCTAACCCCTGAGCTATGGAGCCACCTGCTTTGGGAAAGACAGGGGAAGGAGCAGGAAAGAGAGGGGAAGGGAAAAGAGAGAGTGGAAGGAGTGAGAGAGAGGGAAGGGGAGAGAGAGAGGGAGGGGTAAGGGAAAAGCGAGCGTGGAAGGAGTGAGAGAGGGAGGGGACGGAGTGAGAGAGAGGGGGAAGGGGAGAGAGGGAAGGGACGGAGTGAGAGAGAGGGGGAAGGGGAGACAGGGAGGAGGAGAGAGGGGAAGGGGAGAGAGAGAAGGGGAAGGGGAAAGAGCAATTGGAAGGATTGAGAGAAAGGGGAAGGGGAGAGAGTGGGGAAGGAGTGAGAGAGAGGGGGAAGGAGTGACAGGGAGGAAAAGAGAGGGGAAGGGGAGAGACGGAGGGGAGTGAGGGAGGGGAGGAAAGAGAGGGGACGGGAGAGGAAAGGGAGAGTGAAAAGGCAGAGGGGATGTGAAAGTGGGCAGCGGAGAGAGGGGGACAGGAAAGAGAGGGGAAGGAGTGATAGAGAGGGGGAACGGGAAAGAGTGGGGAAGGAGTGAGAGAGAGGGGAAGGAGAGCGAGAGGGGAAGGAAAGAGAAGGAGGAGGCGGGGAGAGAGAAAGGAAGGGGAGAGAGAGGGAGAAGGGGAGAATCCGAAAAGAAAGGGTAAAAAGAGAGAGAGAGAGGAGGAAGAGAGGGGAGGGGAGGAGAGAGGGAGAGGGAAAGGGAGAGTGAAAAGGCAGAGGGGGAAAGGGAGAGAGGGGGAGAGAGAGAGAGGGGGAGGGAGACAGAGAGGGAGATGTGGAGGGTATGGAGGGCGAGGGGAATGAGTGAGGCACGGGGAAAGTGAGATAGCGGGAAGGGGAGAAAGTGAGGGGAAGGAGTGAGAAAGGGGGGAAGGAGAGAAGGGATTGAGTGAGAAAGGTGGGGAATGAGAGCGTAAAGTTCTTTCTCAATGGCACAAAACCCACACGAGGCAAATTCTGTGGACTAGGTCACTCCATGACCTGTACCTTTATTCACAGGACCAAGAGGTGATGACCCTGCGTGGGACCTCCCTTTATGTACCTGGACGACCAGGTAAGGAGTGTCTCCCACAAGTTCGCCCCCTGTGGTCAAGATGTGCATTGCTTAAGTCTATTCAGTATTGCAGTGGTTTTACATGGAGGTTACATGTATGACAGAGAGACAGGGAGGAAGAGAGAGGGGAACTGGAGAGAGAGAAGGGGGAGGGGAAAGAGATCTAGGATACGAGGAATGAGATAGTGGAAGTGAGGGAGAGAGCGGGAAAAGAGTCGGAAAGAGAGGGGAAGGGGAAAGAGAGAGGGGAAGGAGTGAGGGAGCGAGGGGGAAGGGGAGACAGGGAGGAAGAGAGAGGCGGAAGCGGAGGGGAAGGAGCGAGAGAGAGGGGAAGGCGAGAGAGGGAGGAGGCAGGGGAGAGAGAAAGTAAGGGGAGAGAGAGAGAAGGGGAGAATCGGAAAAGAAAGGGTAAAGAGAGAGAGAGAAAGGAGGAAGAGGGGGAGGGGAGGGAAGAGGGAGAGGGAAAGGGAGAGTGAAAAGGCAGAGGGGGAAGGGGAGAGAGGGGGGAGAGAGAGAGAGGGGGAGGGGAGACAGAGAGGGAGATGTGGAGGGGATGGAGGGCAAGGGGAATGAGTGAGGCACAGAGAAAGTGAGATAGCGGGAAGGGGAGAGAGTGAGGGGAAGGAGTGAGAAAGTGGGGAAGGAGAGACATGGAGGAAGAGAGAAGGGAAGTGGAGAGAGAGAAGGGGGAGGGGAAAGTGATCTAGGATAAGGGGAATGAGATAGTGGAAGTGAGGGAGAGAGACGGGGAAGGGGAGACAGGGAGGAAGAAAGACGGGCAGGGGAGAGAGAGAGGGAAAGGAGAAAGCGAGATTAAGGAGAGAGAGAGGGAAGGAGTGAGAGAGCGAGGGGGGAGAATGGAAGGGGAGATAAAGAGAGGGGAAGGAGAGAGAGAGAGGGAGAAGCGGAGAATCTGAAAAGAAAGAGATAACCGGGACGGGGTGGAGGAGTGAAGAGGCAGAGGCTGAAGAGAGAATAATGAATTAGAGATGGGAATTTAAATACTAAATTAATTTTGGGTAGGCCCCAATGAGATTTGAACCACCTGCTCTGGGAAAGATAGGGGAAGGAGCAGGAAAGAGAGGGGAAGGGAAAAGAGAGAGGGGAAGGAATGGGGAGAGAGTGAAAGGAGAAAGGGAAGGGGAGAGAGGGGAAAGAGGTGAGAGAGAGACAGGGGAAGGAGTTAGAGAGAGGGGAGGGAAGTGGAGACAGGGAGGAAGAGAGAGGGGAAGGGGAGAGAGGTGGGAGGGAGGGGAAAGAGAGGGAGGGGAAGGGGAGAGAGAGTATGGAAGGGGAGAGAGAGGGTGAGGGGAGAGAGAGGGGGAAGGAGTGAGAGAGAAGTGGAGGGGAGATAGAGGGGGAAGGAGTGAGAGAGACGGGGAGGGGAGATAGAGGGGGAAGAAACATAGAAACATAGAAAATAGGTGCAGGAGTAGGCCATTCGGCCCTTCGAGCCTGCACCACCATTCAATAAGATCATGGCTGATCATTCCCTCAGTACCCCTTTCCTGCTTTCTCTCCATACCCCTTCATCCCTTTAGCAGTAAGGGCCATATCTAACTCCTTCTTAAATATATACAATGAACTGGCCTCAACAACTCTCTGCGGCGGGGAACTCCACAGGTTAACAACTCTCTGAGTGAAGAAGTTTCTCCTCATCTCAGTCCTAAATGGTCTACCCCTTATCCTTAGACTGTGTCCCCTGGTTCTGGACTTCCCCAACTTCGGGAACATTCTAACCGCATTTAACCTGTCCCGTCCCATCAGAATCTTATACGTTTCTATGAGATCCCCTCTCATCCTTCTAAACTCCCGTGTATAAAGGCCCAGTTGCTCCAGTCTCGCCTCATATGTCAGTCCCGCCATCCCGGGAATCAGTCTGGTGAACCTTCGCTGCACTCCCTCAATAGCAAGAATGTCCTTCCTCAGATTAGGAGACCAAAACTGAACACAATATTCCAGGTGAGACCTCACCAAGGCCCTGTACAACTGCAGTAAGACCTCCCTGCTCCTATACTCAAATCCTCTCGCTATGAAGGCCAACATACCATTTGCCTTCTTCACCGCCTGCTGTACCTGCATGCCAACTTTCAATGACTGATGTACCATGACACCCAGGTCTCGTTGCACCTCCCCTTTTCCTAATCTGTCACCATTCAGATAATATTCTGTCTTCGTGTTTTTGCCTCCAAAGTGGATAACCTCACATTTATCCACATTATACTGCATCTGCCATGCATTTGCCCACTCACCTAACCTGTCCAAGTCACCCTGCAGCCTCTTAGCATCCTCCTCACAGCTCACACTGCCACCCAGCTTAGTATCATCTGCAAACTTGGAGATATTACACTCAATTCTTTCATCTCAATCGTTTATGTATATTGTAAATAGCTGGGGTCCCAGCACTGAGCCCTGCGGCACTCCACTAGTCACTGCCTGCCATTCTGAAAAGGACCTGTTTATCCCGACTCTCTGCTTCCTGTCTGCCAACCAGTTCTCTATCCACGTCAGTACATTACCCCCAATAACATGTGCTTTAATTTTGCACACCAATCTCTTGTGTGGGACCTTATCAAAAGCCTTTTGAAAGTCCAAATACACCACATCCACTGGTTCTCCCTTGTTCACTCTGCTCGTTACATCCTCAAAAAATTCGAAAAGATTTGTCAAGCATGATTTCCCTTTCATAAATCCATGCTGACTTGGACCGATCCTGTCACTGCTTTCCAACTGTGCTGCTATTTCATCCTTAATAATTGATTCCAACATTTTCCCCACTGCTGATGAAGGAGTGAGAGAGGGGGGAAGGGGAGAGAGGGGGAAGGAGCGAGGCTGTGACAAGGGAAGGGGAAGGAGGGAGAGGGGAATGAGCGAGAGAAGGGGAAAGCGAGATAGTGGGAAAGTGAGAGAGGGGTAAAAAGATGTAAAACAGGTCATGATGGGGAAGGGAGAGAGATTTGGAAGGGGAGAGAGAGTGTAAGAGAGACGAGAAGAGGAGAGGGGGAAGGGTGTGAGTGGAGCTTGTTGTTCCAGTGTCGGTCTCGGAGCTGATTAATATTTATAATTAAAGCTGCTGTTAATTGACGGTGAATTTAAATACTGAGCTAATTTGAGTAGACCCCAAAGAGACTGAAACTCACTACCCCTGGTTTACAAGACCCGTGTTCTAACCCCTGAGCTATGGAGTCACCCGCTCTGGGACAGGTCGGGGAAGGAGCAGGAAAGAGAGGGGAAGGGAAAAGAGAGAGTGGAAGGAGTGAGAGAGAGGGGAGAATGGGAGAGAGAGGAATGGGGAAGGGGAGAGAGAGCGGAGGGGAGAGAGAGAGGAAGAGAGGGAGGTGGGGAAAGAGAGGGAGGGGATGGACAGAGTGAGAGAGTGTGGAAGCGGGGGGGAGAGAGGGGAAGGATTGGGAGAGAGGGGGAGGGGAGAGAGCAGAAGGGGAGAGAAAGGGGAAGGAGTGAGAGAGAGAGGGAAGGGAAGACAGGGAGGAAGAGAGAGGGGAAGGGGAGAGAGAGTGGGGGTGGGGAGGGAGGGAGGGGAGGAAAGAGAGAGGACGGGAGAGGGAAAAGGCAGAGGGGGTGAGAGAGTGGGTAGCGGAGAGAGGGGGAGGGGATAGAGGGAGGGAAGATAGAGGAGGAAGGAGAGAGGGGGTAAGGAGAGGAGAGAGAATGAAATAAGAGAGGGAAGGGGAGACAGTGAGTGGAAGGGAAGAGAGAGGGGAAGGTGTGAGAGAGTGAGAAGGGGAGAATCTGAAAAGGAAGAGGCAGCTGGGAATGGAGAGTCAGAGGCGGAAGAGAGAATAACAAATTAGAGATGGGAATTTAAATACTAAATTAATTATGCAAAGGTCCCAGTGAGATTTGAACCCATGACCCCTGGTTTACTAGACTAGTGCTCTAACCCCTGAGCTATGGAACCACCTGCCCTGGGCTGTGTCATTCCCCAGTTAGTGCTGTGTGTTTGAAGAATGAGGAGGGGTCAGTGAAACGCTCAGATTGTGTCTCATCCCCCAGACTCCTGCCTCCGTCTCTTCATTATTCGCCTCTCAACATCGATATATCGGGTCTTTCACGTAGTAAAACATCCCAAGGCAACTCAGTCACACTCTGCCTCAATCTCTCTCTGCCTCTCTGTCTCTCTCAATCTCACTCTCTTTCTTTCTGTCTCTCACCTTTTCACTCTGTCCCTCGAGGGGCGAAGATAGAGCGGGGGAAGGGGAGAGAGGGAGAAGGGGAGAGAGAGGGGGGGAATGGGAGAGAGAGGGGGCAATGGGAGAGGTGGGGAGGGGGAGAGTCTGATGGGACAGGGGAGAGTGAGAGTGAGGGAAGGAGGGAAAGGGATGAGGGAGGGGAGTGGAGACAGGGGAGGCGAGGGAGAAGGAGAGGGATGCGAGAGAAAGGAGGGGAGAAAATGAAAAGGAAGAGGGAAAGGAGTGAGCGAGAGGCGAAGGGAAGAGAGAGAGAGGAATACGGAGAGAGAGATGGAGAAGGGGAGCGAGAGAGGGGTAAGAGGAGAGAGAGAGGGTAAGGAATTTGAAATAGAGGGGACGGAGAAGGAGAGAGGGGAAGGGGAAAGAGAGAGAGGAAGAAAGAGGGGCAGGGGAGAGAGAAGGGGGAAAGGGGAAAGAGAGGTTATGGGGAGTGGGGTAAGGAGTGAGAGAGAGAGGGGAAGGGGAGAGAGGGGAAGGGGAGAGAACGGGAAAGGGAGAGAGTTGGAGGGGAGAGTCATTGAAAGCAGCCATGCCGGTGCAGCAAGCAGTTAGGAAGGCAAATGGTACGTTGGCCTTCATTGCAAGAGGGTTTGAGTACAGGAGCAAGGATGTCTTACTCCAGTTATACAGGGCCTTGGTGAGACCACACCTGGAGTATTGTGTGCAGTTTTGGTCTCCTTACTTCAGGAAGGATACACTTGCCATAGAGGGAGTGCAGCGAAGGTTCACCAGACTGATTCCTGGGATGGCAGGACTGTGGTATGAGGAGAGATTGGGTCGACTGGGCCTGTATTCACTGGAGTTGAGAAGAATGAGAGGGGATCTGATTGAAAGGTATAAAATTCTGACAGGGTTGGACAGACTGGATGTGGGGAGGATGTTTCACCGGGGGCTGGGAAGTCTAGAACAAGGGATCACACAGTCTCAGGATACGGGGTAGGAAATTTAGGAGCGAGATGAGGAGAAATGTTTTCACTCAGAGGGAGGTGAACCTGTGGAATTCTCTACCACAGAAGGCTGTGGAGGCCAAGTCACTGAATATATTTAAGAGGGAGACAGATAGATTTCTAGACACAAAAGGTATGGGGAGGTAAGCAGGAATATGGTGTTGGGATAGAGGATCAGCCATGATCATATTGAATGGTGGTGCAGGCTCGAAGGGCCGAATGGCTTCCTCCTGCTCCTATTTCACATGTTTCTGTGTTTCTCTGAATGAGTGAGACACGGGGGAAGTGAGATAGCAGGAAAAGATGTCATGATGGGGAAGGCAGAGTGAAGGAACACTGTTGTTCCAAGGTCAGTCTCAAAGCTGTTTAATATTTATATTTGACACCCTTAATAATTTAAATACGGAGCTAATTTTGTGAAGGATCCAGAAAGATTTGAACTCACGACCCCTGGTTTACTGGAGCAGTGCTCTAACCCCTGAGCTATGGAGCCACCTGCTCTGGGAAAGATGGGAAGGAGCAGGGAAGAGAGGGGTAAGGAAAATAGAGCGTGGAAGGAGTGAGAGAGAGGGGGAAGTGGAGAGAGAGGGAGGGGAAGGGGAGGGAGAGGGAGGGGAAGAGAGCGAGGGGAAGTGGAGGGAGAGAGGGGTAGGAGTGAGAGAGGGAAGGGGAAATAGAGGGAACGAGTGAGAGAGAGAGAGGGGAAGGGGAGAGAGATGTGAAGGCAAGAGAGGGAGGAGGCAGGGGAGAGAGAAAGGGGAAGAGGAGAGAGAGGGAGAAGGGGAGAATCTGAAATGAAAGGGAAAAGAGAGCGAGAGAGGAGGGAGGGGTGAGAGGGGAGGGGAAGGGGAGAGAGAGTGTGGAAGGGGAGAGAGAGGGTGAGGGGAGAGAGAAGGGGAAGGAGTGAGAGAGAGGGGGAGGGGAGAGAGAGGGGGAAGAAACATAGAAACATAGAAACATAAAAAATAGGTGCAGGAGTAGACCATTCGGCCCTTCGAGCCTGCACCACCATTCAATAAGATCTTGGCTGATCATTCCCTCAGTACCCCTTTCCTGCTTTCTCTCCATACCCCTTCATCCGTTTAGCAGTAAGGGCCATATCTAACTCCTTAAATATATACAATGAACTGACCTCAACAACTCTCTGTGTAGGGAATTCCACAGGTTAACAACTCTCTGAGTGAAGAAGTTTCTCCTTATCTCAGTCCTAAATGGTCTACCCCTTATCCTTAGACTGTGTCCCTTGGTTCTGGACTTCCCCAACATCGGGAACATTCCAACCGCATCTAACCTGTCCAGTCCCGTCAGAATCTTATACGTTTCTATGAGATCCACTCTCATCCTTCTAAACTCCCGTGTATAAAGGCCCAGTTGCTCTAGTTTCTCCTCATATGTCAGTCCAGCCATCCCGGGAATCAGTCTGGTGAACCTTCGCTGCACTCCCTCAATAGCAAGAATGTCCTTCCTCAGATTAGGAGACCAAAACTGAACACAATATTCCAGGTGTGGCCTCACCAAGGCTCTGTACAACTGTAGCAACACCTCCCTGCTCCTATACTCAAATCCCCGAGCTATGAAGGTCAACATACCATTTGCCTTCTTCACCACCTGCTGTACCTGCATGCCAACTTTCAATGACTGATGTACCATGACATCCAGGTCTCGTTGCACCTCCCCTTTTCCTCATCTGTCACCATTCAGATAATATTCTGTCTTTGCGTTTTTGCCCCCAAAGTGGATAACCTCACATTTATCCACATTATACTCATCTGCCATGCATTTGCCCACTCACCTAACCTGTCCAAGTCACCCTGCAGCCTCTTAGCGTCCCCCTTACAGCTCACACTGCCACCCAGCTTAGTGTCATTTGAAAACGTGGAGATATTACACTCAATTCCTTCATCCAAATCATTGATGTATATTGTAAAGAGCTGGGGTCCCAGCACTGAACCCTGCGGCACTCCACTAGGGAGGGGACAGGGGAGAGAGAAAGGGAGGGGAGAGAGAGGGAGAGGGGGAAAGAGAGGTAGGGGAAGACGAGAGAGTGGGGAAGGGAGGGAGAGAGGGTGGGGAAGGGAGTTGGGGAAGGTGCAAGAGAGGTTAAGAGGAGTGATGTGGAAGGAGTGAGGAAGAGTGGGGGAAGGGGAGAGACGGGAATGGGAGAAAGTTGGGAAAGAGAGTGAGGGAGGAGGCAGGGGAGAGAGAAAGGGGAAGGATAGAGAGGGGGAGAAGGGGAGAATCTGAAATGAAAGGGAAAAGAGAGAGGAGGGAGGGGAGCAGAGAGGGAGGAGGGAGAGAGGGTGAGGCGAGGGAGGAGGATGAATGAGAAACGTGGAAAGAGAGATAGCATGAAAGGGAGAGAGGGATAAAAAGATGTCGAATTGGTCATGATGGGGAAGAAAGAGAAAGAGAGTGTAACCTGTAGTTCCAGGGTTGGTCTCGTTGCTATTTAATATTTATAATTAAACATCTTGTTAATTGACGGTGAATTTAAATATTGAGTTAATTTTGAGTAGGCCGCAGTGAGATTTGAACCCAAAATTCCTGGTTTACTAGACCAGTGCTCTAACCCCTGAGCTATGGAGCCACCTGCCCTGGGCTGTGAATCATTCCCCAGTTAGTGCTGTGTGTTTGAAGAATGAGGAGGGGTCAGTGAAACGCTCAGATTGTGTCTCATCCCCCAGACTCCTGCCTCCGTCTCTTCAATATTCACTTCTCAACATCGATATATCGGGTCTTTCACGTAGTAAAACATCCCAAGGCAACTCAGTCACACTCTGCCCCAATCTCTCTGTCTCTCTGTCTCTCTCAATCTCACTCTCTTTCTTTCTGTCTCTCACCTTCTCACTCTGTCCCTCGAGGGGGGAAGGTAGAGCGGGGGATGGGGAGAGAGCGGGGGAATGGGAGAGAGAGGGGGCAATGGGAGAGGTGGGGAGGGGGAGAGTCTGATGGGAAAGGGGAGAGCGAGAGCGAGGGAAGGAGGGAAAGGGATGAGGGAGGGGAGTGGAGACAGGGGAGGCGAGGGAGAAGGAGAGGCAGGCGAGAGAGAGGAGGGGAGAAAATGAAAAGGAAGAGGGGAAGGAATAAGTGAGAGGGGAAGGGGAGACAGAGGGAGGAAGAAAGAGGGGCAGGGAAGAGAGAGGGGTGGAAAGCTTGGAAGGGGGGGAGAGAGAGGGGAAGGTGTGTGAGAGAGGGAAGGGGATAGAGCTTAAGGGGAGAGAAAGGGGAAGGTGTGTGAGAGAGGGGAGGGGATAGAGCTTAAGGGGAGAGAAAGGAGAAGGAGTGAGAGAGATGGGGAAGGGGAGATAGAGAGGAAGAGAGAGGGGAAATGGAGAGAGAGTGGGAATGGGGAAGGAGGGCAGGAAAGAGAGGGGATGGGAGAGAGAAAGGGCAGAGGGGTTGAGAGAGTGGGGGAGTGGATAGAGAGAGGGAAGAAAATGAAATTAGAGCGGGAAGGGGAGAGAGGGGAAGAGGGGGAGATCGAGAGTGGAAGGGGAGAGAGAGTGTGAGGGAAGAGAGAGGGGGAAGGAGTGAAAGAGAGGGGAGGGAAGTGTAGACAGGGAGGAAGAGAGAGGGGAAAGGAAGAGAGAGAGGGGAAGGGAAAGAGAGGGAGGGGAAGGGGAGAGAGAGTGTGGAAGATGAGAGAGAGTGTGAGGGAAGAGAGAGGGGGAAGGAGTGAGAGAGAGGGGGAGAGGAGAGAGAGGGAGAAGAAACATAGAAATATAGAAAATAGGTGCAGGAGTAGGCCATTCGGCCCTTTGAGCCTGCACCTCCATTCGATAAGATCATGGTTGATCATTCCCTCAGTACCCCTTTCCTGCTTTCTCTCCATATCCTTTGATCCCTTTAGCCGTAAGGGCCATATCTAACTCCCTCTTGAATATATCCAATGAACTGGCCTCAACAACTCTCTGCGGCAGGGAATTCCACAGGTTAACAACTCTCTGAGTGAAGAAGTTTCTCCTCATCTCAGTCCTAAATGGCCTACCCCTTATCCTAAAACTGTATCCCCTGATTCTGGACTTCCCCAACATCGTGATCAATCGACCCGCATCTAACCTGTCCAGTCCCATCAGAATCTTGTATGTTTCTTTGAGATCCACTCTCATCCTTCGAAACTCAAATAAATAAAGGCCCAGTTGATCCAGTCTCTCCTCATATGTCAGTGCAGTCATCCCGGGAATCAGTCTTGGAGCTGTTTAATATTTATAATTAAAACTCCTGTTAATTGACAATGAACTTAAATACTGAGCTAACTTTGAGTAGGCCCAGTGAGATTTGAACCCACGACCCTTCGTTTACTAGACCAGTGCTCTAACCCCTGAGCTATGGAGCCACCTGCCTTGGGCTGTGGGAGAGTGCTCTGTGTTTGAAGAATGAGGAGGGGTCAGTGAATCGCTCAGATTGTGTCTCATCCCCCAGACTCCTGCCTCCGTCTCTTCAATATTCGTCTCTCAACATCGATATATCGGGTCTTTCACGTCGTAAAACATCCCAAGGCAACTCAGTCACACTCTGCCTCAATCTCTCTTTCTCTCTTTCTTTCTGTCTCTCACCTTCACACTCTGTTTCTCAAGGGGGGAAGGTAGATCGGGGGAAGGGGAGAGAGGAAGAAGGGAGAGAGGGGGCATGGGAGAGAGAGGGGGGAATGGGAGAGGTGGGGAGGGGGAGAGTCTGATGGGGAAGGGGAGAGCGAGAGCGAGGGAAGGAGGGAAAGGGAGGAGGGAGGGGAGTGGAGACAGGGGAGGGCAGGAAGAAGGGGAGGGAGGCCAGAGAGAGGAGGGGAGAAAATGAAAAGGAAGAGGGGAAGGAATGAGTGAGAGGGGAAGGGGAGAGTTAGGGAAGAAGGGGAGAGAGTGAGGGAGAAGGCGAGCGAGAGATGGGGAAGAGGAGAGAGAGGGAGGGTAAAGAGTTGGAAATAGAGGGGAAGGAGAAGGAGAGAGGGGTCGGTATGAGAGAGAGAGGGGAAGGGGAGAGAGAGGGAGGAAGAAAAAGGGGCAGGGGAGAGAGAGGGGGGAAGGTGAAAGAGAGGTTAAGGGGAGAGAGGGGGAAGGAGAGAGAGAGGGGAAGGGGTGAGAGGGGGAAAGAGAGAGGGTGAGGGGAGAGAGTTCGAAGGGAGAGTCATTGAAAGCAGTTATGCAGGTGCAGCAAACAGTTAGGAAGGCAAATGGTACGTTGGCATTCATTGCAAGAGGGTTTGAGTACAGGAGCAAGGATGTCTTACTCCAGTAATACAGGGCCTTGGTGAGACCACACCTGGAGTATTGTGTGCAGTTCTGGTCTCCTTACCTAAGGAAGGATATACTTGCCATAGAGGGAGTGCAGCGAAGGTTCACCAGACTGATTCCTGGGATGGCAGGACTGTGGTATGAGGAGAGATTGGGTCGACTGGGCCTGTGTTCACTGGAGTTTAGAAGAATGAGAGGGGGTCTGATTGAAAGGTATAAAATTCTGACGGGGTTGGACAGACTGGATGTGGGGAGGATGTTTCCCCGGGGGCTGGGAAGTCTAGAACAAGGGGTCACACAGTCTCAGGATACGGGGTAGGAAATTTAGGAGCGAGATGAGGAGAAATGTTTTCACTCAGAGGGAGGTGAACCTGTGGAATTCTCTACCACAGAAGGCTGTGGAGGACAAGTCACTTAATATATTTAAGAGGGAGACAGATAGATTTCTAGACACAAAAGGCATCAAGGGGTATGGGGAGAAAGCGGGAATATGGTGTTGGGATAGAGGATCAGCCATGATCATATTGAATGGTGGTGCAGGCTCGAAGGGCCGAATGGCCTGCTCCTGCTCCCATTTTCTATGTTTCTATGTTTCTATGAATGAGTGAGAGATGGGGAAAGCGAGATAGCTAAAAAGATGTCTAACAGGTCACAATGGGTAAGGGGGAAAGACGAGAAGTGAGCCTTTTGTTCCGGGATCAGTCTCAGAACTGTTTAATATTGTAATACTTATAAAACCCTTGTTAATTGATGGCAAATTTAAATACTCAACTAATTTTGAGTGAACCCCAGTGAGATTTGAAGTCAGGACCGCTGGTTTACTAGACCACTGCTATAACCCCTGAGCTATGGAGCCACCTGCTCTGAAAAAGACAGGGGAAGGAGCTGGAAAGAGAGGGGAAGGGAAAAGAGAGAGTGGAAGGAGTGAGAGAGAGGGGGAAGGGGAGAGAGTGGGGAAGGAGTGTGAGAGTGGAGGGAAAAGAGAGGGAAGGGAAGCGGAGAGGGAGTGTGGAAGGAGTGAGAGAATAGGGAAGGGGAGAGAGATGCGTCGGCAAGAGAAAGAGAAGGCAGGGGAGAGAGAAAGGGAGAAGGGGAGAATCTAAAAAGAAAGGAGGGAGGGGAAGGAGACAGAGGCACAAAGACATTTGGAAGGGTGTGAGGGGAGCCTGTTGTTCCAGGTTTGGTCTCAGAGCTGTTTAATATTTATAATTAAAGCCCTTGTTAATTGACGGTGAATTTAAATACTGAGCTAATTTGAGTAGGCCCCAAAGAGACTTAAACTCACGACCCCTGGTTTACCATGCCAGTGCTCTAACCCCTGAGCTATGGAGTCACCTGCTTTGGGACAGGTAGGGGAAGGAGCAGGAAAGAGAGGGGAAGGGAAAAGAGAAAGTGGAAGGAGTGAGAGAGAGGGGAGAATGGGAGAGAGAGGAATGGGGAAGGGGAGAGAAAGCCGGAGCGGAGAGAGAGAGAGAGAGAGGGAGGTGGGGAAAGAGAGGTTAAGGGGAGAGAGAGGGAAGGTTTGAGAGAGCGAGGAAGAGAATGGAAGGGGAGATAGAGTCAGGGGAATGGGAGAGAGAGGGATAAGGGGAAAATCAGAAAGGAAAAGGAAAAGAGAGAGATAGAGGAGGGAGAGGAGAGACGGGAGGAAAGAGAGGGGAGCGGAGAGGGAGAGTGGGAAGGGGAGAGAGGGGGAAGGAAGTGGTTGGCGAGAGATTGAGGGGAGGCGTTGGGAGGGGAAAAGGGGGAGAGGGGAATGAGTGAGAGACAGGGAAAGCGGGATAGTGGGAAAAAGATGTAGAATGGGTCGTGATGGGCGAGAGAGTCAAGCCTGTTGTTCCAGGGTCGGTCTCAGAGCTGTTTAACATTTATAATTAAAGCCCTTGTTAATTTAAATACTGAGCTAAGTTTGAGTCGGCCCCAGTGAGATTTGAACTCACGACCCCTGGTTTACAAGACCAGTGCTCTAACCCCTGAGCGATGGAGCCACCTGCACTAAAAAAGATAGGGGAAGGAGCAGGAAAGAGAGGGGAAGGGAAAAGAGAGAGTGGAAGGAGTGAGAGAGAGGGGCAAGGGGAGACAGGGAGGAAGAGAGAGGGGAAGTGGAGAGATGGAGGGGAGGGAGGGAGGGAGGGAGGGAGGGGAGGATAGAGAGGGGGCGGGAAAGGGAAAGGGAGAGTGAAAAGGCAGAGGGAGTGTGAAAGTGGGCAGCGGAAAGAGGGGGACAGGAAAGAGAGGGGAAGGAGTGATAGAGAGGGGGAAGTGGAAAGAATGGGGAAGGAGTGAGAGAGAGAGGGGAAGGAGCGAGAGAGAGGGGAAGGCGAGAGAGGGAGGAGGCAGGGGAGAGAGAAAGTAAGGGGAGAGAGGAGAGAAGGGGAGAATCGGAAAAGAAAGGGTAAAGAGAGAGAGAGAAAGGAGGAAGAGGGGGAGGGGAGGGAAGAGGGAGAGGGAAAGGGAGAGTGAAAAGGCAGAGGGGGAAGGGGAGAGAGTGGGGAGAGGGAGAGGGAGAGGGGGAGGGGAGACAGAGAGGGAGATGTGGAGGGGATGGAGGGCCAGGGGAATGAGTGAGGCACAGAGAAAGTGAGATAGCGGGAAGGGGAGAGAGTGAGGGGAAGGAGTGAGAAAGGGGGGAAGGAGAGACAGGGAGGAAGAGAGAAGGGAAGTGGAGAGAGAGAAGGGGGAGGGGAAAGTGATCCAGGATAAGGGGAATGAGATAGTGGAAGTGAGGGAGAGAGACGGGGAAGGGGAGACAGCGAGGAAGAAAGACGGGCAGGGGAGAGAGAGAGGGAAAGGAAAAAAGGGATTTAGGAGAGAGAGAGGGAAGGAGTGAGAGAGCGAGGGGGGAGAATGGAAGGGGAGATAGAGAGAGGGGAAGGAGAGAGAGAGAGGGAGAAGCGGAGAATCTGAAAAGAAAGAGATAACCGGGACGGGGTGGAGGAGTGAAGAGGCAGAGGCTGAAGCGAGAATAATGAATTCGAGATGGGAATTTAAATACTAAATTAATTTTGAGTAGGCCCCAATGAGATTTGAACCACCTGCTCTGGGAAAGATAGGGGAAGGAGCAGGAAAGAGAGGGGAAGGGAAAAGAGAGAGGGGAAGGAATGGGGAGAGAGTGAAAGGAGAAAGGGAAGGGGAGAGAGGGGAAAGAGGTGAGAGAGAGAGAGGGGAAGGAGTCAGAGAGAGGGGAGGGAAGTGGAGACAGGGAGGAAGAGAGAGGGGAAGGGGAGAGAGGTGGCGGGGAGGGGAAAGAGAGGGAGGGGGAGGGGAAGGGGAGAGAGAGTGTGGAAGGGGGAGAGAGAGGGTGAGGGGAGAGAGAGGGGGAAGGAGTGAGAGAGAAGAGGGGGAAGGAGTGAGAGAGAAGTGGACGGGAGATAGAGGGGGAAGGAGTGAGAGAGAGGGGGAGGGGAGATAGAGGGGGAAGGAGTGAGAGAGAAGGGGAGGGGAGAGAGAGGGGGAAGAAACATTGAAACATAGAAATATAGAAAATAGGTGCAGGAGTGGGCCATTCGGCCCTTCGAGCCTGCATCACCATTCAATATAATCATGGCTGAACATTCCCTCAGTACCCCTTTCCTGCTTTCTCTCCATACCCCTTGATCCCTTTAGCCGTAAGGGCCACATCTAACTCCCTCTTGAATATATCCAATGAACTGGCATCAACAACTCTCTGCGGCAGGGAATTCCACAGGTTCACCACTCTCTGAGTGAAGAAGTTTCTCCTCATCTCAGTCCTAAATGGTTTACCCCTTATCCTTAGACTGTGACCCCTGGTTCTGGACTTCCCCAAGATCGGGAACATTCTAACCGCATCTAACCTGTCCCGTCCCATCAGAATCTTATACGTTTCTATGAGATCTCCTCTCATCCTTCTAAACTCCCGTGTATAAAGACCCAGTTGCTCCAGTCTCGCCTCATATGTCAGTCCCGCCATCCCGGGAATCAGTCTGGTGAACCTTCGCTGCACTCCCTCAATAGCAAGAATGTCCTTCCTCAGATTAGGAGACCAAAACTGAACACAATATTCCAGGTGAGACCTCACCAAGGCCCTGTACAACTGCAGTAAGACCTCCCTGCTCCTATACTCAAATCCCCTCGCTATGAAGGCCAACATACCATTTGCCTTCTTCACTGCCTGCTGTACCTGCATGCCAACTTTCAATGACTGATGTACCATGACACCCAGGTCTCGTTGCACCTCCCCTTTTCCTAATCTGTCACCATTCAGATAATATTCTGTCTTCATGTTTTTGCCCCCAAAGTGGATAACCTCACATTTATCCACATTATACTGCATCTGCCATGCATTTGCCCACTCACCTAACCTGTCCAAGTCACCCTGCAGCCTCTTAGCATCCTCCTCACAGCTCACACCGCCACCCAGCTTCGTGTCATCTGCAAACTTGGAGATATTACACTCAATTCCTTCGTCTCAATCGTTAATGTATATTGTAAAGAGCTGGGGTCCCAGCACTGAGCCCTGCGGCACTCCACTAGTCACTGCCTGCCATTCTGAAAAGGACCTGTTTATCTCGACTCTCTGCTTCCTGTCTGCCAACCAGTTCTCTATCCACGTCAGTACATTACCCCCAATAACATGTGCTTTAATTTTGCACACCAATCTCTTGTGTGGGACCTTATCAAAAGCCTTTTGAAAGTCCAAATACACCACATCCACTGGTTCTCCCTTGTTCACTCTGTTCGTTACATCCTCAAAAAATTCGAAAAGATTTGTCAAGCATGATTTCCCTTTCATAAATCCATGCTGACTTGGACCGATCCTGTCACTGCTTTCCAACTGTGCTGCTATTTCATCCTTAATAATTGATTCCAACATTTTCCCCACTACTGATGAAGGAGTGAGAGAGAGGGGAAGGGAAGAGAGGGGGAAGGAGCGAGGCTGTGACAAGGGAAGGGGAAGGAGGGAGAGGGGAATGAGTGAGAGAAGGGGAAAGTGAGATAGTGGGAAAGGGAGAGAGGGGTAAAAAGATGTCGAATGGGTTGTGAGGGGGAAGGGTGACAGAGATTTGGAAGGGGAGAGAGTGTAAGAGAGACGAGAAGAGGAGAGGGGGAAGGGTGTGAGTGGAGCCTGTTGTTCCAGTGTCGGTCTCGGAGCTGTTTAATATTTATAATTAAAGCTGCTGTTAATTGACGGTGAATTTAAATACTGAGCTAATTTGAGTAGACCCCAAAGAGACTGAAACTCACGACCCCTGGTTTACAAGACCCGTGTTCTAACCCCTGAGCTATGGAGTCACCCGCTCTGGGACAGGTCGGGGAAGGAGCAGGAAAGAGAGGGGAAGGGAAAAGAGAAAGTGGAAGGAGTGAGAGAGAGGGGAGAATGGGAGAGAGAGGAATGGGGAAGGGGAGAGAGAGCGGAGGGGAGAGAGAGAGGAAGAGAGGGAGGTGGGGAAAGAGAGGGAGGGGATGGACAGAGTGAGAGAGTGTGGAAGCGGGGGGGAGAGAGGGGAAGGATTGGGAGAGAGGGGGAGGGGAGAGAGCAGAAGGGGAGAGAAAGGGGAAGGAGTGAGAGAGAGAGGGAAGGGAAGACAGGGAGGAAGAGAGAGGGGAAGGGGAGAGAGAGTGGGGGTGGGGAGGGAGGGAGGGGAGGAAAGAGAGAGGACGGGAGAGGGAAAAGGCAGAGGGGGTGAGAGAGTGGGTAGCGGAGAGAGGGGGAGGGGATAGAGGGAGGGAAGATAGAGGAGGAAGGAGAGACGGGGGAAGGAGAGGAGAGAGAATTAAATAAGAGAGGGAAGGGGAGACAGTGAGTGGAAGGGAAGAGAGAGGGGAAGGTGTGAGAGAGTGAGAAGGGGAGAATCTGAAAAGGAAGAGGCAGCTGGGAATGGAGAGTCAGAGGCGGAAGAGAGAATAACAAATTAGAGATGGGAATTTAAATACTAAATTAATTATGCAAAGGTCCCAGTGGGATTTGAACCCACGACCCCTGGTTTACTAGACCAGTGCTCTAACCCCTGAGCTATGGAACCAGCTGCCCTGGGCTCTGGGTCATTACCCAGTTAGTGCTGTGTGTTTGAAGAATGAGGAGGGGTCAGTGAAACGCTCAGATTGTGTCTCATCCCCCAGACTCCTGCCTCCGTCTCTTCAATATTCGCCTCTCAACATCGATATATCGGGTCTTTCACGTAGTAAAACATCCCAAGGCAACTCAGTCACACTCTGCCTCAATCTCTCTGTCTCTCTGTCTCTCTCAATCTCACTCTCTTTCTTTCTGTCTCTCACCTTTTCACTCTGTCCCTCGAGGGGCGAAGATAGAGCGGGGGAAGGGGAGAGAGGGAGAAGGGGAGAGAGAGGGGGGGAATGGGAGAGAGAGGGGGCAATGGGAGAGGTGGGGAGGGGGAGAGTCTGATGGGACAGGGGAGAGTGAGAGTGAGGGAAGGAGGGAAAGGGATAAGGGAGGGGAGTGGAGACAGGGGAGGCGAGGGAGAAGGAGAGGGAGGCGAGAGAGAGGAGGGGAGAAAATGAAAAGGAAGAGGGAAAGGAGTGAGCGAGAGGGGAAGGGAAGAGAGAGAGAGGAATACGGAGAGAGAGAGGGAGAAGGGGAGCGAGAGAGGGGGAAGAGGAGAGAGAGAGGGTAAGCAATTTGAAATAGAGGGGACGGAGAAGGAGAGAGGGGAAGGGGAAAGAGAGAGAGGAAGAAAGAGGGGCAGGGGAGAGAGAAGGGGGAAAGGGGAAAGAGAGGTTATGGGGAGTGGGGTAAGGAGTGAGAGAGAGAGGGGAAGGGGAGAGAGGGGAAGGGGAGAGAACGGGAAAGGGAGAGAGTTGGAGGGGAGAGTCATTGAAAGCAGCCATGCCGGTGCAGCAAGCAGTTAGGAAGGCAAATGGTACGTTGGCCTTCATTGCAAGAGGGTTTGAGTACAGGAGCAAGGATGTCTTACTCCAGTTATACAGGGCCTTGGTGAGACCACACCTGGAGTATTGTGTGCAGTTTTGGTCTCCTTACCTAAGGAAGGAAACACTTGCCACAGAGGGAGTGCAGCGAAGGTTCACCAGACTGATTCCTGGGATGGCAGGACTGTGGTATGAGGAGAGATTGGGTCGACTGGGCCTGTATTCACTGGAGTTTAGAAGAATGAGAGGGGATCTGATTGAAAGGTATAAAATTCTGACGGGGTTGGACAGACTGGATGTGGGGAGGATGTTTCCCCGGGGGCTGGGAAGTCTAGAACAAGGGATCACACAGTCTCAGGATACGGGGTAGGAAATTTAGGAGCGAGATGAGGAGAAATGTTTTCACTCAGAGGGTGGTGAACCTGTGGAATTCTCTACCACAGAAGGCTGTGGAGGACAAGTCACTGAATATATTTAAGAGGGAGGCAGATAGATTTCTAGACACAAAAGGTATGGGGAGGTAAGCAGGAATATGGTGTTGGGATAGAGGATCAGCCATGATCATATTGAATGGTGGTGCAGGCTCGAAGGGCCGAATGGCTTCCTCCTGCTCCTATTTCACATGTTTCTGTGTTTCTCTGAATGAGTGAGACACGGGGGAAGTGAGATAGCAGGAAAAGATGTCATGATGGGGAAGGCAGAGTGAAAGAATGAGGGAACACTGTTGTTCCAAGGTCAGTCTCAAAGCTGTTTAATATTTATATTTGACACCCTTAATAATTTAAATATGGAGCTAATTTTGTGAAGGATCCAGTGAGATTTGAACTCACGACCCCTGGTTTACTGGAGCAGTACTCTAACCCCTGAGCTATGGAGCCACCTGCCCTGGGAAAGACGGGAAGGAGCAGGGAAGAGAGGGGTAGGGAAAAGAGAGAGTGGAAGGAGTGAGAGAGAGGGGGAAGTGGAGAGAGAGGGAGGGGAAGGGGAGAGAGAGGGAGGGGGAAATAGAGGGAACGAGTGAGAGAGAGAGAGGGGAAGGGGAGAGAGATGTGAAGGCAAGAGAGGGAGGAGGCAGGGGAGAGAGAAAGGGGAAGGGGAGAGAGAGGGAGAAGGGGAGAATCTGAAATGAAAGGGAAAAGAGAGCGAGAGAGGGGGGAGGGGTGAGAGGGGAGGGGAAAGGGAAAGGGCGAGTGAAAAGGCAGAGAGGGAAGGAGCGATCGGAGGGAGAGAGTAGGTAATGGAGAGAGGGGGAGGGGAGAGAGAGAGAAGAAAGAGGACAAAGGAGAGAGAGGAGGTCAAGTGAGCGAAAGAAAGTGGAGAGGGAAGGGGAGAGAGGGGAAAGGGGGGAGTGAGAGAGGAAGGAATGAGAGAGGCGGGGGGGCAAAGAGTGGGGAAGGGGAGAGAGAGGGGGAAGGGGAGAGAGAGGGAGAGAGAGGAAGGAGTGGGAAAAAGAGGGGAAGGGAAAAGAGAGACTAGAAGGAGTGAGAGAGAGGGGAAGGGAAAGCGAGGGAGGGGAAGGGGAGAGCGGGCAGGTAATGAGAGAGAGGGTGAAGGGGATAGATAGAAGGGAAGGAGTGAGAGAGAGGGGGAAGGGGAAAGAGAGGGGTAGGATTGAGAGAGGAAGGGTAACGAGTGTATAAGAGCGTGAAGGGGAGATAGGTAGAGACGGGGAGGAGAAAGGGAAGGGGAGAGAGAAGGGGAAGGAGGAAGAGTGGGTGAAGGGGAGAGAGAGGGGGAAGGAGAGAGAGTGAGAGGAGAGAGGGGAAGAAAGGGGCATGAGTGAGAAACGGGGAAAGCAAGATAGCGGGAAAGGGAGAGAGAGGAAAGAAAGTTGTAAAACAGGTTGCGATGGGGAAGGGAGAGAGAGAGCCTGTAATTCCAGGTTTGGTCTCAGAGCTGTTTAATATTTATAATTAAAGCCCTTGTTAATTGACAGTAAATTTAAATGCTGAACTAATTTTGAGCGACACCAGTGAGATTTGAACATACTACCCCTGGTTTACTAAACCAGTGCTCTAACCCCTTAGCTATGGAGCCATCTGTTCTGGGGAACACAGGGGAAGGAGCAGGAAAGAGAGGGGAAGGGAAAAGAGAGAGTGGAAGGAGGGAGAGAGAGGGGGAAGGGGAGAGAGAGAGGGGCGAAACGAGGGAGTTGGGGAAAGAGAGGGAGGGGATGGACAGAGAGGGAGCGTGGAAGGGCGGGGGGGAGAGAGGGGAAGGAGTGGGAGAGAGTGGGAGCGGAGAGAGCGTAAGGGGAGAGAAAGGGGAAGGAGTGAGAGAGAGGGGGAAGGGGAGAGGGAGGGGAAGGAGTGAGAGAGAGGGGGAAGGGGAGAGACGGTCAGGAGAGAGAGGGAGGGGCAGGGGAGAGAGAAAGGAAGGGGAGAGAGAGGGAGAAGGGGAGAATCCCAAAAAAAGGGTAAAGAGAGAGAGGAGGAAGAGGGGGGTGGGGAGGTCAGAGGGAGAGGGAAAGGGAGAGGGAAAAGGCAGAGGGGGAAGGGAAGAGAGGGGGTGAGAGTGGGTAGTGGAAAGAGAGGGAGGGGAGACAAGAGAGAGGGGGGAGGGGATGGAGTGACAGAGAGGGGAATGAGTGTATTGTGTTCCTAACACAGATGAGACTGCACACAGGGAGGTTACAGTAACAGTGACCTCAGTCTTTAATAAGACACTCCAGAGTGAGAAACAGGCCTTAGGGGCGGCTTATACACAGTGCTCCCAATGGTATCCCTTGGGACTTCAGGGAATGAGCTCCCTGGTGGCGGAACATGGGAGAGCAAGTTTTACAGATACACAACAGAGTGAGAGATGAGGAAAGTGAGATAGTGGGAAAGGGAGAGAGGGGTAAAAAGATGTAGAACGGGTCGTGATGGGGAAGGGAGAGAGAGATTTGGAAGGGGAGAGAGAGTGTCAGACAGACAAGAACCTGTTGAAGGATTGGTCTCAGAGCTGTTTATTATTGATAATTAAAGCCCTGGTTAATTGACAGCAAATTTAAATATTGAGTAGGCCCCAATGAGATTTGAACTCATGATCCCTGGTTTACTAGACCAGTGCTCTAACCCCTGAGCTATGGAGCCACCTGCTTTGGGAAAGACAGGGGAAGGAGCAGGAAAGAGAGGGAGAAGGGAAAAGAGAGAGTGGTAGGAGTGAGATAGAGGGAAGGGGTAGAGAGAGAGGGAGGGGTAAGGAAAAGCGAGCATGGAAGGAGTGAGAGAGGGAGGGGACGGAGTGAGAGAGAGGGGGAAGGGGAGAGAGGGAAGGGACGGAGTGAGAGAGAGGGGTAAGGGGAGACAGGGAGGAGGAGAGAGGGGAAGGGGAGAGAGAGAAGGGGAAGGGGAAAGAGCAATTGGAAGGATTGAGAGAAAGGGGAAGGGGAGAGTGGGGAAGGAGTGAGAGAGAGGGGGAAGGAGTGACAGGGAGGAAAAGAGAGGGGAAGGGGAGAGACGGAGGGGAGTGAGGGAGGGGAGGAAAGAGAGGGGACGGGAGAGGGAAAGGGAGAGTGAAAAGGCAGAGGGGATGTGAAAGTGGGCAGCGGAGAGAGGGGGACAGGAAAGAGAGGGGAAGGAGTGATAGGAACGGGAAAGAGTGGGGAAGGAGTGAGAGAGAGGGGAAGGAGAGCGAGAGGGGAAGGAAAGAGAAGGAGGAGCCGGGGAGAGAGAAAGGAAGGGGAGAGAGAGGGAGAAGGGGAGAATCCGAAAAGAAAGGGTAAAAAGAGAGAGAGAGAGGAGGAAGAGAGGGGAGGGGAGGAGAGAGGGAGAGGGAAAGGGAGAGTGAAAAGGCAGAGGGGGAAAGGGAGAGAGGGGGAGAGAGAGAGAGAGAGGGGGAGGGGAGACAGAGAGGGAGATGTGGAGGGTATGGAGGGCGAGGGGAATGAGTGAGGCACGGGGAAAGTAAGATAGCGGGAAGGGGAGAGAGTGAGGGGAAGGAGTGAGAAAGGGGGGAAGGAGAGAAGGGATTGAGTGAGAAAGGTGGGGAATGAGAGCGTAAAGTTCTTTCTCAATGGCACAAAACCCACACGAGGCAAATTCTGTGGACTAGGTCACTCCATGACCTGTACCTTTATTCACAGGACCAAGAGGTGATGACCCTGCGTGGGACCTCCCTTTATGTACCTGGACGACCAGGTAAGGAGTGTCTCCCACAAGTTCGCCCCCTGTGGTCAAGATGTGCATTGCTTAAGTCTATTCAGTATTGCAGTGGTGTTACATGGAGGTTGCACATATGACAGAGAGACAGGGAGGAAGAGAGAGGGGAACTGGAGAGAGAGAAGGGGGGAGAGGAAAGAGATCTAGGATACGAGAAATGAGATAGTGGAAGTGAGGGAGAGAGCGGGAAAAGAGTCGGAAAGAGAGGGGAAGGGGAAAGAGAGAGGGGGAAGGAGTGAGGGAGCGAGGGGGAAGGGGAGACAGGGAGGAAGAGAGAGGCGGAAGCGGAGGGGAAGGAGCAAGAGAGAGGGGGAAGGCGGAGAGAGGGAGGAGGCAGGGGAGAGAGAAAGTAAGGGGAGAGAGAGAGAAGGGGAGAATCGGAAAAGAAAGGGTAAAGAGAGAGAGAGAAAGGAGGAAGAGGGGGAGGGGAGGGAAGAGGGAGAGGGAAAGGGAGGGAAAGGGAGAGTGAAAAGGCAGAGGGGAAGGGGAGAGAGTGGGGAGAGAGAGAGGGGGAGGGGGAGGGGAGACAGAGAGGGAGATGTGGAGGGGATGGAGGGCCAGGGGAATGAGTGAGGCACAGAGAAAGTGAGATAGCGGGAAGGGAGAGAGTGAGGGGAAGGAGTGAGAAAGGGGGGAAGGAGAGACAGGGAGGAAGAGAGAAGGGAAGTGGAGAGAGAGAAGGGGGAGAGGAAGTGATCTAGGATAAGGGGAATGAGATAGAGGAAGTGAGGGAGAGAGACGGGGAAGGGGAGACAGGGAGGAAGAAAGACGGGCAGGGGAGAGAGAGAGGGAAAGGAGAAAGCGAGATTAAGGAGAGAGAGAGGGAAGGAGTGAGAGAGCGAGGGGGGAGAATGGAAGGGGAGATAGAGAGAGGAGAAGAAGAGAGAGAGAGGGAGAAGCGGAGAATCTGAAAGAAAGAGATAACCGGGACGGGGTGGAGGAGTGAAGAGGCAGAGGCTGAAGAGAGAATAATGAATTAGAGATGGGAATTTAAATACTAAATTAATTTTGGGTAGGCCCCAATGAGATTTGAACCACCTGCTCTGGGAAAGATAGGGGAAGGAGCAGGAAAGAGAGGGAAAGGGAAAAGAGAGAGGGAAGGAATGGGGAGAGAGTGAAAGGAGAAAGGGAAGGGGAGAGAGGGGAAAGAGGTGAGAGAGAGAGAGGGGAAGGAGTTAGAGAGAGGGGAGGGAAGTGGAGACAGGGAGGAAGAGAGAGGGGAAGGGGAGGGAGGGGAAAGAGAGGGAGAGGAAGGGGAGATAGAGGGGGAAGGGGAGAGAGAGGGTGAGGGGAGAGAGAGGGGGAAGGAGTGAGAGAGAGGGGGAGGGGAGAGAGAGGGGGAAGGAGTGAGAGAGAAGTGGAGTGGAGATAGAGGGGGAAGGAGTGAGAGAGAAGTGGAGGGGAGATAGAGGGGGAAGAAACATAGAAAGAAAACATAGAAACATAGAAAATAGGTGCAGGAGTAGGCCATTCGGCCCTTCGATCCTGCACCTCCATTCAATAAGATCATGGCTGATCATTCACCTCAGTACCCCTTTCCTGCTTTCTCTCCATACCCCTTCATCCCTTTAGCAGTAAGGGCCATATCTAACTCCTTCTTAAATATATACAATGAACTGGCCTCAACAACTCCCTGTGGCAGGGAATTCCACAGGTTAACAACTCTCTGAGTGAAGAAGTTTCTCCTCATCTCGGTCCTAAATGGTTTACCCCTTATCCTTAGACTGTGTCCCCTGGTTCTGGACTTCCCCAACATCGGGAACATTCTAACCGCATCTCACCTGTCCCGTCCCGTCAGAATCTTATACGTTTCTATGAGATCCCCTCTCATCCTTCTAAACTCCCATGTATAAAGGCCCAGTTGCTCCAGTCTCTCCTCATATGTCAGTCCCACCATCCCTGGAATCAGTCTGGTGAACCTTCACTGCACTCCCTCAATAGCAAGATCGTCCTTCCTCAGATTAGGAGACCAAAACTGAACACAATATTCTAGGTGTGACCTCACCAAGGCCCTGTACAACTGTAGCAACACCTCCCTGCTCCTATACTCAAATCCCCGAGCTATGAAGGTCAACATACCATTTGCCTTCTTCACCACCTGCTGTACCTGCATGCCAACTTTCAATGACTGATGTACCATGACACCCAGGTCTCGTTGCACCTCCCCTTTTCCTAATCTGTCACCATTCAGATAATATTCTGTCTTCGCGTTTTTGCCACCAAAGTGGATAACCTCACATTTATCCACATTGTACTGCATCTGCCATGCATTTGCCCACTCACCTAACCTGTCCAAGTCACCCTGCAGCCTCTTAGCGTCCCCCTCACAGCTCACACCACCATCCAGTTTAGTGTCATCTGCAAACTTGGAGATAATACACTCAATTCCTTCATCCAAATCATTGATGTATATTGTAAAGAGCTGGGGTCCCAGCACTGAACCCTGCGGCACTCCACTAGGGAGGGGGCAGGGGAGAGAGAAAGGGAGGGGAGAGAGAGGGAGAGGGGGAAAGAGAGGTAGGGGAAGGCTAGAGAGTGGGGAAGAGAGGGAGAGAGGGTGGGGAAGGGAGTTGGGGAAGGTGCAAGAGAGGTTAAGAGGAGTGATGTGGAAGGAGTGAGAAAGAGTGGGGGAAGGGGAGAGACGGGAATGGGAGAAAGTTGGGAAAGAGAGTGAGGGAGGAGGCAGGGGAGAGAGAAAGGGGAAGGATAGAGAGGGGGAGAAGGGAAGAATCTGAAATGAAAGGGAAAAGAGAGAGGAGGAAGGGGAGCAGAGAGAGAGGAGGGAGAGAGGGTGAGGCGAGGGAGTGGGATGAATGAGAGACGTGGAAAGAGAGATAGCATGAAAGGGAGAGAGGGATAAAAAGATGTCGAATTGGTCATGATGGGGAAGAAAGAGAGAGAGAGTGTAGCCTGTAGTTTCAGGGTTGGTCTTGGGGTTATTAAACATTTTGTTAATTGACAGTGAACTTAAATATTGAGCTAATTTTGAGTAGGCCCCAGTGAGATTTGAACCCACGACCCGCGGTTTATTAGACCAGTGCTCTAACCCCTGAGCGATGGAACCACCTGCCCTGGGCTGTGTCATTCCCCAGTTAGTGCTGTGTGTTTGAAGAATGAGGAGGGGTCAGTGAAACGCTCAGATTGTGTCTCATCCCCCAGACTCCTGCCTCCGTCTCTTCAATATTCACCTCTCAACATCGATATATCGGGTCTTTCACGTGGTAAAACATCCCAAGGCAACTCAGTCACACTCTGTCCCAATCTCTCTGTCTCTCTGTCTCTCTCAATCTCACTCTCTTTCTTTCTGTCTCTCACCTTCTCACTCTGTCCCTCGAGGGGGGAAGGTAGAGCGGGGGAAGGGCAGAGAGCGGGGGAATGGGAGAGAGAGGGGGCAATGGGAGAGGTGGGGAGGGGGAGAGTCTGATGGGAAAGGGGAGAGCGAGAGCGATGGAAGGAGAGAAAGGGATGAGGGAGGGGAGTGGAGACAGGGGAGGCGAGGGAGAAGGAGAGGGAGGCGAGAGAGAGGAGGGGAGAAAATGAAAAGGAAGAGGGAAAGGAATGAGTGAGAGGGGAAGGGGAGAGAGAGGGAGGAAGAAAGAGGGGCAGGGAAGAGAGAGGGGTGGAAAGGGAAAAGAGAGGTTAAGGGGAGAGGGGGAAGGAGTGAGAGAGAGAGGGGAAGGGGAGAGGGGGAAGGGGAGAGTCATTGAAAGCAGCCATGCAGGTGCAGCAAGCAGTTGGGAAGATAAATGGTACGTTGGCCTTCTTTGCAAGAGGGTTTGAGTCCAGGAGCAAGGATGTCTTACTCCAGTTGGACAGGGCCTTGGTGAGACCACACCTGGAGTATTGTGCACAGTTTTGGCTCCTTACCTAAAAAGATGTACAACAGGACGTGATGGGGAAGGCGGAAGCCCTTTGTTTCAGGGTCGGTCTCAGAACTGTTTAATATCATTGTACTTACAAAGCACTTGTTAATTGACAGTGAATTGAAATACTCAGCTCGTTTTGAGTTAGCCCCAGTGAGATTTGAACCCACGACCCTGGGTTTACTAGACCAGTGCTCTAACCCCTGAGCTATGGAGCCACCTGCCCTGGGAAAGACAGGGGAAGGAGCAGGGAAAAGAGAGAGTGGAATGAGTGAGAGAGAATCGGGAAGGGGAGAGAGATGAGGCAGGGGAGAGAATCTGAAAAGAGGGCAGGTGGGATAGAGGCAGAGAGTGATTTGGAAGGGGAGAGAGAGTCGGGTGTGAGGGGAGCCTGTTGTTCCAGGGTCGGTCTCAGAGCTGTTTAATATTTATAATTAAAGGCCTTGTTAATTGACGGTGAATTTAAATACTGAGCTAATTTTGAGTAGGCCCCAGTGAGATTTGAACTCACGACCCCTGGTTTACAAGACCAGTGCTCTAACCCCTGAGCTATGGAGCCGCCTGCTCTGAGCAAATTGGGGAAGGAGCAGGAAAGAGAGGGCAAGGGAAAAGAGAGAGTGGAAGGAGTGAGAGAGAGGGGAAGGAGAGAGAGGCGGGGGAAGGGCGTACAGGGAGGAAGAGAGAAGGTGTTGGGGAGAGAGAGTGGGAGAGGGGACGGGAGAGGGAAAGGGAGAGTGAAAAGGCAGAGGGGGTGAGAGAGTGGGTAGCGGAGAGAGGGGATGGGATAGAGAGAGGGATGATAGAGAAGGAAGGAGAGAGAGGGGAAGGAATGGGGAGAGAATTAAAATAGAGAGTGAAGGGGAGAGAGGGGGAAGGAGTGACAGAGAGTGGGAAGGAGTGACAGAGAGTGGGAAGGGGAGAGAGAGATGGGGAGCGGAAAGAGGGGTAAGGGATGGGGAGACAGAGAGTGGAAGGGGAGAGAGAGGGGGAGAGGGAGAGAGGGAGGAAGGGGAGAGAGATAAAGAACGGGAGAGATGGGGAAGGGGAAAGAGAGAGAGGGGATGGACAGAGAGAAAGCTTGGAATGGGGGGAGAGAGAGGGGAAGGTGTGTGAGAGAGGGGGAAGGGGAGACAGGAAGGAAGAGGGACGGGAAAGGGAGAGAGAGTGGGGATAGGGAAGGAGGGCAGGAAAGAGAGGGGATGGGAGAGAGAAAGGGCAGAGGGGTTGAGAGAGTGGGGGAGTGGATAGAGAGAGCGAAGAGAATGAAATTAGAGCGGGAAGGGGAGAGAGGGGAAGTGGGGGAGATCGAGAGTGGAAGGGGAGAGAGAGGGGGAAGGGGAGATAGAGAGTGGAAGGGGAGAGAGCGGGGGAAGGGGAGAGAGAGTGAGAGAGGGGAAGGAGTTAGAGAGAGTGAGAGAGGGGAAGGAGTTAGAGAGAGAGGAAGGAGTGAAAGAGAGTGGAGGGAAGTGTAGACAGGGAGGAAGAGAGAGGGGAAAGGAAGAGAGAGAGGGGAAGGGAAAGAGAGGGAGGGGAAGGGGAGAGAGAGTGTGGAAGAGGAGAGAGAGTGTGAGGGAAGAGAGAGGGGGAAGGAGTGAGAGGGAGAGGAGAGATGGGGGAAGAAACATAGAAATATGGAAAATAGGTGCAGGAGTAGGCCATTTGGCCCTTCGAGCCTGCACCTCCATTCGATAAGATCATGGCTGATCATTCCCTCAGTACCCCTTTCCTGCTTTCTCTCCATATCCTTTGATCCCTTTAGCCGTAAGGGCCATATCTAGCTCCCTCTTAAATATATCCAATGAACTGGCCTCAACAACTCTCTGTGCAGGGAATTCCACAGGTTAACAATTCTCTGAGTGAAGAAGTTTCTCCTCATCTCAGTCCTAAATGGCCTACCACTTATCCTAAAACTGTATCCCCTGATTCTGGACTTCCCCAACATCGTGAACAATCTACCCGCATCTAACCTGTCCCGTCCCATCAGAATCTTGTATGTTTCTATGAGATCCACTCTCATCCTTCTAAACTCAAATATATAAAGGCCCAGTTGATCCAGTCTCTCCTCATATGTCAGTGCAGTCATCCCGGGAATCAGTCTCGTGAACCTTCGCTGCACTCCCTCAATAGCAAGAATGTCCTTCCTCAGATTACGAGACCAAAACTGAACACAATATTCCAGGTGAGGCCTCACCAAGGCCCTGTACAACTGCAGTAAGACCTTCCTGCTCCTATATCCAAATCTTCTCACTATGAAGGCCAACATACCATTTGCCTTCTTCACCGCCTGCTATACCTGCATGCCCACTTTCAATGACTGATGAACCATGACACCCAGGTCTCGTTGCACCTCCCCTTTTCCTAATCTGCCACCATTCAGATAATATTCTGTCTTTGCGTTTTTGCCCCCAGTGTGGATAACCTCACATTTATCCACATTATACTGCATCTGCCATGCATTTGCCCACTCACCTAACCTGTCCAAGTCACCCTGCAGCCTCTTAGCGTCCCCCTCACAGCTCACACCGCCATCCAGTTTAGTGTCATCTGCAAACGTGCAGATATTACACTCAATTCCTTCATCAAAATCATTGATGTATATTGTAAATAGCTGGGGTCCCAGCACTGAGCCCTGCGGCACTCCTGCCATTCTGAAAAGGACCCGTTTATTCCCGACTTTGCTTCCTGTCTGCCAACCAGTTCTCTATCCACATCAGTACATTACCCCCTCCAATACCATGTGCGTTAATTTTGCACACCAATCTCCTCTGTGGGACCTTGTCAAAAGCCTTTTGAAAGTCCAAATACACCACATCCACTGGTTCTCCCTTGTCCACTCTGCTAGTTACATCCTCAAAAAACTCCAGAAGATTCATCAAGCACGATTTCCCTTTCATAAATCCATGCTGACTTGGACCGATCCTGTCACTGCTTTCCAAATGTGCTGCTATTTCATCCTTCATGGTTGATTGCAACATTTTCCCCACTGCTGATGTCAGGCTAAACAGTCAAAGCGAAAGAGAGGGATTGTGGAATGGGGGGAGAGAGGACAAGAGAGATGGGGGGGGCGACAGCAAATGGAGTATGAGCCTGACTTAGCAACAGAGTGGTGTAGTGAGAGGATAATGAATGAGAGAGAGATATTTAAATAGTGAACTAACTTTGAGTAGGCCCCAGTGAGATTTAAACCCATGACCGCTGGTTTATTAGACCAGTGCTCCAACCCCTGAGCTATGGAGCCAACTACTCTTAGAAAGACAGGGGAAGGAGCAGGAAAGAGAGGGGAAGGGAAAAGAGATCACAGAAGGAGTGAGAGAGGGGGGTGATGGGAAAGAGTGGGAGGGGAAGGCGGGAGAGTGGGGAAGGGGAGAGAGGGTGGGGAAGGGGAGAGAGGGTGGGGAAGGGGAGAGAGGGCGGAGTGAGGGAGATGGGGAAGGTGAAAGAGAGTTTAAGAGGAGTGATGGGGAAGGAGTAAGAGAGAGGGGGGGGAAGGGGAGAGACGGGAATGGGTGAAAGTTGGGAAAGAGAGTGAGGGAGGAGGCAGGGGAGAGAGAAAGGGGAAGGATAGAGAGAGGGAGAAGGGGAGAATCTGAAATGAAAGGGAAAAGAGAGAGGAGGGAGGGGAGCAGAGAGGGAGGGTGAGGCGAGGGAGGGGGAAGGGGGAGAGGGGAATGAGTGAGAGACGTGGAAAGAGAGATAGCTGGAAAGGGAGAGAGGGGTAAAAAGATATAGAACAGGATGTGATGGGGAAGAAAAAGAGAGATTTCTAAATGGAGAGAGAGTACAGTCTGTTGTTCCAGGATCAGTCTCGGAGCTGTTTAATATTTATAATTAAAGCTCCTGTTAATTGACAGTGAATTTAAATACTGAGCTAATTTTGAGTAGGCCCCAGTAAGATTTAAACCCACGAGCCCTGGTTTATTAGACCAGTGCTCTAACCCCTGAGCTATGGAACCACCTGCCCTGGGCTGTGGGTCATTCCCCAGTTAGTGCTGTGTGTTTGAAGAATGAGGAGGGGTCAGTGAAACGCTCAGATTGTGTCTCATCCCCCAGACTCCTGCCTCCGTCTCTTCAATATTCGCCTCTCAACATCGATATATCGGGTCTTTCACGTAGTAAAACATCCCAAGGCAACTCAGTCACACTCTGTCCCAATCTCTCTTTCTCTCTGTCTCTCTCAATCTCACTCTCTTTCTTTCTGTCTCTCACCTTCTCACTCTGTCCCTCGAGGGGGGAAGGTAGAGCGGGGGAAGGGGAGAGAGGGAGAAGGGGAGAGAGAGCGGGGGAATGGGAGAGAGAGGGGGAATGGGAGAGGTGGGGAGGGTGTGAATCTGATGGGAAAGGGGAGAGCGAGAGCGAGGGAAGGAGGGAAAGGGATGAGGGAGGGGAGTGGAGACAGGGGAGGCGAGGGAGAAGGAGAGAGAGGCGAGAGAGAGGAGGTGAGAAAATGAAAAGGAAGAGGGGAAGGAATGAGTGAGAGGGGAAGGGGAGAGAGAGGGGTGGAAAGGGAAAAGAGAGGTTAAGGGGAGAGGGGTAAGGAGTGAGAGAGAGAGGGAAGGGGAGAGAGGGTGAAGAGAGAGGGTGAGTGGAGAGTCATTGAAAGCAGCCATGCAGGTGCAGCAAGCAGTTAGGAAGGCAAATGGTACGTTGGCCTTCATTGCAAGAGAGTTTGAGTACAGGAGCAAGGATGTCTTACTCCAGTTATACAGGGCCTTGGTGAGACCACACCTGGAGTATTGTGTACAGTTTTGGTCTCCTTACTTAAGGAAGGATACACTTGCCATAGAGGGAGTGCAGCGAAGGTTCACCAGACTGATTCCTGGGATGGCAGGACTGTGGTATGAGGAGAGATTGGGTCGACTGGGCCTGTATTCACTGGAGTTGAGAAGAATGAGAGGGGATCTGATTGAAACGTATAAAATTCTGACGGGGTTGGACAGACTGGATGTGGGGAGGATGTTTCCCCGGGAACAAGGGGTCACACAGTCTCAGGATACGGGGTAGGAAATTTAGGAGCGAGATGAGGAGAAATGTTTTCACTCAGAGGGAGGTGAACCTGTGGAATTCTCTACCACAGAAGGCTGTGGAGGACAAGTCACTGAATATATTTAAGAGGGAGACAGATAGATTTCTAGATACAAAAGGCATCAAGGGGTATGGAGAGAAAGCAGGAAAGGGGTACTGAGGTGAATGATCAGCCTTGATCTTATTGAATGGTGGTGCAGGCTCGAAGGGCCGAATGGCCTACTCCTGCTCCTATTTTCTATGTTTCGATGAATGAGTGAGAGACGGGTAAAGCGAGATAACTAAAAAGATGTCCAACAGGACATGATGGGGAAGCTGGAAAGAAACTGTTTGGTCCAGGGTTGGTCTTTGAACTGTTATAATATTCTAACACTTCCACACCCTTGTCAATTGACAGTGAATTTAAATGCTAAGTTAATTTTAATTGGCCCCAGTGAGATTTGAACTCACGACCCCTGGTTTACAAGACCAGTGCTCTAACCCCGGAGTTATGGAGCCACCTGTTCAGAAAAAAACAGTGGAAGGAGCAGGAAAGAGAGGGGAAGGGAAAAGAGAGAGTGGTAGGAGTGAGAGAGAGGGGGGAGGGGGGAAGGGGAGAGAGTGGAGAAGGAGTGAGATTGGGGGAAAGGGAGAAAGAATGGAAGGAGTGAGAGAGAGGGGAAGGAGTGAGTGAGTTGCCTTGGGATGTTTTACTACGTGAAAGACCCGATATATCGATGTTGAGAGGCGAATATTGAAGAGACGGAGGCAGGAGTCTGGGGGATGAGACACAATCTGAGCGTTTCACTGACCCCTCCTCATTCTTCAAACACACAGCACTAACTGGGGAATGACCCACAGCCCAAGGCAGGTGGTTCCATAGCTCAGGGGTCAGAGCACTGGTCTAATAAACCACGGATCGTGGGTTCAAATCCCACTGCAGCCTACTCAAAATTAGCTTAGTATTGAAGTTCACTGTCAATTAACAAGGGGTTTAATTATGAATATTAAACACCTCTGAGACTGACTGTCATACAAAAGGCTTCTCTCTCTGTTCCCCATTCTACATCTTTTTACCTCTCTCTCCCTTTCCTGCAATCTCGCTTTCCCCGTCTCTCACTCATTCCCCTCTCTTCACCTCTCTCCCCTTCCCCCTCTCTCTCCTCTTCCCCCTCAATCTCCCCTTCCCCAATCTTCCCCCCTCTCTCTCACTCCTTCCTCTCTCTCTCGTTCCCCTCTCTCCCCTTCCCTCTCGACTTTCATTCTCTCTCGACTTCCCCTCTCTCTCGTTCCTCCTCTATCTTCTCTCTCTCTCCCCTCCCCTTCTCTCTACTACCTACTCTCTCTCCTCTCGCTCCTTCCCTCTCTGCCTTTTCACTCTCTCTTTCCTCCCCTCCCACCCCTCTCTCCTCTCTCGCTCTGTTTTCCCTTTCTTTTCAGATTTTCCCCTTCTCCCCCTCTCTCCCCTTCCTTTCTCTCGCCCCTGCCTCCTCCCTCGCTCTTTTGTCTTCACATCTCTCTCCCCTTCCCCTCTCTCTCTCTCTCACTCATTCCCTCTCTCTCCCCTTCCCTCTCTCCCTCCGTTCCACACTCTCTCTCCCCTTCCCCACTCTCTCACACTCCTTCCCACACTCTCTCACTCATTCCCTCTCTCTCCCCTTCCCCTCTCTCTCTCTCTCTCACTCATTCCCTCTCTCTCCCCTTCCCTCTCTCACTCCTTCCCCCACTCTCTCTCCCCTTCCCCACTCTCTCTCACTCCTTCCCCCTATCTCTCACTCATTCCACTCTCTCTTTTCCCTTCCTCTCTCTTTCCTGCTCCTTCCACTGTCTTGCCCAAAGCAGGTGGCTCCATAGCTCAGGGGTTAGAGCACTGGTCTAGTAAACCAGGGGTTGTGAGTTCAAATCTTACTGGGGCCTATTTGTAATTAGCTCAGTATTTAAATTCACCATCAATTAACAAAGGTTATAAATATTAAACAACTCTGCAACTGACCCTGGAATAACAAGCTTGTTTTCCCATCACGACATGTTCCACATCTTTTTCCCTGTCTCTCACTCATTCCCCTCTCCCCCCTTCCCCCAACCTCGCCTCACCCTCTCTCTCTCCGCTCCCCTCACTTTTCCTTTTCATTTCAGATTCTCTCCTCTCCTCCCTCTCTCTTTCCCAACTTTCTCCCATTCCCGTCTCTCCCCTTTCCTCACTCTCTTACTCCTTCCCCTTCCCCTCTCTTTCCCCTTCCCTTATCTCTGTAAAGTCCTGTCCCCTCAGTACAGATTCACACGAGGCGTGTAGTGAAGTTAAGGTCACTCTGGACCTGCACCTTTCTATCACAGCTCTGGAATGCTGCACTTGCCTGAGACCTGTCCTTGTATACCTGTCCCTTGCAAGTGCACCCCTGGTGGTAAGGTATGCTGGTGGTTACAGGTCATATCTTATTACAATCGTGTGTAGCATGTTAGGATACAGTTATATATAATAATGTAAGACACATGACAATGGGGAAGGGAGTTGAGAAAGGTGAAAGAGAGGTGAAGATGAGTGATGGGGAAGGAGTGAGAGAGAGCGGGGGGGGAGAATCTGAAATGAAAGGGAAAAGAGAGAGGAGGGAGGGGAGCAGAGAGGGAGGAGGGAGGGAGGGTGAGGCGAGGGAGGGGGAAGGGGGGAGAGGGGAATGAGTGAGAGACGTGGAAAGAGAGATCGCGGGAAAGGGAGAGAGGGGTAAAAAGATGCAGAACTGGGGAAGAAAGAGAGAGATTTGGAAATGGAGAGAGAGTGTAGCCTGTTGTTCCAGGGTCAGTCTCGGAGCTGTTTAATACATATAATTAAATCCCTTGTTGATTGACGGTCAATTTAAATACTGAGCTAATTTTGAGTCATCCTGCAGCCTCTTAGCATCCTCCTCACAGCTCACACCGCCAGCCAGTTTAGTGTCATCTGCAAACTTGGAGATATTACACTCAATCCCTTCATCTAAATCGTAATGTATATTGTAAAGAGCTGGGGTCCCAGCACTGAGCCCTGCGGCACTCCACGAGTCACTGCCTGCCATTCTGAAAAGGACCCATTTATCCCGACTCTCTGCTTCCTGTTTGCCAACCAGTTCTCTATCCACGTCAGTACATTACCCCCAATACCATGCGCTTTAATTTTGCACACCAATCTCTTGTGTGTGACCTTGTCAAAAGCCTTTTGAAAGTCCAAATACACCACATCCACTGGTTCTCCCTTGTCCACTCTACTAGTTACATCCTCAAAAAATTCCAGAAGATTCATCAAGCATGATTTCCCTTTCAAGCATGATTTTCCTTTCATAAATCCATGCTGACTTGGACCGATCCTGTCACTGCTTTCCGAATGCACTGCTATTTCAATCTTAATGGTTCATTCCAACATTTTCCCCACTACTGATATCAGTCTAACCAGTCAAAGCGAAAGAGAGGGATTGTGGAATGGGCGGAGGAATGAGGGGTGTCAGCAAGAGAGTCAGGAAATGGAGCATGAGACTAATTTCGCACAGAGTGGTGTAGTGAGAGGATAGTGAATGAGAGACAGATATTTAAATAATTTTGAGTAGGCCCCAGTGAGATTTGAACCCACGACCCCTGGTTTACTAAACCAGTGCTCCAACCCCTGAGCAATGGAGCCATCTGCTCCAAGAAAGACAGGGGAAGGAGCAGGAAAGAGAGGGGAATGGAAAAGAGAGAGTGGAATGAGTGAGAGCGAGGGGGAAGGGGAGAGAGAGAGATGGGAAGGGGAGAGAGAGAGAGGTGGGAAGGGAAATAGGCGAATGAGTGAGAGAGAAAGGTGATGGGGAGAGAGAGGGGAAGGGGAGAGAAAGAGTGAGGAAGGGGAGAGACAGTCAGGAGAGAGAGGGAGGGGCAGGGGAGAGAGAAAGGAAGGGGAGAGAGAGGGAGAAGGGGAGAATCCGAAAAGAAAGGGTAAAGAGAGAGAGGAGGAAGAGGGGGGCGGGGAGGTAAGAGGGAGAGGGAAAGGGAGAGGGAGAAGGCAGAGTGGGAAGGGAAGAGAGGGGGTGAGAGTGGGTAGTGGAAAGAGGGGGAGGGGAGACAGAGAGAGGGGGGAGAGGATGGAGTGACAGAGAGGGGACTGAGTGTATTGTGTTCCTAACACAGATGAGACTGCACACAGGGAGGTTACAGTAACAGTGACCTCAGTCTTTATTAAGACTCTCCAGAGTGAGGAACAGGCCTTAGGGGCGGCTTATACACAGTGCTCCCAATGGAATCCCTTGGGACTTCAGGGGATGAGCTCCCTGGTGGTGGAACATGGGAGTACATGCTTTACAGATACACAACAGAGTGAGAGATGAGGAAAGCGAGATAGTGGGAAAGGGATAGAGGAGTAAAAAGATGTAGAACGGGTCGTGATGGGGAAAGGATCGAGAGATGAGAAGATGAGAGTGGAGCCTGTTGTTCCAGGGTTGGTCTCGGAGCTGTTTAATATTTATAATTAAAGCCCTTGTTAATTGACGGTGAATTTAAATACTAAACTAATTTTCAGTAGGCCCCAGTGAGATTTGAACTCACGACCCCAGGTTTACTGGACCAGTGCTCTAACCCCTGAGTTATGGAGCCACCTGCTCAATGAAACACAGGGGAAGGAGCAGGAAAGAGAGGGGATGGGAAAAGTGAGAGTGGAAGGAGGGAGAGAGAGGGGAAGGGGAGAGAGAGGGAGGGGAGAGAGAGAAGGGGAGAATGTAAACAGAAAGGGAAAAGGGAGGGGAGGGAAGAGGGAGAGGGAAAGGGAGAGTGAAAAGGCAGAAGGGGAAGGGAAGAGAGGGTGGAGAGAGTGGGGAGTGGAGAGTGGGGACAGGAGAGAGAGGGAAGATAGAGGAGGAAGGAGAGAGAGGGGAAGGAATGGGGAGAGAGTGAAGGTAGAAAGGGAAGGGGAGCGAGGGGAAAGAAGTGAGAGAGAGAGGGGAAGGAGTTAGAGAGAGAGGAAGGGGAGAGAGGGGAGGGAAGTGGAGACAGGGAGAAAGAGAGAGTGTGAGGGGAGAGAGAGGGTGAGGGGAGAGAGAGGGGGAAGGAGTGAGAGAGAGGGGGAGGGGAGAGAGAGGGGGAAGAAACATTGAAACATAGAAATATAGAAAATAGGTGCAGGAGTAGGCCATTCGGCCATTCGAGCCTGCACCACCATTCAATAAGATCATGGCTGATCATTCCCTCAGTATCCCTTTCCTGCTTTCTCTCCATACCCCTTGATTCCCTTAGCATATCTAACTCCCTCTTGAATATATCCAATGAACTGGCCTCAACAACTCTCTGCGGCAGTGAATTCCACAGGTTAACAACTCTCTGACTGAAGAAGTTTCTCCGTCCTAAATGGCCTACCCTTTATCCTTAGACTCTGTCCCCTGGTTCTGGACTTCCCCAACATCGGGAACATTCTTCCCACATCTCCCCCGTCCCGTCCCATCCCGTCAGTATTGCAGTGGTGTTACATGGAGGTTACATATATGACAGAGAGACAGGGAAAAAGAGAGAGGGGAACTGGAGAGAGAGAAGGGGGAGGGGAAAGAGATCTAGGATAAGGGGAATGAGATAGTGGAAGTGAGGGAGAGAGAGGGGAAAGAGTCGGAAAGAGAGGGGGAGGGGAGAGAGAGAGGGGAAAGGGGAGACAGGGAGGGAGAAAGACGGGCAGGGGAGAGAGAGAGAGGGAAGGAGTGAGAGAGAGCGGGAGGGGAGAGAGAGGGGGAAGAAACATTGAAACATAGAAATATCGAAAATAGGTGCAGGAGTAGGCCATTCGGCCCTTCGATGCTGGGATCCCTTGGGACTTCAGGGGATGAGCTCCCTGGTGGCGGAACATGGGAGTGCATGCTTTACAGATACACAACAGAGTGAGAGATGGGGAAAGCGAGATTGTGGGAAAGGGATAGAGGAGTAAAAAGATGTAGAACAGGCCATGATGGGGAAGGGAGAGAGAGATTTCCAAGTGGAGAGAAAGTGCAAGAGAGACAGGGGGGGTGGGGGTGCAGTGTGTGAGTGGAAGCTGTTATTCCTGGGTCGGTCTCGGAGCTGTTTAATATTTATAATTAAAGCCCTGGTCAATTTAAATACTGAGCTAATTTTGAGTAGGCCCCAGTGAGATTTGAACCCACGACCCCTGGTTTACTAGAACAGTGCTCTAACCCCTGAGCTATGGAGCCACCTGTTTTGGGAAAGACTGGAAAAGGGGCAGGAAAGAGAGGGGAAGGGAAAAGAGTGAGTGGAAGGAGTGAGAGAGAGGGGGAAGGGCGGACGGGGGGAAGAGAGAGGGGATGAGGAGAGAGAGTGGGGGAGGGGAGGGAGGGGAGGAAAGAGAGGGGACGGGAGAGTGAAAAGGCAGAGGGGGTGAGAGAGTGGGTCGCGGTGAGAGGGGGGAGGGGATAGAGAGAGAGAAGGAAAACAGAAACGGAATGAGAAGTGAAGAGACTGGGGATAGAGAGAGAGAGGTCTGCAGCAGAAAGGGAGAAGATAGTGGGTAGGGGTAAGGATAATGAATGAGAGACATGTATTAGAATACTGATCTAATTTTGAGTTGGCCCCAGTGAGATTTAAACCCACAACCCGTGGTTTCTAAGACCAGTGCTCTAACCCCTGAGCTATGGAGTCACCTGCTCTGAGAAAGACAGGGGAAGGAGCAGGAAAGAGAGGGGAAGGGAAAAGAGATCGCAGAAGGAGTGTGCGAGAGGGGCAGGAGAGCATGGAGGGGGCAGGGGAGAGAGAAAGGGAGGGGAGAGAGAGGGAGAGGGGGAAAGAGAGGTAGGGGAAGGCGAGAGAGTGGGGAAGGGAGTTGGGGAAGGTGAAAGAGAGATTAAGAGGAGTGATGTAGAAGGAGTGAGAGAGTGGGGGAAGGGGAGAGACGGGAATGGGAAAAAGTTGGGAAAGAGAGTGAGGGAGGAGGCAGGGGAGAGAGAAAGGGGAAGAATAGAGAGAGGGAGAAGGGGAGAATCTGAAATGAAAGGGAAAAGAGAGAGGAGGGAGGGGAGCAGAGAGGGAGTGAGTGAGTGAATGAAGAGGCAGAGGCAGAAGAGAGTGAGTGAGGGAGAGGATAATGAATGAGAGACGGGTGCTCTAACCGCTGAGCTATGGAGCCACCTGCTCTGGGAAAAACAGGGGAAGGAGCAGGAAAGAGAGGGGAAGGGAAAAGAGAGAGTGGAAGGAGTGAGAGAGAGGGGAAGGGGAGAGGGGACGGAAGAGGAAAGAGGGGAGGACGAAGGGGAGAGAGAGGGTGGAATGGAGGGAGAGAGAGGGGAAGGGGAGAATCTAAAAAGAAAGGGAAAAGAGAGAGAGAGAGGAGGAAGAGAGGGGAGGAAAGAGACAGGAGGGGAGGGAAGAGGGAGAGTGAAAAAGCAGAGGGGGAAGGGGAGAGAGGGGGGAGAGAGTGGATAGCGGAGAGAGGGAAGATAGAGGAGGAAGGAGTGTGGAGAGAATGAAAGGGCGAGAGGGGAAATAGGTGAGAGAGAGGGGGGAAGGGGAAAGCGAGAGAGGGAATGAGTGAGAGAAAGGGGGAAATGGAAAGAGAGGAAGGGGAGAGAGAGTGTAGAAAGATAGAAAGAGGGAGAAGGAGTGAGAGAGAGGGGAAGGGGAGAGAGAGAGGTGAGGGAGGGGGAAGGGGGAGAGGGGAATCAGTGAGAGACGGGGAAAGCGAAATAGCAGGAAAAAAGATGTAGAATGCGTCTTCATGGAGAAGGGAGAGAGAGTGTCAGAGAGAAGAGAAGAGGAGAGAAGAGCTTGTTGTTCCAGGGTTGGTCTCAATTGTTTAATATTTATAATTAAAGCCCTCGTTAACTTAAATTCTGAGTAGGTCAATGTAAGATTTGAACCCACTACCCCTGGTTTACTAGACCAGTGTTCTAACCCCTGAGCTATGGAGCCACCTGCTGTTGGAAGAGACAGGGGAAGGAGCAGGAAAGAGACGGGAAGGGAAAAGAGAGCGTGGAAGGAGTGAGAGAGAGGGGAAGGGGAGAAAGATTGGGAAGAGTGGGTAGTGGAGAGTGGGAACAGGAGAGAGAGGGAAGATAGAGGAGGAAGGAGAGAGAGGGGAAGGAGTAGGGAGAGAGTGAAAGTAGAAAGGGAATGGGAGAAAGGGGAACGAGGTGAGAGAGAGAGAGAGGAAGGAGTGAAAGAGAGGGGAGGGAAGTGGAAACAGGGAGGAAGAGAGAGGGGGAGGGGAGAGAGAGAGAGGGGAAGGAGAGAGAGAGTGGGGGGAAGGGGAGAGAGAAGGAGGGGAAGGAGAGAGAGAGAGAGAGAGGGAGGGAGGGGAAGGAGAGAGAGAGAGAGAGGGGAAGGGGAGAGAGAGGGGAAGGGGAGAAAGAGGGAGGAGAGGGAGAGGGAGAGGGAAGGGGAAAGAGAGGGAGGGAAAGGAGAGAGAGAGTGAGGGGGAAGGGGAAAGAGAGAGAGGGGAAGGAGAGAGAGAGAGAGAGGGGAATGGGAGAGAGAGAGAGAGAGAGAGAGAGAGAGAGAGGAAGGGACTAGAGAGAGAGAGGGGAAGGGGAGAGAGAGGGATTAGGGGAGAGAGAGAGAGGTGAAGGGGAGAGAGAGAGAGAGAGGGGAAGGGGAGAGAGGGAAGGGGAGAGGGAGAGAGGATAATGGGTGAGAACGGAAGGGGAGAGTAAGAAATGGACGGGGAGAGAGTGGAAGGGGAAAGAGAGGGAGGTGAAGGGGAGAGAGAGTGTGGAAGAGACCAAGAGAGGCGAAGGAGTGAGGGAGGTGGGGAAAGTGAAAGAGAGGTTAAGAGGACTGAGAGAGAGGGGAAGGGGAGAGAGGGATGAGGCAGGGGACAGAGACGGGAAGGGGAGAGAGAGGGAGAAGGGGAGAATCCAAAAATAAAGAGTAAAGAGAGAGAGAGAGAGGAGAAAGAGGGGGAGGGGAGGGAAGAGGGAGAGGGAAAAGGCAGAGGGGGAAGGGGAGAGAGGGCGGAGAGAGAGTGGTGGGAAGGGGAGAGAGAGAGGGAGATGTGGAGGGGATGGAGGGCGAGGGGAATGAGTGACGTACGGGGAAAGTGAGATAGCGGGAAGGGGAGAGAGTGAGGGGAAGGAGTGAGAAAGGGGGGAATGAGAGACAGGGAGGAAGAGAGAGGGGAAGTGGAGAGAGAGAAGGGGGAGGGGAAAGAGATCTCGGATAAGGGGAATGAGATAGTGGAAGTGAGGGAGAGAGAGGGGAATGAGTCAGAAAGAGAGGGGAAGGGGAAAGAGAGAGGGGGAAGAGGAGATCGGGAGAAAGAGGAGAGAGAAAGGGGGTGGGGAAAGAGAGGGAAGGGACAGAGAGAGTGTGGAATGGGGAAGAGAAGGGAAGAGGAGAAATGGGAAGGAGAGAGATGGAGAAGGGGAAATGAATGGCAAAAGAAAGATGGAGTGGGAAAGTGATGCGGCAGAAAGGTGAAAGATAGTGGATAATAAATGAAAGACAAGTATTTAAATACTAAACTAACTTTGAATAGGCCCCAGTGAGATTTGAACCCACGACCCCTGGTTTACAAGACCAGTGCTCTAACCCCTGAGCTATGGAGCCACCTGCTCTGGGAAAGATAGGGGAAGGAGCAGGAAAAGAGAGGGGAAGGGAAAAGAGAGAGTGGAAGGAGTGAGAGAGAGAGGGGGAAGGGGAGACAGTGAGGAAAAGAGAGGGGAAAGGGAGAAAAAGTGGAGGTGGGGAGGGAAGGAAAGAGAGGGGCTGGGAGAGGGAAAGGGCAGAGGGGTTGAGAGAGTGGGGGAGTGGATAGAGAGAGGGAAGATAGAGGAGGAAGGAGAGGGGAGAGAATGAAATTAGAGAAGGAAGGGAAGGCAGAGATGGGGGGCAAGGGGAGAGAGAGTGGAAAGGGGAGAGAGAGGGGGAAGGGGAGATAGAGAGAGGGGGAAGGGAAATAGAGTGTCGAAGGGGAGAGAGAGAGGGAAGGGGAGATAGAGAGTGGAAGGGGAGAGAGAGGGGGAAGGGGAGATCGAGAGTGGGAAGGGGAGATCGAGAGTGGAAAGGGGAGAGAGGGGGGGAGGGGCGAGAGAGAGGGAAGCGGAGATAGAGAGTGGAAGGGGAGAGAGAGGGGGAAGGGGAGATCGAGAGTGGAAAGGGGAGAGAGAGGGGGAGGGGCGAGAGAGTGGGAAGGGGAGATAAAGAGTGGAAGGGGAGAGAGAGGGGGAAGGAGAGAATCTGAAAAGAACGATACAGCCAGCAGGGGGTGGGGGAGTGAAGAGGCAATAATGAATTAAGAGATGGGAATTTGAATATTAAATTAATTATCGAAAAGCCCAGTGAGATTTGAACTCATGACCTTTGGTTTACAAAACCAGTACTTTAACCATGACCTATGGAGCCACCTACACTAAAAGCAACAGGGGAAGGAGCAGGAAAGAGAGGGGAAGGGAAAAGAGAGAGTGGACTCTGGGTAGGTACCAGCGGATTGGAAAGCAGCATTTGTAACGCCTCTGTTTAAAAAAGGGCGCAGACAAAAGGCAGGTAACAAAAGGCCGGTTAGTTTAACATCTGTACTGGGGAAAATGCTTGAAACTATCATTAAGGAAGAAATAGCGGGACATCTAGATAGGAATAGTGCAATCAAGCAGATGCAGCATGGATTCATGAAGGGGAAATCATGTTTAACTAACTTACTGGAATTCTTTGAGGATATAACGAGCATGGTGGATAGAGGTGTACCGATGGATGTGGTGTATTTAGATTTCCAAAAGGCATTCGATAAGGTGCCACACAAAAGGTTACTGCAGAAGATAGAGGTACGCGGAGTCAGAGGAAATGTATTAGAATGGATAGAGAATTGGCTGGCGAACAAAAAGCAGAGAGTCGGATAAATGGGTCCTTTTCGGGTTGGAAATCGGTGGTTAGTGGTGTGCCACAGGGATCGGTGCTGGGACCACAACTGTTTACAATATACATCGATGACCTGGAAGAGGGGACAGAGTGTAGTGTAACAAAATTTGCAGATGACACAAAGATTAGTGGGAAAGCGGGTTGTGCAGAGGACACAGAGAGGCTGCAAAGAGATTTAGATAGGTTAAGCAAATGGGCTAAGGAATACAATGCCAGAAAATTAACTATGAGAAGACCCCAGTGAGATTTGAACCCACAACCCCTGGTTTACTAGGACAGTGCTCTAACCCCTGAGCCATGGAGCCACCTGCTCTGGGAAAGACAGGGGAAGGAGCAGGAAAGAGAGGGGAAGGGAAAAGACAGAGTGGAAGGAGTGAGAGAGGGGAGAGAGAGAGTGGAGAAGGGGAGAGAGAGGGGAAAGGGAGAGAGAGGGGAAGGCGAGGGAGGGGGTCGGGGGGAGAGGGGAATGAGTGAGAGATGGGGAAAGCGAGATAGTGGGAAAGGGAGAGAGAGGGGTAAAAAGATGTAGAACGGGTTGTGATGGGGAAGGGAGAGAGAGATTTGGAAGGGGAGAGAAAGTGTAAGAGAGACGTGTCGATTAGAGGGGAGCTTGTTGTTCCAGGTTTGATCTGGGAGCTGTTATAATATTAATAATTGAAACCCTTGTTAATTAACAATGAAATTAAATACTAAGTTAATTTTGAATAGGCCCACAGTGAGATTTGAACTCACGACCCATGGTTTACTAGACCAGTGCTCTAAACCCTGAGCTATGGAGCCACCTACTTCAGGAGAAACAGGGGAAGGAGCAGGAAAGAGAGGGGAAGGGAAAAGAGAGAGTGGAAGGAGTGAGAGAGAGGGGGAGGGGGAGAGAGGAGGGAAGGGGAAAGAGAGGGAGAGGAAGGGGAGGGAGAGGGGGGAATGGAGGGAGAGAGAGGGGAAGTGGAGAGAGATGGGAAGGCGAGAATCTAAAAAGAAAGGGAAAAGAGAGAGAGAGAGGATGAAGAGAGGGGAGGAAAGAGACAGGACGGGAGGGAAGAGCGAGAGTGAAAAGCCAGAGGGGGAAGGGGAGAGAGGGGGGAAGAGAGTGGGTAGCGGAGAGAGGGGGAGGGGAGAGAGGGAAGATAGAGGAGTGAGGAGAGAAAGGGGAAGGAGTGCGGAGAGAATGAAAGTCGAGAGGGAAGGGGAGAGAGGGGATATAGGTGAGAGAGAGAGAGGGGAAGGGGAAAGCAAGAGAGGGAAGGAATGAGAGAAAGGGGGGAAGGGAAAGAGAGGAAGGGGTGAGAGTGTGTGGAAGGAGAGAGAGAGGGGGAGGGAGTGAGAGAGAGGGGAAGGGGAGAGAGGGGGAAGGAGAGAGGGTGTGGCGAGGGAGGGGAGAGGGGAATGAGTGAGAGACGGGGAAAGCAAGATCGCGGGAAAAAGATGTTGAACGGGTCGTGATGGCGAAGGGAGAGAGTGCAAGAGAGAAAAGAATCTGCTGTTTTACAGTCATTCTCAGAGCTGTTCAATATTTATGATAAAGGCTGTTATGAATTGACAGTGAATTGAAATACTGAGCTTATTTTGTGTAGGCCCCAGTGAGATTTGAACCCTCGACCCCAGGTTTACTAGACCAGTGCTCTAACCCCTGAGCTATGGAACCACCTGCCCTGGGCTGTGGTTCATTCCCCAGTTAGTGCTGTGTGTTTGAAGAATGAGGAGGGGTCAGTGAAACGCTCAGATTGTGTCTCATCCCCCAGACTCCTGCCTCCGTCTCTTCAATATTCGCCTCTCAACATCGATATATCGGGTCTTTCACGTCGTAAAACATCCCAAGGCAACTCAGTCACACTCTGCTTCAATCTCTCTTTCTCTCTATCTCACTGTCTCTCTCACTCTCTCTCTCTCTCTTTCTTTCTGTCTCTCACCTTCACACTCTGTCTCTCAAGGGGGGGAAGGTAGAGCGGGGGAAGGGGAGAGAGGGGAAGGGGAGAGAGAGGGGTAAATGGGAGAGGTGGGGAGGGGGAGAGTCTGATGTGAAAGGGGAGAGCGAGAGCGAGGGAAAGAGGGAAAGGGATGAGGGAGGGGAGTGGAGACAGGGGAGGCGAGGGAGAAGGAGAGGGAGGCGAGAGAGAGGAGGGGAGAAAATGAAAAGGAAGAGGGAAAGGAGTGAGCGAGAGGGGAAGGGGAGAGAGAGAAGAATACGGAGAGAGATAGGGAGAAGGGAAGCGAGAGAGGGGGAAGAGGAGAGAGAGAGGGTAAGGAGTTGGAAATACAGGGGACGGAGAAGGAGAGAGGGGAAGGGGAAAGAGAGAGAGGAAGAAAGAGGGGCAGGGGAGAGAGAGGGGGGAAAGGGGAAAGAGAGGTTATGGGGAGAGGGGTAAGGAGTGAGAGAGAGAGGGGAAGGGGAGAGAGGGGAAGGGGAGAGAGGGGAACGGGAGAGAGGGGGAAGGGGAGAGAGTTGGAGGGGAGAGTCATTGAAAGCAGCCATGCAGGTGCAGCAAGCAGTGAGGAAGAGGAGAGGGGAAAGGGAGAGAGAGGGAGCGGTGGGGAGGAAAAGGAGGTGACGGGAGAGGGAAGGGGCAGAGGGGTTGAGAGCGCGGAGGAGTGGATCGAGAGAGGGAAGATAGAGGAGGAAGGAGAGGGGAGAGAATGAAATTAGAGAGGGAAGGGGAGAGAGGGCAAGAGAGAGAGAGGCAGAAGGGGAGATGGAGAGTGGAAGGGGAGAGAGGGGGAAGGGGAGAGAGAGGGGAAGGGGAGAGAGTGGGAAGCAGAGAATCGGAAAAGAAAGAGGCAGCCTGGAGGGGCAGGAGAGTGTAGAGACAGAGGCGGAAAAGAGAATAATGAATTAGAGAGGGGAATTTAAATAATAAATTAATTATAAGAAGGCGCCAGTGAGACTTGAACTCACGACCACTGGTTTCCAAGACCAGTGCTCTAACCCCTGAGCTATGGAGTCACCTGCTCTAGAAAAGACAGGGGAAGGAACAGGAAAGAGAGGGAGAAGGGAATAGAGAGAGTGGAAGGAGTGAGAGAGAGGGGGAAGGGGAAAGAGATGGCGAGGGGAGAGAGGGAAAAGGAGAGAGGGGAAGGGGAGAGAAAGAGTGGGGAAGCGGAGAGACGGTCAGGAGAGAGAGGAAGGGGCAGGGGGGAGAGAAAGGAAGGGGAGAGAGAGGGAGAAGGGGAGAATCCGAAAAGAAAGGGTAAAGAGAGAGAGGAGGAAGAGAGGGGAGGGGAGGGGAGGGAAGAGGGAGAGGGAAAGGGAGAGTGGAAGCGAGGGTGGAGAGAGTGGGGAGTGGAGAGTGGGGACAGGAGAGAGAGGGAAGATAGAGGAGGAAGGAGAGATAGGGGAAGGAATGGGGAGAGAGTGATAGTAGAAAGGGAAGGGGAGAGAGGGGAAAGAGGTGAGAGAGAGAGGGGAAGGAGTTAGAGAGAGAGGAAGGGGAGAGAGAGGGGAGGGAAGTGGAGACAGGGAGGAAGAGAGAGGGGATGGGAGAGAGAGTGTGGAAGGGGAGAGAGAGTGTGAGGGAAGAGAGAGGGGGAAGGAGTGAGAGAGAGGGGGAGGGGAGAGAGAGGGAGAAGAAACATAGAAACATAGAAATATAGAAATAGGTGCAGGAGTGGGCCATTCGGCCCTTCGAGCCTGCACTGCCATTCAATAAGATCATGGTTGATCATTCATCTCAGTACCCCATTCCTGCTTTCTCTCCATTCCCCTTGATTCCCTTAGCATATCTAACTCCTTCTTGAATATATCCAATGAACTGGCCTCAACAACTCTCTGCGGCAGGGAATTCCACAGGTCAACAACTCTCTGAGTGAAGAAGTTTCTCCTTATCTCAGTCCTAAATGGCCTACCCCTTGTCCTTAGACTCTGTCCCCTGGTTCTGGACTTCCCCAACATCGGGAACATTCTAACCGCATCTAACCTGTCCAGTCCCGTCAGAATCTTATACGTTTTTATGAGATCCCCTCTCATCCTTCTAAACTCCCGTGTATAAAGGCCCAGTTGCTCCAGTCTCTCCTCATATGTCAGTCCAGCCATCCCGGGAATCAGTCTGGTGAACCTTCGCTGCACTCCCTCAATAGCAAGAATGTCCTTCCTCAGATTAGGAGACCAAAACTGAACACAATATTCCCGGTGTGGCCTCACCAAGGCCCTGTACAACTGCAGTAAGACCTCTCTGCTCCTATACTCAAATCCCCTAACTGTGAAGGCCAACATACCATTTGCCTTCTTCACCACCTGCTGTACCTGCATGCCAACTTTCAATGACTGATGTACCATGACACCCAGGTCTCGTTGCACCTCCCCTTTTCCTAATCTGTCACCATTCAGATAATATTCTGTCTTCGTGTTTTTGCCCCCAAAGTGGATAACCTCACATTTATCCACATTATACTGCATCTGCCATGCATTTGCCCACTCACCTAACCTGTCCAAGTCACCCTGCAGCCTCTTAGCGTCCCCCTCACAGCTCACACCGCCACCCAGCTTAGTGTCATCTGCAAACTTGGAGATATTACACTCAATTCCTTCATCCAAATCATTGATGTATATTGTAAAGAGCTGGGGTCCCAGCACTGAACCCTGCGGCACTCCACTAGGGAGGGGGCAGGGGAGAGAGAAAGGGAGGGGAGAGAGAGGGAGAGGGGGAAAGAGAGGTAGGGGAAGGCGAGAGAGTGGGGAAGGGAGGGAGAGAGGGTGGGGAAGGGAGTTGGGGAAGGTGCAAGAGAGGTTAAGAGGAGTGATGTGGAAGGAGTGAGAAAGAGTGGGGGAAGGGGAGAGACGGGAATGGGAGAAAGTTGGGAAAGAGAGTGAGGGAGGAGGCAGGGGAGAGGGAAAGGGGAAGGATAGAGAGGGGGAGAAGGGGAGAATCTGAAATGAAAGGGAAAAGAGAGAGGAGTGAGGGGAGCAGAGAGGGAGGAGGGAGAGAGGGTGAGGCGAGGGAGGAGGATGAATGAGAGACGTGGAAAGAGAGATAGCATGAAAGGGAGGGAGGGATAAAAAGATGTCGAACTGGTCGTGATGGGGAAGAAAGAGAGAGAGAGTGTAGCCTGTAGTTTCAGGGTTGGTCTTGTTGCTATTTAATATTTATAATTAAACATCTTGTTAATTGACAGTGAATTTAAATATTGAGCTAATTTTGAGTCGGCCCCAGTGAAATTTGAACCCACGACCCCTGGTTTACTTGACCAGTGCTCTAACCCCTGAGCTATGGAACCACCTGCCCTGGGCTGTGTCATTCCCCAGTTAGTGCTGTGTGTTTGAAGAATGAGGAGGGGTCAATGAAACGCTCAGATTGTGTCTCATCCCCCAGACTCCTGCCTCCGTCTCTTCAATATTCGCTTCTCAACATCGATATATCGGGTCTTTCACGTAGTAAAACATCCCAAGGCAACTCAGTCACACTCTGTCCCAATCTCTCTGGATCTCTGTCTCTCTCAATCTCACTCTCTTTCTTTCTGTCTCTCACCTTCTCACTCTGTCCCTCGAGGGGGGAAGGTAGAGCGGGGGATGGGGAGAGAGGGAGAAGGGGAGAGAGAGGGGGGGAATGGGAGAGAGAGGGGGGCAATTGGAGAGGTGGGGAGGGGGTGAGTCTGATGGGAAAGGGGAGAGCGAGAGCGAGGGAAGCAGAGAAAGGGATGAGGGAGGGGAGTGGAGACAGGGGAGGCGAGGGAGAAGGAGAGGGAGGCGAGAGAGAGGAGGGGAGAAAATGAAAAGGAAGAGGGGAAGGAATGAGTGAGAGGGGAAGGGGAGAGAGAGGGAGGAAGAAAGAGGGGCAGGGGAGAGAGAGGTGTGGAAAGGGAAAATAGAGGTTAAGGGGAGAGGGGCAAGGAGTGAGAGAGAGAGGGGAAGGGGAGAGGGGGAAGGAGAGAGGGTGAGAGGAGAGTCATTGAAAGCAGCCATGCAGGTGCAGCAAGCAGTTAGGAAGGCAAATGGTACGTTGGCCTTCATTGTAAAAGGGTTTGAGTACAGGAGCAAGGATGTCTTACTCCAGTTATATCGGGCCTTGGTGAGACCACACCTGGAGTATTGTGCACAGTTTTGGTCTCCTTGCCGAAAAAGATGTACAACAGGACATGATGGGGAAGGCGGAAAGATGAGAGCCTTTTGTTTCAGGGTCGGTCTCAGAATTGTTTAATATCATAATACTTACAAAGCACTAGTTAATTGAAATACTCAGCTAGTTTTGAATAGGCCCCAGTGAGATTTGAACCCACAACCCTGGGGTTACTAGACAAGTGCTCTAACCCCTGAGCTATGGAGCTACCTGCCCTGGGAAAGTCAGGGGAAGGAGCAGGGAAAAGAGAGAGTGGAAGGAGTAAGAAAGAGAGGAAGGAGTGAGAGAGAATAGGGAAGGGGAGAGAGATGCGAAGGCAAGAGAGAGGAGGCAGGGGAGAGAATCTGAAAAGAGGGCAGGTGGGATAGAGGCAGAGAGTGATTTGGAAGGGGAGAGAGAGTCGGGTGTGAGGGGAGCCTGTTGTTCCAGGGTCGGTCTCAGAGCTGTTTAATATTTATAATTAAAGCTCTTGTTAATTGACAGTGAATTTAAATACGGAGCTAATTTTGAGTAGGCCCCAGTGAGATTTGAACTCACGACCCCTGGTTTACGAGACCAGTGCTCCAACCCCTGAACTATGGAGCCACCTATTCTGGGAAAATTGGGGAAGGAGCAGGAAAGAGAGGGCAAGGGAAAAGAGAGAGTGGAAGGAGTGAGAGAGAGGGGAAGGAGAGAGAGGCGGGGGAAGGGCGTACAGGGAGGAAGAGAGAGGGTGTTGGGGAGAGAGAGTGGGAGAGGGGACGGGAGAGGGAAAGGGAGAGTGAAAAGGCAGAGGGGGTGAGAGAGTGGGTAGTGGAGAGAGGGGATGGGATAGAGAGAGGGATGATAGAGAAGGAAGGAGAGAGAGGGGAAGGAATGGGGAGAGAATTAAAATAGAGAGTGAAGGGGAGAGAGGGGGAAGGAGTGACAGAGAGTGGGAAGGAGTGACAGAGAGTGGGAAGGGGAGAGAGAGACGGGGAGGGGAAAGAGGGGTAAGGGACGGGAAGACAGAGAGTGGAAGGGGAGAGAGAGGGGGAGAGGGAGAGAGGGAGGAAGGGGAGAGAGATAAAGAACGGGAGAGAGGGGGAAGGGGAAAGAGAGAGAGGGGATGGACAGAGAGAAAGCTTGGAAGGGGGTGAGAGAGAGGGGAAGGTGTGTGAGAGAGGGGAGGGGATAGAGCTTAAGGGAAGAGAAAGGGGAAGGAGTGAGAGAGATGGGGAAGGGGAGACAGGAAGGGAGAGAGAATGGGGATGGGGAGGGAGGGCAGGAAACAGAGGGGACGGGAGAGAGAAAGAGCAGAGGGGTTGAGAGAGTGGGGGAGTGGATAGAGAGAGGGAAGAGAATGAAATTAGAGCGGGAAGGGGAGAGAGTGGAAGAGGGAGAGATCGAGAGTGGAAGGGGAGAGAGAGGGGGAAGGGGAGATAGAGAGTGGAAGGGGAGAGAAGGGGGGAAGGAGAGAGAGAGGGGGAAGGGGAGAGAGAGTGAGAGAGGGGAAGGATACACTTGCCATAGAGGAATGCAGGGAAGGTTCATCAGACTGATTGCTGGGATGGCAGGACTGTGGTATGAGGAGAGATTGGGTCGACTGGGCCTGTATTCACTGGAGTTGAGAAGAATGAGAGGGGATCTGATTGAAACGTATAAAATTCTGACGGGGTTGGACAGACTGGATTTAAATACTAAACTAATTTTGAGTCGGCCCCAGTGAGAGGAGGGAAGGGGAAAGAGGGGGAGAGGAAGGGGTGAGAGAGGGTGGAATGGAGGGAGAGAGAGGGGAAGGGAAAAGAGATCGCGGAAGGAGTGAGCGAGAGGGGCAGGAGAGCAAGGGAGGGGGCAGGGGAGAGAGAAAGGGAGGGTAGAGAGAGGGAGATCGGGAAAGAGAGGTAGGGGAAGGTGAGAGAGTGGGGAAGGGAGGGAGGGAGGGTGGGGAAGGGATTTGGGGAAGGTGAAAGAGAGGTTCAGAGGAGTGGTGTAGAAGGAGTGAGAGAGAGTGGGGGAAGGGGAGAGACGGGAATAGGAGAAAGTTGGGAAAGAGAGTGAGGGATGAGGCAGGGGAGAGAGAAAGGGGAAGGTTAGAGAGAGGGAGAAGGGGAGAATCTGAAATGAAAGGGAAAAGTGAGAGAAGGGAGGGGAGCAGATAGGGAGGAGGGAGAGAGTGTGAGGGATGAATGAGGGACGTGGAAAGAGAGATAGCGGGAAAGGGAGAGAGGGATAAAAAGATGTAGAACTGGTCGTGATGGGGAAGAAAGAGAGAGAGAAGCCTGTCGTTCCAGGGTTGGTCTCAGAGTGATTTAATATTTATAATTAAAGTCCTTGTTAATTGACAGTGAATTTAAATACTGAGCAGGCCCCAGTGAGATTTGAACCCACGACTCCTGGTTTACTAGACCAGTGCTCTAACCCCTGAGCTATGGAACCACCTGCTCTGGGCTGTGGGTCATCCCCCAGTTAGTGCTGTGTGTTTGAAGAATGAGGAGGGGTCAGTGAAACGCTCAGATTGTGTCTCATCCCCCAGACTCCTGCCTCCGTCTCTTCAATATTCACCTCTCAACATCGATATATCGGGTCTTTCACGTAGTAAAACATCCCAAGGCAACTCAGTCACACTCTGCCTCAATCTCTCTTTCTCTCTGTCTCTCTCAATCTCACTCTCTTTCTTTCTGTCTCTCACCTTCTCACTCTGTCCCTCGAGGGGGGAAGGTAGAGCGGGGGAAGGGGAGAGAGCGGGGGAATGGGAGAGAGAGGGGGCAATGGGAGAGGTGGGGAGGGGGAGAGTCTGATGGGAAAGGGGAGAGCGAGAGCGAGGGAAGGAGGGAAAGGGATGAGGGAGGGGAGTGGAGAGAGGGGAGGCGAGGGAGAAGGAGAGGCTGGCGAGAGAGAGGAGGGGAGAAAATCAAAAGGAAGAGGGGAAGGAATGAGTGAGAGGGGAAGGGGAGACAGAGGGAGGAAGAAAGAGGGGCAGGGAAAAGAGAGGGGTGGAAAACTTGGAAGGGGGAGAGAGAGGGGAAGGTGTGTGAGAGAGGGGAGGGGATAGAGCTTAAGGGGAGAGAAAGGGGAAGGAGTGAGAGAGATGGGGAAGGGGAGATAGGGAGGAAGAGAGAGGGGAAAGGGAGAGAGAGTGAGAATGGGGAAGGAGGGCAGGAAAGAGAGGGGATGGGAGAGAGAAAGGGCAGAGGTTTTGAGAGAGTGGGGGAGTGGATAGAGAGAGGGAAGAGAATGAAATTAGAGCGGGAAGGGGAGAGAGGGGAAGAGGGGGAGATCGAGAGTGGAAGGGGAGAGAGGGGGGGAAGGGGAGATAGAGAGTGGAAGGGGAGAGGGGGGGGGGGGAGGGGAGAGAGAGTGAGAGAGGGGAAGGAGTTAGAGAGAGAGGAAGGAGTGAAAGAGAGGGGAGGGAAGTGTAGACAGGGAGGAAGAGAGAGGGGAAAGGAAGAGAGAGAGGGGAAGGGAAAGAGAGGGAGGGGAAGGGGAGAGAGAGTGTGGAAGAGGAGAGAGAGTGTGAGGGAAGAGAGAGGGGGAAGGAGTGAGAGAGAGGGGGAGAGGAGAGAGAGGGAGAAGAAACATAGAAATATAGAAAATAGGTGCAGGAGTAGGCCATTCGGCCCTTTGAGCCTGCACCTCCATTCGATAAGATCATGGTTGATCATTCCCTCAGTACCCCTTTCCTGCTTTCTCTCCATATCCTTTGATCCCTTTAGCCGTAAGGGCCATATCTAACTCCCTCTTGAATATATCCAATGAACTGGCCTCAACAACTCTCTGCGGCAGGGAATTCCACAGGTTAACAACTCTCTGAGTGAAGAAGTTTCTCCTCATCTCAGTCCTAAATGGCCTACCCCTTATCCTAAAACTGTATCCCCTGATTCTGGACTTCCCCAACATCGTGATCAATCGACCCGCATCGAACCTGTCCAGTCCCATCAGAATCTTGTATGTTTCTTTGAGATCCACTCTCATCCTTCGAAACTCAAATAAATAAAGGCCCAGTTGATCCAGTCTCTCCTCATATGTCAGTGCAGTCATCCCGGGAATCAGTCTTGGAGCTGTTTAATATTTATAATTAAAGCTCCTGTTAATTGACAATGAACTTAAATACTGAGCTAACTTTGAGTAGGCCCCAGTGAGATTTGAACCCACGACCCCTGGTTTAACGAGACAGGGCTCTAACCCCTGAGCTATGGAGCCACCTGCTGTGGGGTATGGGTCATTCCCCAGTTAGTGCTGTGTGTTTGAAGAATGAGGAGGGGTCAGTGAAACGCTCAGATTGTGTCTCATCCCCCAGACTCCTGCCTCCGTCTCTTCAATATTCACTTCTCAACATCGATATATCGGGTCTTTCACGTAGTAAAACATCCCAAGGCAACTCAGTCACACTCTGTCCCAATCTCTCTGTCTCTCTTTCTTTCTGTCGCTCACCTTCACACTCTGTCTCTCAAGGGGGGAAGGTAGAGCGGGGGAAGGGGAGAGAGGGAGAAGGGAGAGAGGGGGGGAATGGGAGAGAGAGGGGGGAATGGGAGAGGTGGGGAGGGGGAGAGTCTGATGGGGAAGGGGAGAGCGAGAGCGAGGGAAGGAGGGAAAGGGAGGAGGGAGGGGAGTGGAGACAGGGGAGGGCAGGAAGAAGGGGAGGGAGGCGAGAGAGAGGAGGGGAGAAAATTAAAAGGAAGAGGGGAAGGAATGAGTGAGAGTGAAGGCTGTGGAGGCCAAGTCACTGAATATATTTAAGAGGGAGACAGATAGATTTCTAGACACAAAAGGCATCAAGGGGTAAGGGGAGAAAGCGGGAATATGGTGTTGGGATAGAGGATCAGCCATGATCATATTGAATGGTGGTGCAGGCTCGAAGGGCCGAATGGCCTGCTCCTGCTCCCATTTTCTATGTTTTTGTGTTTCTATGAATGAGTGAGAGATGGGGAAAGCGAGATAGCTAAAAAGATGTCTAACAGGTCACGATGGGTAAGGGGGAAAGACGAGAAGTGAGCCTTTTGTTCCGGGATCAGTCTCAGAACTGTTTAATATTGTAATACTTATAAAAACCCTTGTTAATTGACGGCAAATTTAAATACTCAACTAATTTTGAGTGAACCCCAGTGAGATTTGAACTCAGGACCGCTGGTTTACTAGACCAGTGCTATAACCCCTGAGCTATGGAGCCACCTGCTCTGAAAAAGACAGGGGAAGGAGCTGGAAAGAGAGGGGAAGGGAAAAGAGAGAGTGGAAGGAGTGAGAGAGAGGGGGAAGGGGAGAGAGTGGGGAAGGAGTGAGAGAGTGGAGGGAAAAGAGAGGGAAGGGAAGCGGAGAGGGAGTGTGGAAGGAGTGAGAGAATAGGGAAGGGGAGAGAGATGCGTCGGCAAGAGAGGGAGGAGGCAGGGGAGAGAGAAAGGGAGAAGGGGAGAATCTAAAAAGAAAGGAGGGAGGGGAAGGAGACAGAGGCACAAAGACATTTGGAAGGGTGTGAGGGGAGCCTGTTGTTCCAGGTTTGGTCTCAGAGCTGTTTAATATTTATAATTAAAGCCCTTGTTAATTGACGGTGAATTTAAATACTGAGCTCATTTGAGTAGACCCCAAAGAGACTTAAACTCACGACCCCTGGTTTACCATGCCAGTGCTCTAACCCCTGAGCTATGGAGTCACCTGCTCTGGGACAGGTAGGGGAAGGAGCAGGAAAGAGAGGGGAAGGGAAAAGAGAGAGTGGAAGGAGTGAGAGAGAGGGGAGAATGGGAGAGAGAGGAATGGGGAAGGGGAGAGAAAGCCGGAGCGGAGAGAGAGAGAGAGAGAGGGAAAGGGGAATGAGAGGTTAAGGGGAGAGAGAGGGAAGGTTTGAGAGAGCGAGGAAGAGAATGGAAGGGGAGATAGAGTCAGGGGAATGGGAGAGAGAGGGATAAGGGGAAAATCAGAAAGGAAAAGGAAAAGAGAGAGATAGAGGAGGGAGAGGAGAGACGGGAGGAAAGAGAGGGGAGCGGAGAGGGAGAGTGGGAAGGGGAGAGAGGGGGAAGGAAGTGGTTGGCGAGAGATTGAGGGGAGGCGTTGGGAGGGGAAAAGGGGGAGAGGGGAATGAGTGAGAGACAGGGAAAGCGGGATAGTGGGAAAAAGATGTAGAATGGGTCGTGATGGGCGAGAGAGTCAAGCCTGTTGTTCCAGGGTCGGTCTCAGAGCTGTTTAACATTTATAATTAAAGCCCTTGTTAATTTAAATACTGAGCTAAGTTTGAGTCGGCCCCAGTGAGATTTGAACTCACGACCCCTGGTTTACAAGACCAGTGCTCTAACCCCTGAGCGATGGAGCCACCTGCACTAAAAAAGATAGGGGAAGGAGCAGGAAAGAGAGGGGAAGGGAAAAGAGAGAGTGGAAGGAGTGAGAGAGAGGGGCAAGGGGAGACAGGGAGGAAGAGAGAGGGGAAGTGGAGAGATGGAGGGGAGGGAGGGAGGGGAGGATAGAGAGGGGGCGGGAAAGGGAAAGGGAGAGTGAAAAGGCAGAGGGAGTGTGAAAGTGGGCAGCGGAAAGAGGGGGACAGGAAAGAGAGGGGAAGGAGTGATAGAGAGGGGGAAGTGGAAAGAATGGGGAAGGAGTGAGAGAGAGAGGGGAAGGAGCGAGAGAGAGGGGAAGGCGAGAGAGGGAGGAGGCAGGGGAGAGAGAAAGTAAGGGGAGAGAGGAGAGAAGGGGAGAATCGGAAAAGAAAGGGTAAAGAGAGAGAGAGAAAGGAGGAAGAGGGGGAGGGGAGGGAAGAGGGAGAGGGAAAGGGAGAGTGAAAAGGCAGAGGGGGAAGGGGAGAGAGTGGGGAGAGAGAGAGGGAGAGGGAGAGGGGGAGGGGAGACAGAGAGGGAGATGTGGAGGGGATGGAGGGCCAGGGGAATGAGTGAGGCACAGAGAAAGTGAGATAGCGGGAAGGGGAGAGAGTGAGGGGAAGGAGTGAGAAAGGGGGGAAGGAGAGATAGGGAGGAAGAGAGAAGGGAAGTGGAGAGAGAGAAGGGGGAGGGGAAAGTGATCTAGGATAAGGGGAATGAGATAGTGGAAGTGAGGGAGAGAGACGGGGAAGGGGAGACAGGGAGGAAGAAAGACGGGCAGGGGAGAGAGAGAGGGAAAGGAAAAAAGGGATTTAGGAGAGAGAGAGGGAAGGAGTGAGAGAGCGAGGGGGGAGAATGGAAGGGGAGATAGGGAGAGGGGAAGGAGAGAGAGAGAGGGAGAAGCGGAGAATCTGAAAAGAAAGAGATAACCGGGACGGGGTGGAGGAGTGAAGAGGCAGAGGCTGAAGAGAGAATAATGAATTCGAGATGGGAATTTAAATACTAAATTAATTTTGGATAGGCCCCAATGAGATTTGAACCACCTTCTCTGGGAAAGATAGGGGAAGGAGCAGGAAAGAGAGGGGAAGGGAAAAGAGAGAGGGGAAGGAATGGGGAGAGAGTAAAAGGAGAAAGGGAAGGGGAGAGAGGGGAAAGAGCTGAGAGAGAGAGAGGGGAAGGAGTTAGAGAGAGGGGAGGGAAGTGGAGACAGGGAGGAAGAGAGAGGGGAAGGGGAGAGAGGTGGCGGGGAGGGGAAAGAGAGGGAGGGAAAGGGGAGGGAGAGTGTGGAAGGGGGAGAGAGAGGGTGAGGGGAGAGAGAGGGGGAAGGAGTGAGAGAGAAGAGGGGGAAGGAGTGAGAGAGAAGTGGACGGGAGATAGAGGGGGAAGGAGTGAGAGAGAGGGGGAGGGGAGATAGAGGGGGAAGGAGTGAGAGAGAAGGGGAGGGGAGAGAGAGGGGGAAGAAACATTGAAACATAGAAATATAGAAAATAGGTGCAGGAGTGGGCCATTCGGCCCTTCGAGCCTGCACCACCATTCAATATAATCATGGCTGAACATTCCCTCAGTACCCCTTTCCTGCTTTCTCTCCATACCCCTTGATCCCTTTAGCCGTAAGGGCCACATCTAACTCCCTCTTGAATATATCCAATGAACTGGCATCAACAACTCTCTGCGGCAGGGAATTCCACAGGTTCACCACTCTCTGAGTGAAGAAGTTTCTCCTCATCTCAGTCCTAAATGGTTTACCCCTTATCCTTAGACTGTGACCCCTGGTTCTGGACTTCCCCAAGATCGGGAACATTCTAACCGCATCTAACCTGTCCCGTCCCATCAGAATCTTATACGTTTCTATGAGATCTCCTCTCATCCTTCTAAACTCCCGTGTATAAAGACCCAGTTGCTCCAGTCTCGCCTCATATGTCAGTCCCGCCATCCCGGGAATCAGTCTGGTGAACCTTCGCTGCACTCCCTCAATAGCAAGAATGTCCTTCCTCAGATTAGGAGACCAAAACTGAACACAATATTCCAGGTGAGGCCTCACCAAGGCCCTGTACAACTGCAGTAAGACCTCCCTGCTCCTATACTCAAATCCCCTCGCTATGAAGGCCAACATACCATTTGCCTTCTTCACCGCCTGCTGTACCTGCATGCCAACTTTCAATGACTGATGTACCATGACACCCAGGTCTCGTTGCACCTCCCCTTTTCCTAATGTGTCACCATTCAGATAATATTCTGTCTTCGTGTTTTGCCCCCAGTGTGGATAACCTCACATTATCCACATTATACTGCATCTGCCATGCATTTGCCCACTCACCTAACCTGTCCAAGTCACCCTGCAGCCTCTTAGCATCCTCCTCACAGCTCATACTGCCACCCAGCTTAGTGTCATCTGCAAACTTGGAGATATTACACTCAATTCTTTCATCTCAATCGTTAATGTATATTGTAAAGAGCTGGGGTCCCAGCACTGAGCCCTGCGGCACTCCACTAGTCACTGCCTGCCATTCTGAAAAGGACCTGTTTATCTCGACTCTCTGCTTCCTGTCTGCCAACCAGTTCTCTATCCACGTCAGTACATTACCCCCAATACCATGTGCTTTAATTTTGCACACCAATCTCTTGTGTGGGACCTTATCAAAAGCCTTTTGAAAGTCCAAATACACCACATCCACTGGTTCTCCCTTGTTCACTCTGCTCGTTACATCCTCAAAAAATTCGAAAAGATTTGTCAAGCATGATTTCCCTTTCATAAATCCATGCTGACTTGGACCGATCCTGTCACTGCTTTCCAACTGTGCTGCTATTTCATCCTTAATAATTGATTCCAACATTTTCCCCACTACTGATGAAGGAGTGAGAGAGGGGGGAAGGGGAGAGAGGGGGAAGGAGCGAGGCTGTGACAAGGGAAGGGGAAGGAGGGAGAGGGGAATGAGTGAGAGAAGGGGAAAGTGAGATAGTGGGAAAGGGAGAGAGGGGTAAAAAGATGTCGAATGGGTTGTGAGGGGGAAGGGTGGCAGAGATTTGGAAGGGGAGAGAGTGTAAGAGAGACGAGAAGAGGAGAGGGGGAAGGGTGTGAGTGGAGCCTGTTGTTCCAGTGTTGGTCTCGGAGCTGTTTAATATTTATAATTAAAGCTGCTGTTAATTGACGGTGAATTTAAATACTGAGCTAATTTGAGTAGACCCCAAAGAGACTTAAACTCACGACCCCTGGTTTACCATGCCAGTGCTCTAACCCCTGAGCTATGGAGTCACCCGCTCTGGGACAGGTCGGGGAAGGAGCAGGAAAGAGAGGGGAAGGGAAAAGAGAGAGTGGAAGGAGTGGGAGAGAGGGGAGAATGGGAGAGAGAGGAATGGGGAAGGGGAGAGAGAGCGGAGGGGAGAGAGAGAGGAAGAGAGGGAGGTGGGGAAAGAGAGGGAGGGGATGGACAGAGTGAGAGAGTGTGGAAGCGGGGGGAAGAGAGGGGAAGGATTGGGAGAGAGGGGGAGGGGAGAGAGCAGAAGGGGAGAGAAAGGGGAAGGAGTGAGAGAGAGAGGGAAGGGAAGACAGGGAGGAAGAGAGAGGGGAAGGGGAGAGAGAGTGGGGGTGGGGAGGGAGGGAGGGGAGGAAAGAGAGAGGACGGGAGAGGGAAAAGGCAGAGGGGGTGAGAGAGTGGGTAGCGGAGAGAGGGGGAGGGGATAGAGGGAGGGAAGATAGAGGAGGAAGGAGAGAGGGGGGAAGGAGAGGAGAGAGAATGAAATAAGAGAGGGAAGGGGAGACAGTGAGTGGAAGGGAAGAGAGAGGGGAAGGTGTGAGAGAGTGAGAGAGTGAGAAGGGGAGAATCTGAAAAGGAAAAGGCAGCTGGGAATGGAGAGTCAGAAGCGGAAGAGAGAATAACAAATTAGAGATGGGAATTTAAATACTAAATTAATTATGCAAAGGTCCCAGTGAGATTTGAACCTACGACCCCTGGTTTACTAGACCAGTGCTCTAACCCCTGAGCTATGGAACCACCTGCCCTGGGTTGTGGGTCATTCCCCAATTAGTGCTGTGTGTTTGAAGAATGAGGAGGGGTCAGTGAAACGCTCAGATTGTGTCTCATCCCCCAGACTCCTGCCTCCGTCTCTTCAATATTCACCTCTCAACATCGATATATCGGGTCTTTCACATAGTAAAACATCCCAAGGCAACTCAGTCACACTCTGCCTCAATCTCTCTCTGCCTCTCTGTCTCTCTCAATCTCACTCTCTTTCTTTCTGTCTCTCACCTTTTCACTCTGTCCCTCGAGGGGCGAAGATAGAGCGGGGGAAGGGGAGAGAGGGAGAAGGGGAGAGAGAGGGGGGGAATGGGAGAGAGAGGGGGCAATGGGAGAGGTGGGGAGGGGGAGAGTCTGATGGGACAGGGGAGAGTGAGAGTGAGGGAAGGAGGGAAAGGGATGAGGGAGGGGAGTGGAGACAGGGGAGGCGAGGGAGAAGCAGAGGGAGGCGAGAGAGAGGAGGGGAGAAAATGAAAAGGAAGAGGGAAAGGAGTGAGAGAGAGGGGAAGGGAAGAGAGAGAGAGGAATACGGAGAGAGAGAGGGAGAAGGGGAGCGAGAGAGGGGGAAGAGGAGAGAGAGAGGGTAAGCAATTTGAAATAGAGGGGATGGAGAAGGAGATAGGGGAAGGGAAAAGAGAGAGAGGAAGAAAGAGGGGCAGGGGAGAGAGAAGGGGGAAAGGGGAAAGAGAGGTTGTGGGGAGTGGGGTAAGGAGTGAGAGAGAGAGGGGAAGGGGAGAGAGGGGAAGGGGAGAGAACGGGAAAGGGAGAGAGTTGGAGGGGAGAGTCATTGAAAGCAGCCATGCAGGTGCAGCAAGCAGTTAGGAAGGCAAATGGTACGTTGGCCTTCATTGCAAGAGGGTTTGAGTACAGGAGCAAGGATGTCTTACTCCAGTTATACAGGGCCTTGGTGTGACCACACCTGGAGTATTGTGTACAGTTTTGGTCTCCTTACCTAAGGAAGGATACACTTGCCATAGAGGGAGTGCAGCGAAGGTTCACCAGACTGATTCCTGGGATGGCAGGACTGTGGTATGAGGAGAGATTGGGTCGACTGGGCCTGTATTCACTGGAGTTTAGAAGAATGAGAGGGGATCTGATTGAAAGGTATAAAATTCTGACGGGGTTGGACAGACTGGATGTGGGGAGGATGTTTCCCCGGGGGCTGGGAAGTCTAGAACAAGGGGTCACACAGTCTCAGGATACGGGGTAGGAAATTTAGGAGCAAGATGAGGAGAAATGTTTTCACTCAGAGGGTGGTGAACCTGTGGAATTCTCTACCACAGAAGGCTGTGGAGGCCAAGTCACTGAATATATTTAAGAGGGAGACAGATCGATTTCTAGACACGAAAGGCATCAAGGGGTATGGGGAGGTAAGCAGGAATATGGTGTTGGGATAGAGGATCAGCCATGATCATATTGAATGGTGGTGCAGGCTCGAAGGACCGAATGGCCTGCTCCTGCTCCTATTTTACATGTTTCTGTGTTTCTCTGAATGAGTGAGACACAGGGGAAGTGAGATAGCAGGAAAAGATGTCATGATGGGAAAGGCAGAGTGAAAGAATACTGTTGTTCCAAGGTCAGTCTCAAAGCAGTTTAATATTTACATTTGACACACTTAATAATTTAAATACGGAGCTAATTTTGTGAAGGATCCAGGAAGATTTGAACTCACGACTCCTGGTTTACTGGAGCAGTGCTCTAACCCCTGAGCTATGGAGCCACCTGCTCTGGGAAAGACGGGAAGGAGCAGGGAAGAGAGGGGTAGGGAAAAGAGAACGTGGAAGGAGTGAGAGAGAGGGGGAAGTGGAGAGAGAGGGAGGGGAAGGGGAGAGAGAGGGAGGGGAAGAGAGCGAGGGGAAGTGGAGGGAGAGAGGGGTAGGAGTGAGAGAGGGAAGGGGAAATAGAGGGAACGAGTGAGAGAGAGAGAGGGGAAGGGGAGAGAGATGTGAAGGCAAGAGAGGGAGGAGGCAGGGGAGAGAGAAAGGGGAAGGGGAGAGAGAGGGAGAAGGGGAGAATCTGAAATGAAAGGGAAAAGAGAGCGAGAGTGGAGGGAGGGGTGAGAGGGGAGGGGAAAGGGAAAGGGCGAGTGAAAAGGCAGAGAGGGAAGGAGCGATTGGAGGGAGAGAGTAGGTAATGGAGAGAGGGGGAGGGGAGAGAGAGAGAAGAAAGAGGACAAAGGAGAGAGAGGAGGACAAGTGAGTGAAAGAAAGTGGAGAGGGAAGGGGAGAGAGGGGAAAGCGGGGAGTGAGAGAGGAAGGAATGAGAGAGGCGGGGAGGCAAAGAGTGGGGAAGGGGAGAGAGAGGGGGAAGGGGAGAGAGAGGGAGAGAGAGGAAGGAGTGGGAAAAAGAGGGGAAGGGAAAAGAGAGACTAGAAGGAGTGAGAGAGAGGGGGAAGGTGAGAGAGAGGGGGAAGGTGAGAGAGAGGGGGAAGGAATGAGACAGAGGGGAAGGGGAGACAGCAGGAGGGGAGAGAAAGAGTGGGGAAGGGGAGAGACGGTCAGGAGAGAGAGGGAGGGGCAGGGGAGAGAGAAAGGAAGGGGAGAGAGAGGGAGAAGGGGAGAATGCCAAAAGAAAGGGTAAAGAGAGAGAGGAGGAAGAGGGGGTTGGGGAGGTCAGAGGGAGAGGGAAAGGGAGAGGGAAAAGGCAAAGGGGGAAGGGAAGAGAGGGGGTGAGAGTGGGTAGTGGAAAGAGGGGGAGGGGAGACAGAGAGAGGGGGGAGGGGATGGAGTGACAGAGAGGGGAATGAGTGTATTGTGTTCCTAACACAGATGAGACTGCACACAGGGAGGTTGCAGTAACAGTGACCTCAGTCTTTAATAAGACTCTCCAGAGTGAGGAACAGGCCTTAGGGGCGACTTATACACAGTGCTCCCAATGGAATCCCTTGGGACTTCAGGGGATGAGCTCCCTGGTGGCGGAACATGTGAGAGCAAGTTTTACAGATACACAACAGAGTGAGAGATGAGGAAAGTGAGATAGTGGGAAAGGGAGAGAGGGGTAAAAAGATGTAGCACGGGTCGTGATGGGGAAGGGAGAGAGAGTGTAAGACAGACGAGAACCTGTTTTTGAAGGATTGGTCTCAGAGCTGTTTAATATTTATAATTAAAGCCCTGGTTAATTGACAACAAATTTAAATATTGAGTAGGCCCCAATGAGATTTGAACTCACGACCCCTGGTTTACTAGACCAGTGCTCTAACCCCTGAGCTATGGAGCCACCTGTTTTGGGAAAGATAGGGGAAGGAGCAGGAAAGAGAGGGGAAGGAAAAAGAGAGAGTGGAAGGAGTGAGAGAGAGGGAAGGGGAGAGAGAGAGGGAGGGGTAAGGGAAAAGCGAGCGTGGAAGGAGTGAGAGAGGGGGAAGGGGAGACAGGGAGGGGACGGAGTGAGAGAGAGGGGGAAGGGGAGAGAGGGAAGGGACGGAGTGAGAGAGAGGGGGAAGGGGAGACAGGGAGGAGGAGAGAGGGGAAGGGGAGAGAGAGAAGGGGAAGGGGAAAGAGCAATTGGAAGGATTGAGAGAAAGGGGAAGGGGAGAGAGTGGGGAAGGAGTGAGAGAGAGGGGGAAGGGGTGACAGGGAGGAAAAGAGAGGGGAAGGGGAGAGACGGAGGGGAGTGAGGGAGGGGTGGAAAGAGAGGGGACGGGAGAGGGAAAGGGAGAGTGAAAAGGCAGAGGGGATGTGAAAGTGGGCAGTGGAGAGAGGGGGACAGGAAAGAGAGGGGATGGAGTGATAGAGAGGGGGAACGGGAAAGAGTGGGGAAGGAGTGAGAGAGAGGGGAAGGAGAGCGAGAGGGGAAGGAAAGAGAAGGAGGAGGCAGGGGAGAGAGAAAGGAAGGGGAGAGAGAGGGAGAAGGGGAGAATCCGAAAAGAAAGGGTAAAAAGAGAGAGAGAGAGGAGGAAGAGAGGGGAGGGGAGGAGAGAGGGAGAGGGAAAGGGAGAGTGAAAAGGCAGAGGGGGAAAGGGAGAGAGGGGGAGAGAGAGAGAGGGGGAGGGGAGACAGAGAGGGAGATGTGGAGGGTATGGAGGGCGAGGGGAATGAGTGAGGCACGGGGAAAGTGAGATAGCGGGAATGGGAGAGAGTGAGGGGAAGGAGTGAGAAAGGGGGGAAGGAGAGAAGGGATTGAGTGAGAAATGTGGGGAATGAGAGCGTAAAGTTCTTTCTCAATGGCACAAAACCCACACGAGGCAAATTCTGTGGACTAGGTCACTCCATGACCTGTACCTTTATTCACAGGACCAAGAGGTGATGACCCTGCGTGGGACCTCCCTTTATGTACCTGGACGACCAGGTAAGGAGTGTCTCCCACAAGTTCGCCCCCAGTGGTCAAGATGTGCATTGCTTAAGTCTATTCAGTATTGCAGTGGTGTTACATGGAGGTTACACATATGACAGAGAGACAGGGAGGAAGAGAGAGGGGAACTGGAGAGAGAGAAGGGGGAGGGGAAAGAGATCTAGGATACGAGGAATGAGATAGTGGAAGTGAGGGAGAGAGCGGGAAAAGAGTCGGAAAGAGAGGGGAAGGGGAAAGAGAGAGGGGACGGAGTGAGGGAGCGAGGGGGAAGGGGAGACAGGGAGGAAGAGAGAGGCGGAAGCGGAGGGGAAGGAGCGAGAGAGAGGGGAAGGCGAGAGAGGGAGGAGGCAGGGGAGAGAGAAAGTAAGGGGAGAGAGAGAGAAGGGGAGAATCGGAAAAGAAAGGGTAAAGAGAGAGAGAGAAAGGAGGAAGAGGGGGAGGGGAGGGAAGAGGGAGAGGGAAAGGGAGAGTGAAAAGGCAGAGGGGGAAGGGGAGAGAGGGGGGAGAGAGAGAGAGGGGGAGGGGAGACAGAGAGGGAGATGTGGATGGGATGGAGGGCAAAGGGAATGAGTGAGGCACAGAGAAAGTGAGATAGCGGGAAAGGGAGAGAGTGAGGGGAAGGAGTGAGAAAGGGGGGAAGGAGAGACATGGAGGAAGAGAGAGGGGAACTGGAGAGAGAGAAGGGGGAGGGGAAAGAGATCTAGGATAAGGAGAATGAGATCGTGGATGTGAGGGAGAGAGAGGGGAAAAATGCACAAAGAGAGGGGAAGGGGAGAGAGAGAAAGGGAAAGGGGAATGAGAGGTTAAGGGGAGAGAGAGGGAAGGTTTGAGTTAGCGAGGAAGAGAATGGAAGGGGAGATAGAGAGAGGGGAATGGGAGAGAGAGGGAGAAGGGGAAAATCTGAAAGGAAAGGGAAAAGAGAGAGATAGAGGAGGGAGGGGAGAGACGAGCGGAGACGGAGAGTGGGGGAAGAAAGTGGTTGGGGAGAGATTGAGGCGTTGGGAGGGGAAAAGGGGGAGAGGGGAATGAGTGAGAGACAGGGAAAGCGGGATAGTGGGAAAAAGATGTAGAATGGGTCGTGATGGGCGAGACTGTTGTTCTCGGGTCGGTCTCAGAGCTGTTTAATATTTGTAATTAAAGCCCTTGTTAATTGACAGTGAATTTAAATACTGAGCTAATTTTGAGCAACCCCAGTGAGATTTGAACACACTACCCCAGGTTTCCGAGACCAGTGCTCTAACCCCTGAGCTATGGAGCCACCTGCGCTAAAAAAGATAGGGGAAGGAGCAGGAAAGAGAGGGGAAGGGAAAAGAGAGAGTGGAAGGAGTGAGAGAGAGGGGCAAGGGGAGACAGGGAGGAAGAGAGAGGGGAAGTGGAGAGATGGAGGGGAGGGAGGGAGGGAGGGGAGGATAGAGAGGGGGCGGGAAAGGGAAAGGGAGAGTGAAAGGGCAGAGGGAGTGTGAAAGTGGGCAGCGGAAAGAGGGGGACAGGAAAGAGAGGGGAAGGAGTGATAGAGAGGGGGAAGTGGAAAAAATGGGGAAGGAGTGAGAGAGAGAGGGGAAGGAGCGAGAGAGAGGGGAAGGCGAGAGAGGGAGGAGGCAGGGGAGAGAGAAAGTAAGGGGAGAGAGAGAGAAGGGGAGAATCGGAAAAGAAAGGGTAAAGAGAGAGAGAGAAAGGAGGAAGAGGGGGAGGGGAGGGAAGAGGGAGAGGGAAAGGGAGAGTGAAAAGGCAGAGGGGGAAGGGGAGAGAGTGGGGAGAGAGAGAGGGAGAGGGGGAGGGGAGACAGAGAGATGGATGTGGATGGGATGGAAGGCCAGGGGAATGAGTGAGGCACAGAGAAAGTGAGATAGCGGGAAGGGGAGAGAGTGTGGGGAAGGAGTGAGAAAGGGGGGAAGGAGAGACAGGGAGGAAGAGAGAAGGGAAGTGGAGAGAGAGAAGGGGGAGGGGAAAGTGATCTAGGATAAGGGGAATGAGATAGTGGAAGTGAGGGAGAGAGACGGGGAAGGGGAGACAGGGAGGAAGAAAGACGGGCAGGGGAGAGAGAGAGGGAAAGGAGAAAGCGAGATTAAGGAGAGAGAGAGGGAAGGAGTGAGAGAGCGAGGGGGCAGAATGGAAGGGGAGATAGAGAGAGGGGAAGGAGAGAGAGAGAGGGAGAAGCTGAGAATCTGAAAAGAAAGAGATAACCGGGACGGTGTGGAGGACTGAAGAGGCAGAGGCTGAAGAGAGAATAATGAATTAGAGATGGGAACTTAAATACTAAATTAATTTTGGGTAGGCCCCAATGAGATTTGAACCACCTACTCTGGGAAAGATAGGGGAAGGAGCAGGAAAGAGAGGGGAAGGGAAAAGAGAGAGGGGAAGGAATGGGGAGAGAGTGAAAGGAGAAAGGGAAGGGAAAGAGGGGAAAGAGGTGAGAGAGAGAGAGGGGAAGGAGTTAGAGAGAGGGGAAGGAAGTGGAGACAGGGAGGAACAGAGAGGGGAAGGGGAGAGAGGTGGGAGGGAGGGGAAAGAGAGGGAGGGGAAGGGGAGAGAGAGTATGGAAGGGGAGAGAGAGGGTGAGGGGAGAGAGAGGGGGAAGGAGTGAGAGAGAAGTGGAGGGGAGATAGAGGGGGAAGGAGTGAGAGAGAGGGGGAGGGGAGATAGAGGGGGAAGAAACATAGAAACATAGAAACATAGAAAATAGGTGCAGGAGTAGGCCATTCGGCCCTTCGAGCCTGCACCACCATTCAATAAGATCATGGCTGATCATTCCCTCAGTACCCCTTTCCTGCTTTCTCTCCATACCCCTTCATCCCTTTAGCAGTAAGGGCCACATCTAACTCCTTCTTAAATATATCCAATGAACTGACCTCAACAACTCTCTGTGGCAGGGAATTCCACAGGTTAACAACTCTCTGAGTGAAGAAGTTTCTCCTCATCTCAGTCCTAAATGGTCTACCCCTTATCCTCAGACTGTGATCCCTGGTTCTGGACTTCCCCAACATCAGGAACATTCTAACCGCATCTAACCTGTCCCGTCCCATCAGAATCTTATACGTTTCTATGAGATCCCCTCTCATCCTTCGAAACTCCCGTGTATAAAAGCCCAGTTGCTCCAGTCTCGCCTCATATGTCAGTCCCGCCATCCCGGGAATCAGTCTGGTGAACCTTCGCTGCACTCCCTCAATAGCAAGAATGTCCTTCCTCAGATTAGGAGACCAAAACTGAACACAATATTCCAGGTGAGGCCTCACCAAGGCCCTGTACAACTGCAGTAAGACCTCTCTGCTCCTATACTCAAATCCCCGAGCTATGAAGGCCAACATACCATTTGACTTCTTCACCGCCTGCTGTACCTGCATGCCAACTTTCAATGACTGATGAACCATGACACCCAGGTCTCGTTGCACCTCCCCTTTTCCTAATCTGTCACCATTCAGATAATATTCTGTCTTCGTGTTTTGCCCCCAAAGTGGATAACCTCACATTTATCCACATTATACTGCATCTGCCATGTATTTGCCCACTCACCTAACCTGTCCAAATCACCCTGCAGCCTCTTAGCATCCTCCTCACAGCTCACACTGCCAGCCAGTTTAGTGTCATCTGCAAACTTGGAGATATTACACTCAATTCTTTCATCTCAATCGTTAATGTATATTGTAAAGAGCTGGGGTCCCAGCACTGAGCCCTCCACTAGTCACTGCCTGCCATTCTGAAAAGGACCTGTTTATCCCGACTCTCTGCTTCCTGTCTGCCAACCAGTTCTCTATCCACGTCAGTGCATTACCCCCAATAACATGTGCTTTAATATTGCACACCAATCTCTTGCGTGGGACCTTATCAAAAGCCTTTTGAAAGTCCATATACACCACATCCACTGGTTCTCCCTTGTTCACTCTGCTTGTTACATCCTCAAAAAATTCGAAAAGATTTGTCAAGCATGATTTCCCTTTCATAAATCCATGCTGACTTGGACCGATCCTGTCACTGCTTTCCAACTGTGCTGCTATTTCATCCTTAATAATTGATTCCAACATTTTCCCCACGACTGATGAAGGAGTGAGAGAGAGGGTAAGGGGAGAGAGAGGGGCAAGGAGCGAGGCTGTGACAAGGGAAGGGGAAGGAGGGAGAGGGGAATGAGTGAGAGAAGGGGAAAGCGAGATAGTGGGAAAGTGAGAGAGGGGTAAAAAGATGTAGAACGGGTCGTGATGGGGAAGGGAGAGAGATTTGGAAGGGGAGAGAGAGTGTAAGAGAGACGAGAAGAGGAGAGGGGGAAGGGTGTGAGTGGAGCCTGTTGTTCCAGTGTCGGTCTCGGAGCTGATTAATATTTATAATTAAAGCTGCTGTTAATTGACGGTGAATTTAAATACTGAGCTAATTTGAGTAGACCCCAAAGAGACTGAAACTCACGACCCCTGGTTTACAAGACCCGTGTTCTAACCCCTGAGCTATGGAGTCACCCGCTCTGGGACAGGTCGGGGAAGGAGCAGGAAAGAGAGGGGAAGGGAAAAGAGAGAGTGGAAGGAGTGAGAGAGAGGGGAGAATGGGAGAGAGAGGAATGGGGAAGGGGAGAGAGAGCGGAGGGGAGAGAGAGAGGAAGAGAGGGAGGTGGGGAAAGAGAGGGAGGGGAAGGACAGAGAGAGAGAGTGTGGAAGCGGGGGGGGAGAGAGGGGAAGGATTGGGAGAGAGGGGGAGGGGAGAGAGCCTAAGGGGAGAGAAAGGGGAAGGAGTGGGAGAGAGAGGGAAGGGAAGACAGGGAGGAAGAGAGAGGGGAAGGGGAGAGAGAGTGGGGGTGGGGAGGGAGGGAGGGGAGGAAAGAGAGAGGACGGGAGAGGGAAAAGGCAGAGGGGGTGAGAGAGTGGGTAGCGGAGAGAGGGGGAGGGGATAGAGGGAGGGAAGATAGAGGAGGAAGGAGAGAGGGGGTAAGGAGAGGAGAGAGAATGAAATAAGAGAGGGAAGGGGAGACAGTGAGTGGAAGGGAAGAGAGAGGGGAAGGTGTGAGAGAGTGAGAGAGGGAGAATCTGAAAAGGAAGAGGCAGCTGGGAATGGAGAGTCAGAGGCGGAAGAGAGAATAACAAATTAGAGATGGGAATTTAAATACTAAATTAATTATGCAAAGGTCCCAGTGAGATTTGAACCCACGACCCCTGGTTTACTAGACCAGTGCTCTAACCCCTGAGCTATGGAACCACCTGCTCTGGGCTGTGGGTCATTCCCCAGTTAGTGCTGTGTGTTTGAAGAATGAGGAGGGGTCAGTGAAACGCTCAGATTGTGTCTCATCCCCCAGACTCCTGCCTCCGTCTCTTCAATATTCGCCTCTCAACATCGATATATCGGGTCTTTCACGTAGTAAAACATCCCAAGGCAACTCAGTCACACTCTGTCCCAATCTCTCTGTCTCTCTGTCTCTCTCAATCTCACTCTCTTTCTTTCTGTCTCTCACCTTTTCACTCTGTCCCTCGAGGGGCGAAGATAGAGCGGGAAGATAGAGGGGAAGTGGAGGGAGAGAGGGGTAGGAGTGAGAGAGGGAAGGGGAAATAGAGGGAATGAGTGAGAGAGAGGGGAAGGGGAGAGAGATGTGAAGGCAAGAGAGGGAGGAGGCAGGGGAGAGAGAAAGGGGAAGGGGAGAGAGAGGGAGGGGAAGGGGAGAATCTGAAATGAAAGGGAAAAGAGAGCGAGAGAGGAGGGAGGGGTGAGAGGGGAGGGGAAGGGAAAGGGCGAGTGAAAAGGCAGAGAGGGAAGGAGCGATCGGAGGGAGAGAGTAGGTAATGGAGAGAGGGGGAGGGGAGAGAGAGAGAAGAAAGAGGACAAAGGAGAGAGAGGAGGACAAGTGAGCGAAAGAAAGTGGAGAGGGAAGGGGAGAGAGGGGAAAGTGGGGAGTGAGAGAGGAAGGAATGAGAGAGGCGAGGGGGCAAAGAGTGGGGAAGGGGAGAGAGAGGGGGAAGGGGAGAGAGAGGGAGAGAGAGTAAGGAGTGGGAAAAAGAGGGAAAGGGAGAGAGAGGAAAAAAAGTTGTAAAACAGGTTGCGATGGGGAAGGGAGAAAGAGAGCCTGTAATTTCATGTTTGGTCTCAGAGCTGTTTAAAATTTATAATTAGAGCCCTTGTTAATTGACAGTGAATTTAAATGCTGAGCTAATTTTGAACGACCCCAGTGAGATTTGAACACACTACCACTGGTTTACGAAACCAGTGCTCTAACCCCTTAGCTATGGAGCCATCTGTTCTGGGGAACACAGGGGAAGGAGCAGGAAAGAGAGGGGAAGGGAAAAGAGAAAGTGGAAGGAGGGAGAGAGAGGGGGAAGGGGAGAGAGAGAGGGGCGAAAAGAGGGAGTTGGGGAAAGAGAGGGAGGGGATGGACAGAGAGGGAGCGTGGAAGGGCGGGGGGGAGAGAGGGGAAGGAGTGGGAGAGAGTGGGAGCGGAGAGAGCGTAAGGGGAGAGAAAGGGGAAGGAGTGAGAGAGAGGGGGAAGGGGAGAGGGAGGGGAAGGAGTGAGAGAGAGGGGGAAGGCGAGAGACGGTCAGGAGAGAGAGGGAGGGGCAGGGGAGAGAGAAAGGAAGGGGAGAGAGAGGGAGAAGGGGAGAATCCCAAAAGAAAGGGTAAAGAGAGAGAGGAGGAAGAGGGGGGTGGGGAGGTCAGAGGGAGAGGGAAAGGGAGAGGGAAAAGGCAGAGGGGGAAGGGAAGAGAGGGGGTGAGAGTGGGTAGTGGAAAGAGAGGGAGGGGAGACAGAGAGAGGGGGGAGGGGATGGAGTGACAGAGAGGGGAATGGGTGTATTGTGTTCCTAACACAGATGAGATTGCACACAGGGAGGTTACAGTAACAGTGACCTCAGTCTTTAATAAGACACTCCAGAGTGAGAAACAGGCCTTAGGGGCGGCTTATACACAGTGCTCCCAATGGAATCCCTTGGGACTTCAGGGGATGAACTCCCTGGTGGCGGAACATGGGAGAGCAAGTTTTACAGATACACAACAGAGTGAGAGATGAGGAAAGCGAGATAGTGGGAAAGGGATAGAGGGGTAAAAAGATGTAGAACGGGTCGTGATGGGGAAGGGAGAGAGAGATTTGGAAGGGGAGAGAGAGTGTCAGACAGACGAGAATCTGTTGTTGAAGGATTGGTCTCAGAGCTGTTTAATATTTATAATTAAAGCCCTGGTTAATTGACAGCAAATTTAAATATTGAGTAGGCCCCAATGAGATTTGAACTCATGACCCGTGGTTTACTAGACCAGTGCTCTAACCCCTGAGCTATGGAGCCACCTGCTTTGGGAAAGACAGGGGAAGGAGCAGGAAAGAGAGGGGAAGGGAAAAGAGAGAGTGGAAGGAGTGAGAGAGAGGGAAGGGGAGAGAGAGAGGGAGGGGTAAGGGAAAAGCGAGCGTGGAAGGAGTGAGAGAGGGAGGGGACGGAGTGAGAGAGAGGGGGAAGGGGAGAGAGGGAAGGGACGGAGTGAGAGAGAGGGGGAAGGGGAGACAGGGAGGAGGAGAGAGGGGAAGGGGAGAGAGAGAAGGGGAAGGGGAAAGAGCAATTGGAAGGATTGAGAGAAAGGGGAAGGGGAGAGAGTGGGGAAGGAGTGAGAGAGAGGGGGAAGGAGTGACAGGGAGGAAAAGAGAGGGGAAGGGGAGAGACGGAGGGGAGTGAGGGAGGGGAGGAAAGAGAGGGGACGGGAGAGGGAAAGGGAGAGTGAAAAGGCAGAGGGGATGTGAAAGTGGGCAGCGGAGAGAGGGGGACAGGAAAGAGAGGGGAAGGAGTGATAGAGAGGGGGAACGGGAAAGAGTGGGGAAGGAGTGAGAGAGAGGGGAAGGAGAGCGAGAGGGGAAGGAAAGAGAAGGAGGAGGCGGGGAGAGAGAAAGGAAGGGGAGAGAGAGGGAGAAGGGGAGAATCCGAAAAGAAAGGGTAAAAAGAGAGAGAGAGAGGAGGAAGAGAGGGGAGGGGAGGAGAGAGGGAGAGGGAAAGGGAGAGTGAAAAGGCAGAGGGGGAAAGGGAGAGAGGGGGAGAGAGAGAGAGGGGGAGGGGAGACAGAGAGGGAGATGTGGAGGGTATGGAGGGCGAGGGGAATAAGTGAGGCACGGGGAAAGTGAGATTGCGGGAAGGGGAGAGAGTGAGGGGAAGGAGTGAGAAAGGGGGGAAGGAGAGAAGGGATTGAGTGAGAAAGGTGGGGAATGAGAGCGTAAAGTTCTTTCTCAATGGCACAAAACCCACACGAGGCAAATTCTGTGGACTAGGTCACTCCATGACCTGTAGCTTTATTCACAGGACCAAGAGGTGATGACCCTGCGTGGGACCTCCCTTTATGTACCTGGACGACCAGGTAAGGAGTGTCTCCCACAAGTTCGCCCCCTGTGGTCAAGATGTGCATTGCTTAAGTCTATTCAGTATTGCAGTGGTGTTACATGGAGGTTACATATATGACAGAGAGACAGGGAGGAAGAGAGAGGGGAACTGGAGAGAGAGAAGGGGGAGGGGAAAGAGATCTAGGATACGAGGAATGAGATAGTGGAAGTGAGGGAGAGAGCGGGAAAAGAGTCAGAAAGAGAGGGGAAGGGGAAAGAGAGAGGGGAAGGAGTGAGGGAGCGAGGGGGAAGGGGAGACAGGGAGGAAGAGAGAGGCGGAAGCGGAGGGGAAGGAGCGAGAGACAGGGGAAGGCGAGAGAGGGAGGAGGCAGGGGAGAGAGAAAGTAAGGGGAGAGAGAGAGAAGGGGAGAATCGGAAAAGAAAGGGTAAAGAGAGAGAGAGAAAGGAGGAAGAGGGGGAGGGGAGGGAAGAGGGAGAGGGAAAGGGAGAGTGACAAGGCAGAGGGGGAAGGGGAGAGAGTGGGGAGAGAGAGAGGGGGAGGGGGAGGGGAGACAGAGAGGGAGATGTGGAGGGGATGGAGGGCCAGGGGAATGAGTGAGGCACAGAGAAAGTGAGATAGCGGGAAGGGGAGAGAGTGAGGGGAAGGAGTGAGAAAGGGGGGAAGGAGAGACAGGGAGGAAGAGAGAAGGGAAGTGGAGAGAGAGAAGGGGGAGGGGAAAGTGATCTAGGATAAGGGGAATGAGATAGTGGAAGTGAGGGAGAGAGACGGGGAAGGGGAGACAGGGAGGAAGAAAGACGGGCAGGGGAGAGAGAGAGGGAAAGGAGAAAGCGAGATTAAGGAGAGAGAGAGGGAAGGAGTGAGAGAGCGAGGGGGGAGAATGGAAGGGGAGATAGAGGGAGGGGAAGGAGAGAGAGAGAGGGAGAAGCGGAGAATCTGAAAAGAAAGAGATAACCGGGACGGGGTGGAGGAGTGAAGAGGCAGAGGCTGAATAGAGAATAATGAATTAGAGATGGGAATTTAAATACTAAATTAATTTTGGGTAGGCCCCAATGAGATTTGAACCACCTGCTCTGGGAAAGATAGGGGAAGGAGCAGGAAAGAGAGGGGAAGGGAAAAGAGAGAGGGGAAGGAATGGGGAGAGAGTGAAAGGAGAAAGGGAACGGGAGAGAGGGGAAAGAGGTGAGAGAGAGAGAGAGGGGAAGGAGTTAGAGAGAGGGGAGGGAAGTGGAGACAGGGAGGAAGAGAGAGGGGAAGGGGAGAGAGGTGTGCGGGAGGGGAAAGAGAGGGAGGGGAAGGGGAGAGAGAGGGTGAGGGGAGAGAGAGGGGGAAGGAGTGAGAGAGAGGGGGAGGGGAGATAGAGGGGGAAGAAACATAGAAACATAGAAACATAGAAAATAGGTGCAGGAGTCGGCCATTCGGCCCTTCAAGCCTGCACCACCATTCAATAAGATCATGGCTGATCATTCACCTCAGTACCCCTTTCCTGCTTTCTCTCCATACCCCTTGATCCCTTTAGCAGTAAGGGCCACATCTAACTCCTTTTAAATATATCCAATGAACTGACCTCAACAACTCTCTGCGGCAGGGAACTCCACAGGTTAACAACTCTCTGAGTGAAGAAGTTTCTCCTCATCTCAGTCCAAAATGGTCTACCCCTTATCCTTAGACTGTGACCCCTGGTTCTGGACTTCCCCAACATCGGGAACATTCTAACCGCATCTAACCTGTCCCGTCCCATCAGAATCTTATACGTTTCTATGAGATCCCCTCTCATCCTTCTAAACTCCCGTGTATAAAAGCCCAGTTGCTCCAGTCTCGCCTCATATGTCAGTCCCGCCATCCCGGGAATCAGTCTGGTGAACCTTCGCTGCACTCCCTCAATAGCAAGAATGTCCTTCCTCAGATTAGGAGACCAAAACTGAACACAATATTCCAGGTGAGGCCTCACCAAGGCCCTGTACAACTGCAGTAAGACCTCCCTGCTCCTATACTCAAATCCCCTCGCTATGAAGGCCAACATACCATTTGCCTTCTTCACCGCCTGCTGTACCTGCATGCCAACTTTCAATGACTGATGTACCATGACACCCAGGTCTCGTTGCACCTCCCCTTTTCCTAATGTGTCACCATTCAGACAATATTCTGTCTTCGTGTTTTGCCCCCAAAGTAGATAACCTCACATTTATCCACATTATACTGCATCTGCCATGCATTTGCCCACTCAACTAACCTGTCCAAGTCACCCTGCAGCCTCTTAGCATCCTCCTCACAGCTCACACTGCCACCCAGCTTAGTGTCATCTGCAAACTTGGAGATATTACACTCAATTCTTTCATCTCAATCGTTTATGTATATTGTAAATAGCTGGGGTCCCAGCACTGAGCCCTGCGGCACTCCACTAGTCACTGCCTGCCATTCTGAAAAGGACCCGTTTATCCCGACTCTCTGCTTCCTGTCTGCCAACCAGTTCTCTATCCACGTCAGTACATTACCCCCAATAACATGTGCTTTAATTTTGCACACCAATCTCTTGTGTGGGACCTTATCAAAAGCCTTTTGAAAGTCCAAATACACCACATCCACTGGTTCTCCCTTGTTCACTCTGCTCGTTACATCCTCAAAAAATTCGAAACGATTTGTCAAGCATGATTTCCCTTTCATAAATCCATGCTGACTTGGACCGATCCTGTCACTGCTTTCCAAATGTGCTGCTATTTCATCCTTAATAATTGATTCCAACATTTTCCCCACTACTGATGAAGGAGTGAGAGAGAGGGGAAGGGAAGAGAGGGGGAAGGAGCGAGGCTGTGACAAGGGAAGGGGAAGGAGGGAGAGGGGAATGAGTGAGAGAAGGGGAAAGTGAGATAGTGGGAAAGGGAGAGAGGGGTAAAAAGATGTAGAATGGGTTGTGAGGGGGAAGGGTGACAGAGATTTGGAAGGGGAGAGAGTGTAAGAGAGACGAGAAGAGGAGAGGGGGAAGGGTGTGTCTGGAGCCTGTTGTTCCAGTGTCGGTCTCGGAGATGTTTAATATTTATAATTAAAGCCCCTGTTAATTGTTGGTGAATTTAAATATTGAGCTAATTTGAGTAGACCCAAAAGAGACTTAAACTCACGACCCCTGGTTTACCATGCCAGTGCTCTAACCCCTGAGCTATGGAGTCACCTGCTCTGGGACAGGTAGGGGAAGGAGCAGGAAAGAGAGGGGAAGGGAAAAGAGAGAGTGGAAGGAGTGAGAGAGAGGGGAGAATGGGAGAGAGAGGAATGGGGAAGGGGAGAGAAAGCCGGAGCGGAGAGAGAGGAAGAGAGGGAGGTGGGGAAAGAGAGGGAGGGGATGGACAGAGAGAGAGAGTGTGGAAGTGGGGGAGAGAGAGGGGAAGGAGTGGGAGATAGGGGGAGGGGAGAGAGCAGACGGGGAGAGAAAGGGGAAGGAGTGAGAGAAAGGAGGAAGGGGAGAGGGAGGGGAAGGAGTGAGAGAGAGGGGGAAGGGAAGACAGGGAGGAAGAGAGAGGGGAAGGGGAGAGAGAGTGGGGGTGGGGGTGGGGGTGGGGAGGGAGGGAAGGAAAGAGAATGGATGGGAGAGGGAAAGGGAGAGTGAAAAGACAGAGTGGGTAGCGGAGAGAGGGGGAGGGGATAGAGAGAGGGAAGACAGAGGAGAAAGGAAAGGGGGGGAAGGACTGGGGAGAGAATGAAATTAGAGAGGGAAGGGGAAATAGAGGGAACGAGTGAGAGAGAGAGAGGGGAAGGGGAGAGAGATGTGAAGGCAAGAGAGGGAGGAGGCAGGGGAGAGAGAAAGGGGAAGGGGAGAGAGAGGGAGAAGGGGAGAATCTGAAATGAAAGGGAAAAGAGAGCGAGAGAGGATGGAGGGATGAGAGGGGAGGGGAAAGGGAAAGGGCGAGTGAAAAGGCAGAGAGGGAAGGAGCGATCGGCGGGAGAGAGTAGGTAATGGAGAGAGGGGGAGGGGAGAGAGAGAGAAGAAAGAGGACAAAGGAGAGAGAGGAGGACAAGTGAGCGAAAGAAAGTGGAGAGGGAAGGGGAGAGAGGGGAAAGGGGGGAGTGAGAGAGGAAGGAATGAGAGAGGCGGGGGGGCAAAGAGTGGGGAAGGGGAGAGAGAGGGGGAAGGGGAGAGAGAGGGAGAGAGAGGAAGGAGTGGGAAAAAGAAGGGAAGGGAAAAGAGAGACTAGAAGGAGTGAGAGAGAGGGGAAGGTGAAAGCGAGGGAGGGGAAGGGGAGAGAGTGCAGGTAATGAGAGAGAGGGTGAAGGGGAGAGATAGAAGGGAAGGAGTGAGAGAGAGGGGGAAGGGGAAAGAGAGGGGTAGGATTGAGAGAAGAAGGGTAACGAGTGTGTAAGAGCGTGAAGGGGAGATAGGTAGAGAGGGGGAGGAGAAGAGAGAAGGGGAAGGAGGAAGAGTGGGTGAAGGGGAGATAGAGGGGGAAGGAGAGAGAGTGAGAGGAGAGAGGGGAAGAGAGGGGCATTAGTGAGAAACGGGGAAAACAAGATAGCGGGAAAGGGAGAGAGAGGAATAAAAGTTGTAAAACAGGTTGCGATGGGGAAGGGAGAGGAGAGGGGAGCCTGTAATTCCAGGTTTGGTCTCGGAGCTGTTTAATATTTATAATTAAAGCCCTTGTTAATTGACAGTGAATTTAAATGCTGAGCAAATCCCAGTGAGATTTGAACACACGACCCCTGGTTGACGGGACTAGTGCTGCAACCCCTGAGCTATGGAGACACCTGCTCTGGGAAAGACAGGGGAAGGAGCAGGAAAGAGAGGGAGAAGGCAAAAGAGCGAGTGGAAGGAGTGAGAGAGAGGGGGAAGAGGAAAGAGATGGGGAGGGGAGAGAGGGAGAAAGAGAGAGGGGAAGGGGAGAGAAAGGGGGAAGGAATGAGACAGAGGGGAAGGGGAGACAGCGGGAGGGGAGAGAAAGAGTGGGGAAGGGGAGAGACGGTCAGGAGAGAGAGGGACGGGCAGGGGAGAGAGAAAGGAAGGGGAGAGAGAGGGAGAAGGGGAGAATCCGAAAAGAAAGGGTAAAGAGAGAGAGGAGGAAGAGGGGGGCGGGGAGGGAAGAGGGAGAGGGAAAGGGAGAGGGAAAAGGCAGAGGGGGAAGGGAAGAGAGGGGGTGAGAGTGTGTAGTTGAAAGAGAGGGAGGGGAGACAGAGAGAGGGGGGAGGGGATGGAGTGACAGAGAGGGGAATGAGTGTATTGTGTTCCTAACACAGATGAGACTGCACACAGGGAGGTTACAGTAACAGTGACCTCAGTCTTTAATAAGACACTCCAGAGTGAGAAACAGGCCTTAGGGGCGGCTTATACACAGTGCTCCCAATGGAATCCCTTGGGACTTCAGGGAATGAGCTCCCTGGTGGCGGAACATGGGAGAGCAAGTTTTACAGATACACAACAGAGTGAGAGATGAGGAAAGCGCGATAGTGGGAAAGGGAGAGAGGGGTAAAAAGATGTAGAACGGGTCGTGATGGGGAAGGGAGAGAGAGATTTGGAAGGGGAGAGAGAGTGCAAGAGAGACGAGAACCTGTTGTTGAAGGATTGGTCTCAGAGCTGTTTAATATTTATAATTAAAGCCCTGGTTAATTGACAGCAAATTTAAATATTAAGTAGGCCCCAATGAGATTTGAACTCACGACCCCTGGTTTACTAGACCAGTGCTCTAACCCCTGAGCTATGGAGCCACCTGCTTTGGGAAAAGACAGGGGAAGGAGCAGGAAAGAGAAGGGAAGGGAAAAGAGAGAGTGGAAGGAGTGAGAGAGAGGGAAGGGGAGCGAGAGAGGGAGGGGTAAGGGATAAGCGAGCGTGGAAGGAGTGAGAGAGGGAGGGGACGGAGTGAGAGAGAGGGGGAAGGGGAGAGGGGAAGGGACGGAGTGAGAGAGAGGGGGAAGGGGAGACAGGGAGGAGGAGAGAGGGGAAGGGGAGAGAGAGAAGGGGAAGGGGAAAGAGCAATTGGAAGGATTGAGAGAAAGGGGAAGGGGAGAGAGTGGGGAAGGAGTGAGAGAGAGGGGGAAGGGGTGACAGGGAGGAAAAGAGAGGGGAAGGGGAGAGACGGAGGGGAGTGAGGGAGGGGAGGAAAGAGAGGGGACGGGAGAGGGAAAGGGAGAGTGAAAAGGCAGAGGGGATGTGAAAGTGGGCAGCGGAGAGAGGGGGACAGGAAAGAGAGGGGAAGGAGTGATAGAGAGGGGGAACGGGAAAGAGTGGGGAAGGAGTGAGAGAGAGGGGAAGGAGAGCGAGAGGGGAAGGAAAGAAAAGGAGGAGGCGGGGAGAGAGAAAGGAAGGGGAGAGAGAGGGAGAAGGGGAGAATCCGAAAAGAAAGGGTAAAAAGAGAGAGAGAGAGGAGGAAGAGAGGGGAGGGGAGGGGAGAGGGAGAGGGAAAGGGAGAGTGAAAAGACAGAGGGGGAAAGGGAGAGAGGGGGAGAGAGAGAGAGGGGGAGGGGAGACAGAGAGGGGGATGTGGAGGGTATGGAGGGCGAGGGGAATGAGTGAGGCACGGGGAAAGTGAGATAGCGGGAAGGGGAGAGAGTGAGGGGAAGGAGTGAGAAAGGGGGGAAGGAGAGAAGGGATTGAGTGAGAAAGGTGGGGAATGAGAGCGTAAAGTTCTTTCTCAATGGCACAAAATCCACACGAGGCAAATTCTGTGGACTAGGTCACTCCATGACCTGTACCTTTATTCACAGGACCAAGAGGTGATGACCCTGCGTGGGACCTCCCTTTATGTACCTGGACGACCAGGTAAGGAGTGTCTCCCACAAGTTCGCCCCCTGTGGTCAAGATGTGCATTGCTTAAGTCTATTCAGTATTGCAGTGGTGTGACATGGAGGTTTCATATATGACAGAGAGACAGGGAGGAAGAGAGAGGGGAACTGGAGAGAGAGAAGGGGGAGAGGAAAGAGATCTAGGATACGAGGAATGAGATAGTGGAAGTGAGGGAGAGAGCGGGAAAAGAGTCGGAAAGAGAGGGGAAGGGGAAAGAGAGAGGGGAAGGAGTGAGGGAGCGAGGGGAAGGAGTGAGGGAGCGAGGGGGAAGGGGAGACAGGGAGGAAGAGAGAGGCGGAAGCGGAGGGGAAGGAGCGAGAGAGAGGGGAAGGCGAGAGAGGGAGGAGGCAGGGGAGAGAGAAAGTAAGGGGAGAGAGAGAGAAGGGGAGAATCGCAAAAGAAAGGGTAAAGAGAGAGAGAGAAAGGAGGAAGAGGGGAAGGGGAGGGAAGAGGGAGAGGGAAATGGAGAGTGAAAAGGCAGAGGGGGAAGGGGAGAGAGGGGGGAGAGAGAGAGGGGGGGAGGGGAGACAGAGAGGGAGATGTGGAGGGGATGGAGGGCAATGGGAATGAGTGAGGCACAGAGAAAGTAAGATAGCGGGAAAGGGAGAGAGTGAGGGGAAGGAGTGAGAAAGTGGGGAAGGAGAGACACGGAGGAAGAGAGAGGGGAACTGGATAGAGAGAAGGGGGAGGGGAAAGAGATCGAGGATAAGGAGAATGAGATAGTGGAAGTGAGGGAGAGCGAGGGGAAAAAGGCACAAAGAGAGGGGAAGGGGAGAGAGAGAGAGGGAAAGGGGAATGAGAGGTTAAGGGGAGAGAGAGGGAAGGTTTGAGAGAGCGAGGAAGAGAATGGAAGGGGAGATAGAGAGAGGGGAATGGGAGAGAGAGGGAGAAGGGGAAAATCTGAAAGGAAAGGGAAAAGAGAGAGATAGAGGAGGGAGGGGAGAGACGGGAGGAAAGAGAGGGGAGCGGAGAGGGAGAGTGGGAAGGAAGTGGTTGGGGAGAGATTGAGGCGTTGGGAGGGGAAAAGGGGGAGAGGGGAATGAGTGAGAGACAGGGAAAGCGGGACAGTGGGAAAAAGATGTAGAATGGGTCATGATGGGCGAGAGAGTCAAGCCTGTTGTTCCAGGGTCGGTCTCAGAGCTGTTTAATATTTATAATTAAAGCCCTTGTTAATTGACAGTGAATTTAAATACTAAACTAATTTTGAGCAGGCCCCAATGAGATTTGGGCCCACGACCCCTGGTTTACAAGACCAGTGTTCTAACCCCTGAGCTATGGAGCCACCTGCGCTAAGAAAGATAGGGGAAGGAGCAGGAAAGAGAGGGGAAGGGAAAAGAGAGAGTGGAAGGAGTGAGAGAGAGGGGCAAGGGGAGACAGGGAGGAAGAGAGAGGGGAAGTGGAGAGATGGAGGGGAGGGAGGGAGGGGAGGATAGAGAGGGGGCGAAAAAGGGAAAGGGAGAGTGAAAAGGCAGAGGGAGTGTGAAAGTGGGCAGCGGAAAGAGGGGGACAGGAAAGAGAGGGGAAGGAGTGATAGAGAGGGGGAAGTGGAAAGAATGGGGAAGGAGTGAGAGAGAGAGGGGAAGGAGCGAGAGAGAGGGGAAGGCGAGAGAGGGAGGAGGCAGGGGAGAGAGAAAGTAAGGGGAGAGAGAGAGAAGGGTAGAATCGGAAAAGAAAGGGTAAAGAGAGAGAGAAAGGAGGAAGAGGGGAGGAGAGGGAAGAGGGAGAGGGAAAGGGAGAGTGAAAAGGCAGAGGGGGAAGGGGAGAGAGTGGGGAGAGAGAGAGGGAGAGGGGGAGGGGGAGGGGAGACAGAGAGGGAGATGTGGAGGGGATGGAGGGCCAGGGGAATGAGTGAGGCACAGAGAAAGTGAGATAGCGGGAAGGGGAGAGAGTGAGGGGAAGGAGTGAGAAAGGGGGGAAGGAGAGACAGGGAGGCAGAGAGAAGGGAAGTGGAGAGAGAGAAGGGGGAGGGGAAAGTGATCTAGGATAAGGGGAATGAGATAGTGGAAGTGAGGGAGAGAGACGGGGAAGGGGAGACAGCGAGGAAGAAAGACGGGCAGGGGAGAGAGAGAGGGAAAGGAGAAAGCGAGATTAAGGAGAGAGAGAGGGAAGGAGTGAGAGAGCGAGGGGGGAGAATGGAAGGGGAGATAGAGAGAGGGGAAGGAGAGAGAGAGAGGGAGAAGCGGAGAATCTGAAAAGAAAGAGATAACCGGGACGGAGTGGAGGAGTGAAGAGGCAGAGGCTGAAGAGAGAATAATGAATTAGAGATGGGAATTTAAATACTAAATTAATTTTGGGTCGGCCCCAATGAGATTTGAACCACCTGCTCTGGGAAAGATAGGGGAAGGAGCAGGAAAGAGGGGGGAAGGGAAAATAGTGAGGGGAAGGAATGGGGAGAGAGTGAAAGGAGAAAGGGAAGGGGAGAGCGGGGAAAGAGGTGAGAGAGAGAGAGGGGAAGGAGTTAGAGAGAGGGGAGGGTATGTGGAGACAGGGAGGAAGAGAGAGGGGAAGGGGAGAGAGGTGGGGGGGAGGGGAAAGAGAGGGAGGGGAAGGGGAGAGAGAGTGTGGAAGGGGAGAGAGAGGGTGAGGGGAGAGAGAAGGGGAAGGAGTGAGAGAGAGGGGGAGGGGAGAGAGAGGGGGAAGAAACATAGAAACATAGAAATATAGAAAATAGGTGCAGGAGTAGACCATTCGGCCCTTCGAGCCTGCACCACCATTCAATAAGATCTTGGCTGATCATTCCCTCAGGACCCCTTTCCTGCTTTCTCCCCATACCCCTTCATCCGTTTAGCAGTAAGGGCCATATCTAACTCCTTCTTAAATATATCCAGTGAACTGGCCTCAACAACTCTCTGCGGCAGGGAACTCCACAGGTTAACAACTCTCTGAGTGAAGAAGTTTCTCCTCATCTCAGTCCTAAATGGTCTACCCCTTATCCTTAGACTGTGTCCCCTGGTTCTGGACTTCCCCAACATCGGGAACATTCTAACCGCATTTAACCTGTCCCGTCCCGTCAGAATCTTATACGTTTCTATGAGATCCACTCTCATCCTTCTAAACTCCCGTATATAAAGGCCCAGTTGCTCCAGTCTCTCCTCATATGTCAGTCCCGCCATCCCTGGAATCAGTCTCGTGAACCTTCGCTGCACTCCCTCAATAGCAAGATCGTCCTTCCTCAGATTAGGAGACCAAAACTGAACACAATATTCTAGGTGTGACCTCACCAAGGCCCTGTACAACTGTAGCAACACCTCCCTGCTCCTATACTCAAATCCCCGAGCTATGAAGGTCAACATACCATTTGCCTTCTTCACCACCTGCTGTACCTGCATGCCAACTTTCAATGACTGATGTACCATGACACCCAGGTCTCGTTGCACCTCCCCTTTTCCTAATCTGTCACCATTCAGATAATATTCTGTCTTCGCGTTTTTGCCCCCAAAGTAGATAACCTCACATTTATCCACATTATACTGCATCTGCCATGCATTTGCCCACTCACCTAACCTGTCCAAGTCACCCTGCAGCCTCTTAGCGTCCCCCTCACAGCTCACACCACCATCCAGTTTAGTGTCATCTGCAAACTTGGAGATATTACACTCAATTCCTTCATCCAAATCATTGATGTATATTGTAAAGAGCTGGGGTCCCAGCACTGAACCCTGCGGCACTCCACTAGGGAGGGGGCAGGGGAGAGAGAAAGGGAGGGGAGAGAGAGGGAGAGGGGGAAAGTGAGGTAGGGGAAGGTGAGAGAGTGGGGAAGGGAGGGAGAGAGGGTGGGGAAGGGAGTTGGGGAAGGTGCAAGAGAGGTTAAGAGGAGTGATGTGAAAGGAGTGAGAAAGAGTGGGGTAAGGGGAGAGACGGGAATGGGAGAAAGTTGGGAAAGAGAGTGAGGGAGGATGCAGGGGAGAGAGAAAGGGGAAGGATAGAGAGGGGGAGAAGGGGAGAACCTGAAATGAAAGGGAAAAGAGAGAGGAGGAAGGGGAGCAGAGAGGGAGGAGGGAGAGAGGGTGAGGCGAGGGAGGGGGATGAATGAGAGACGTGGAAAGAGAGATAGCGGGAAAGGGAGAGAGGGATAAAAAGATGTCGAATTGGTCATGATGGGGAAGAAAGAGAGAGAGAGTGTAGCCTGTAGTTTCTGGGTTGGTCTTGGGGTTATTAAACATTTATAATTAAACATCTTGTTAATTGACAGTGAATTTAAATATTGAGCAAATTTTGAGTAGGCCCCAGTGAGATTTGAACCCACGACCCCTGGTTACTCGACCAGTGCTATGGAACCACCTGCCCTGGGCTGTGTCATTTCCCAGTTAGTGCTGTGTGTTTGAAGAATCAGGAGGGGTCAGTGAAACGCTCAGATTGTGTCTCATCCCCCAGACTCCTGCCTCCGTCTCTTCAATATTCGCCTCTCAACATCGATGTATCGGGTCTTTCACGTAGTAAAACATCCCAAGGCAACTCAGTCACACTCTGTCCCAATCTCTCTGGATCTCTGTCTCTCTCAATCTCACTCTCTTTCTTTCTGTCTCTCACCTTCTCACTCTGTCCCTCGACGGGGGAAGGTATAGCGGGGGATGGGGAGAGAGGGAGAAGGGAAGAGAGAGGGGGGGAATGGGAGAGAGAGGGGGGCAATGGGAGAGGTGGGGAGGGGGAGAGTCTGATGGGAAAGGGGAGAGCGAGAGCGATGGAAGAGAGAAAGGGATGAGGGAGGGGAGTGGAGACAGGGGAGGCGAGGGAGAAGGAGAGGGAGGCGAGAGAGAGGAGGGGAGAAAATGAAAAGGAAAAGGGGAAGGAATGAGTGAGAGGGGAAGGGGAGAGAGAGGGAGGATGAAAGAGGGGCAGGGAAGAGAGAGGGGTGGAAAGGGAAAAGAGAGGTTAAGGTGAGAGGGGCAAGGAGTGAGAGAGAGAGGGGAAGGGGAGAGGGGGAAGGAGAGAGGGTGAGGGGAGAGTCATTGAAAGCAGCCATGCAGGTGCAGCAAGCAGTTAGGAAGGCAAATGGTACGTTGGCCTTCATTGTAAAAGGGTTTGAGTACAGGAGCAAGGATGTCTTACTCCAGTTATACAGGGCCTTCGTGAGACCACACCTGGAGTATTGTGCACAGTTTTGGTCTCCTTACCTAAAAAGATTTACAACAGGACGTGATGGGGAAGGCGGAAAGATGAGAGCCTTTTGTTTCAGGGTCGGTCTCAGAATTGTTTAATATTATAATACTTATAAAGCACTTGTTAATTGACAGTGAATTTAAATACTGAGCTAATTTTGAGTAGGCCTCAGTGAGATTTGAACTAGACCAGTGCTTTAACCCCTGAGCTATGGAGCCACCTGCTCTGGGAAAGACAGGGAAGGAGCAGGAAAGAGAGGGGAAGGGAAAAGAGAGAGTGGAAGGAGTGAGAGAGAATAGGGAAGGGGAGTGAGATGCGAAGGCAAGAGAGAGAGGAGGCAGGGGAGAGAGAGGGAGATGGGGAGAATCTGAAAAGAAAGGAGGGTGGGGATAGAATGATTTGGAAGGGGAGAGAGAGTCGGGTGTGAGGAGAGGCTGTTGTTCCTCGGTCGGTCTCAGAGCTGTTTAATATTTATAATTGAAGCTTCTGTTAATTGACAGTGAATTTAAATACTGAGCTAATTTTGAGTAGGCCCAAGTGAGATTTGAACTCACGACCCCTGACTTACTAGACCAGTGCTCTAACCCCTGAGCTATAGAGCCACCTGTCCTGGGAAAGTTGGGGAAGGAGCAGGAAAGAGAAAGGAAGGGAAAAGAGAGAGTGGAACGAGTGAGAGAGAGGGGAAGGAGAGGGAGGCGGGGGAAGGGCGTACAGGGAGGAAGAGAGAGGGGAAGGGGAGAGAGAGTGGGGGAGGGGAGGAATGAGAGGGGACGGGAGAGGGAAAGGGAGAGTGAAAAGGCAGAGGGGGTGAGAGAGTGGGTAGCGGAGAGAGGGGATGGGATAGAGAGAGGGATGATCGAGAAGGAAGGAGAGAGAGGGGAAGGAATGGGGAGAGAATGAAAATAGAGAGTGAAGGGGAGAGAGGGGGAAGGAGTGACAGAGAGTGGGAAGGAATGACAGAGAGTGGGAAGGAGTGACAGAGAGTGGAATGGGAGAGAGAGACGGGGAGGGGAAAGAGGGGTAAGGGGAGACAGAGAGTGGAAGGAGAGAGAGAGGGGGAGAGGGAGAGAGGGAGGAAGGGGAGAGAGATAAAGAACGGGAAAGAGGGGGAAGGGGAAAGAGAGAGAGGGGATGGACAGAGAGAAAGCTTGGAAGGGGGAGAGAGAGAGGGGAAGGTATGTGAGAGAGGGGAGGGGATAGAGCTTAAGGGGAGAGAAAGGGGAAGGAGTGAGAGAGATGGGGAAGGGGAGACAGGAAGGGAGAGAGAGTGGGGATGGGGAGGGAGGGCAGGAAACAGAGGGGACGGGAGAGAGAAAGAGCAGAGGGGTTGAGAGAGTGGGGGAGTGGATAGAGAGAGGGAAGAGAAGGAAATTAGAGCGGGAAGGGGAGAGAGGGGAAGAGGGAGAGATCGAGAGTGGAAGGGGAGAGAGAGGGGGAAGGGGAGATAGAGAGTGGAAGGGGAGAGAAGGGGGAAGGAGAGAGAGAGGGGGAATGGGAGAGAGAGTGAGAGAGGGGAAGGATATACTTGCCATAGAGGGAGTGCAGCGAAGGTTCACCAGACTGATTCCTGGGATGGCAGGACTGTGGTATGAGGAGAGATTGGGTCGACTGGGCCTGTTTTTACTGGAGTTGAGAAGAATGAGAGGAGATCTGATTGAAACGTATAAAATTCTGACGATGTTGGACAGACTGGATTGAAATACTAAACTAATTTTGAGTAGGCCCCAGTGAGAGGAGGGAAGGGGAAAGAGGGGGAGAGGAAGGGGAGAGAGAGGGGGGAATGGAGGGAGAGAGAGGGGAAGGGGAGAGAGATGGGAAGGCGAGAATCTAAAAAGAAAGGGAAAAGAGAGAGAGAGAGGAGGAAGAGAGGGGAGGAAAGAGACATGAGGGGAGGGAAGAGGGAGAGTGAAAAGGCAGAGGGGGAAGGGGAGAGAGGGGGAGGGGAGAGAGGGAAGATAGAGGAGTGCGGAGAGAAAGGGGAAGGAGTGCGGAGAGAATGAAAGTAGAGAGTGAAGGGGAGAGAGGCGAAATAGGTGAGAGAGAGAGGGGAAGGGGAAAGCAAGAGAGGGAAGGAGTGAGAGAAAGGGGGGAAGGGGAGAGAGTGTGTGGAAGGAGAGAGAGGGGGGGAAGGAGTGAGAGAGAGGGGAAGGGGAGAGTGGGGGGAAGAGAGAGGGTGAGGCGAGGGAGGGGGAAGGTGGGGAGAGACGAATGAGTGAGAGACGGGGAAAGTGAGATCGCGGGAAAAAGATGTAGAACAGGTCGTGATGGGGAAGGGAGAGAAAGTGCAAGAGAGACAAGAATCTGCTGTTTTCCGGTCATTCTCAGAGCTGTTTAATATTTATAATAAAGGCTGTTATTAATTGACAGTAAATTTAAATATTAAGCTAATTTTGAGTGGATCCCAGTGAGATTTGAACCCACGACCCCTGGTTTATTAGACCAGTGCTCTAACCCCTGAGCTATGGAACCACCTGCCCTGGGCTGTGGGTCATTCCCCAGTTAGTGCTGTGTGTTTGAAGAATGAGGAGGGGTCAGTGAAACGCTCAGATTGTGTCTCATCCCCCAGACTCCTGCCTCCGTCTCTTCAATATTCGCCTCTCAACATCGATATATCGGGTCTTTCACGTAGTAAAACATCCCAAGGCAACTCAGTCACACTCTGACCTCAATCTCTCTTTCTCTCTGTCTCTTTCAATCTCACTCTCTTTCTTTCTGTCTCTCACCTTCTCACTCTGTCCCTCGAGGAGGGAAGGTAGAGCGGGGGAAGGGGATAGAGGGGGGGAATGGGAGAGAGAGGGGGCAATGGGAGAGGTGGGGAGGGGGAGAGTCTGATGGGAAAGGGGAGAGCGAGAGTGAGGGAAGGAGGGAAAGGGATGAGGGAGGGGAGTGGAGACAGGGGAAGCGAGGGAGAAGGAGAGGGAGGCGAGAGAGAGGAGGGGAGAAAATGAAAAGGAAGAGGGGAAGGAATGAGTGAGAGGGGAAGGGGAGACAGAGGGAGGAAGAAAGAGGTGCAGGGAAGAGAGAGGGGTGGAAAGGGAAAAGAGAGGTTAAGGGGAGAGGGGGAAGGAGTGAGAGAGAGAGGGGAAGGGGAGAGGGGAAGGGGAGAGTCATTGAAAGCAGCCATGCCTGTGCAGCAAGCAGTTAGGAAGATAAATGGTACGTTGGCCTTCATTGCAAGAGGGTTTGAGTCCAGGAGCAAGGATGTCTTACTCCAGTTAGACAGGGCCTTGGTGAGACCACACCTGGAGTATTGTGCACAGTTTTGGTCTCCTCACCTAAAAAGATGTACAACAGGACGTGATGGGGAAGGCGGAAGCTTTTGTTTAAGGGTCGGTCTCAGAACTGTTTAATATCATAATACTTACAAAGCACTTGTTAATTGACAGTGAATTGAAATACTCAGCTAGTTTTGAGTGAGCCCTACTGAGATTTGAACCCACAACCCTGGGTTTACGAGACCAGTGCTCTAACCCCTGAGCTATGGAGCCACCTGCCCTGGGAAAGACAGGGGAAGGAGCAGGGAAAAGAGAGAGTGGAAGGAGTAAGAAAGAGAGGAAGGAGTGAGAGAGAATAGGGAAGGGGAGAGAGATGCGAAGGCAAGAGAGAGGAGGCAGGGGAGAGAATCTGAAAAGAGGGCAGGTGGGATAGAGGCAGAGAGTGATTTGGAAGGGGAGAGAGAGTCGGGTGTGAGGGGAGCCTGTTGTTCCAGGGTCGGTCTCAGAGCTGTTTAATATTTATAATTAAAGCTCTTGGTAATTGATAGTGAATTTAAATAGAGAGCTAATTTTGAGTAGGCCCCAGTGAGATTTGAACTCACGACCCCTGGTTTACGAGACCAGTGCTCCAACCCCTGAACTATGGAGACACCTATTCTGGGAAAATTGGGGAAGGAGCAGGAAAGAGAGGGCAAGGGAAAAGAGAGAGTGGAAGGAGTGAGAGAGAGGGGAAGGAGAGAGAGGCGGGGGAAGGGCGTACAGGGAGGAAGAGAGAGGGTGTTGGGGAGAGAGAGTGGGAGAGGGGACGGGAGAGGGAAAGGGAGAGTGAAAAGGCAGAGGGGGTGAGAGAGTGGGTAGCGGAGAGAGGGGATGGGATAGAGAGAGGGATGATAGAGAAGGAAGGAGAGAGAGGGGAAGGAATGGGGAGAGAATGAAAATAGAGAGTGAAGGGGAGAGAGGGGGAAGGAGTGACAGAGAGTGGGAAGGAGTGACAGAGAGTGGGAAGGGGAGAGAGAGACTGGGAGGGGAAAGAGAGGTAAGGGACGGGGAGACAGAGAGTGGAAAGGGAGAGAGAGGGGGAGAGGGAGAGAGGGAGTGAGGGGAGAGAGATAAAGAACGGGAGAGAGGGGGAAGGGGAAAGAGAGAGAGGGGATGGACAGAGAGAAAGCTTGGAAGGGGGGAGAGAGAGGGGAAGGTGTGTGAGAGAGGGGAGGGGATAGAGCTTAAGGGAAGAGAAAGGGGAAGGAGTGAGAGAGATGGGGAAGGGGAGACAGGAAGGGAGAGAGAGTGGGGATGGGGAGGGAGGGCAGGAAACAGAGGGGACGGGAGAGAGAAAGAGCAGAGGGGTTGAGAGAGTGGGGGAGTGGATAGAGAGAGGGAAGAGAATGAAATTAGAGCGGGAAGGGGAGAGAGGGGAAGAGGGAGAGATCGAGAGTGGAAGGGGAGAGAAAAGGGGAAGGGGAGATAGAGAGTGGAAGGGGAGAGAAAGGGGGAAGGAGAGAGAGAGGGGGAAGGGGAGAGAGAGTGAGAGAGGGGAAGGATATACTTGCCATAGAGGGAGTGCAGCGAAGGTTCACCAGACTGATTCCTGGGATGGCAGGACTGTGGTATGAGGAGAGATTGGGTCGACTGGGCCTGTTTTTACTGGAGTTTAGAAGAATGAGAGGAGATCTGATTGAAACGTATAAACTTCTGACGGGGTTGGACAGACTGGATTGAAATACTAAACTAATTTTGAGTAGGCCCCAGTGAGAGGAGGGAAGGGGAAAGAGGGGGAGAGGAAGGGGAGAGAGAGGGGGGAATGGAGGGAGAGAGAGGGGAAGGGGAGAGAGATGGGAAGGCGAGAATCTAAAAAGAAAGGGAAAAGAGAGAGAGAGAGGAGGAAGAGAGGGGAGGAAAGAGACATGAGGGGAGGGAAGAGGGAGAGTGAAAAGGCAGAGGGGGAAGGGGAGAGAGGGTGAGGGGGAGAGGGAAGATAGAGGAGTGCGGAGAGAAAGGGGAAGGAGTGCGGAGAGAATGAAAGTAGGGAGTGAAGGGGAGAGAGGCGAAATAGGTGAGAGAGAGAGGGGAAGGGGAAAGCAAGAGAGGGAATGAGAGAGAGAAAGGGGGGAAGGGGAGAGAGTGTGTGGAAGGAGAGAGAGGGGGGAAGGAGTGAGAGAGAGGGGAAGGGGAGAGTGGGGGGAAGAGAGAGGGTGAGGCGAGGGAGGGGGAAGGGAGGTAGAGGGGAATGAGTGAGAGACGGGGAAAGCGAGATAGCGGGAAAAAGATGCAGAACAGGTCGTGATGGGGAAGGGAGAGAGAGTGCAAGAGAGACAAGAATCTGCTGTTTTACGGTCATTCTCGGAGCTGTTTAATATTTATAAAAAAGGCTGTTATTAATTGACAGTAAATTTAAATACTGAGCTAATTTTGAGTAGGCCCCAGTGAGATTTGAACCCATGACCACTGGTTTACTAGACCAGTGCCCTAACCCCTGAGCTATGGAACCACCTGCCTTGGGCTGTGGATTATTCCCCAGTTAGTGCTGTGTGTTTGAAGAATGAGGAGGGGGTCAGTGAAACGCTCAGATTGTGTCTCATCCCCCAGACTCCTGCCTCCGTCTCTTCAATATTCGCCTCTCAACATCGATATATCGGGTCTTTCACGTAGTAAAACATCCCAAGGCAACTCAGTCACACTCTGTCCCAATCTCTCTTTCTCTCTGTCTCTTTCAATCTCACTCTCTTTCTTTCTGTCTCTCACCTTCTCACTCTGTCCCTCGAGGGGGGAAGGTAGAGCGGGGGAAGGGAATAGAGGGGGGGAATGGGAGAGAGAGGGGGCAATGGGAGAGGTGGGGAGGGGGAGAGTCTGATGGGAAAGGGGAGAGCGAGAGTGAGGGAAGGAGGGAAAGAGATGAGGGAGGGGAGTGGAGACAGGGGAAGCGAGGGAGAAGGAGAGGGAGGCGAGAGAGAGGAGGGGAGAAAATGAAAAGGAAGAGGGGAAGGAATGAGTGAGAGGGGAAGGGGAGACAGAGGGAGGAAGAAAGAGGGGCAGGGAAGAGAGAGGGGTGGAAAGGGAAAAGAGAGGTTAAGGGGAGAGGGGGAAGGAGTGAGAGAGAGAGGGGAAGGGGAGAGGGGGAAGGGGAGAGTCATTGAAAGCAGCCATGCAGGTGCAGCAAGCAGTTAGGAAGGCAAATGGTATGTTGGCCTTCATTGCAAGAGGGTTTGAGTACAGGAGCAAGGATGTGTTACTCCAGTTATACAGGGCCTTGGTGAGACCACACCTGGAGTATTGTGTACAGTTTTGGTCTCCTTACCTAAAAAGATGTACAACAGGACGTGATGGTGAAGGCGGAAGCCCTTTGTTTCAGGGTCGGTCTCAGAACTGTTTAATATCATAATACTTACAAAGCACTTGTTAATTGACAGTGAATTGAAATACTCAGCTAGTTTTGAGTAGGCCCCAGTGAGATTTGAACCCACGACCCTGGGCTTACTTGACAAGTGCTCTAACACCTGAGCTATGGAGCCACCTGCCCTGGGAAAGACAGGGGAAGGAGCAGGGAAAAGAGAGAGTGGAATGAGTGAGAGAGAATAGGGAAGGGGAGAGAGATGAGGCAGGGGAGAGAATCTGAAAAGAGGGCAGGTGGGATAGAGGCAGAGAGTGATTTGGAAGGGGAGAGAGAGTCGGGTGTGAGGGGAGCCTGTTGTTCTGGGGTCGGTCTCAGAGCTGTTTAATATTTATAATTAAAGCTCCTGTTAATTGATGGTGAATTTAAATACTGAGCTAATTTTGAGTAGGCCCCAGTGAGATTTGAACTCACGACCCCTGGTTTACGAGACCAGTGCTCTAACCCCTGAGCTCTGGAGCCACCTGCTCTGAACAAATTGGGGAAGGAGCAGGAAAGAGAGGGCAAGGGAAAAGAGAGAGTGGAAGGAGTGAGAGAGAGGGGAAGGAGAGAGAGGCAGGGGAAGGGCGTACAGGGAGGAAGAGAGAGGGCGTTGGGGAGAGAGAGTGGGAGAGGGGACGGGAGAGGGAAAGGGAGAGTGAAAAGGCAGAGGGGGTGAGAGAGTGGGTAGCGGAGAGAGGGGATGGGATAGAGAGAGGGATGATAGAGAAGGAAGGAGAGAGAGGGGAAGGAATGGGGAGAGAATGAAAATAGAGAGTGAAGGGGAGAGAGGGGGAAGGAGTGACAGAGAGTGGGATAGAGTGACAGAGAGTGGGAAGGGGAGAGAGAGACGGGGAGGGGAAAGAGGGGTAAGGGACGGGGAGACAGAGAGTGGAAGGGGAGAGAGAGGGGGAGAGGGAGAGAGGGAGGAAGGGGAGAGAGATAAAGAACGGGAGAGAGGGGGAAGGGGAAAGAGAGAGAGGGGATGGACAGAGAGAAAGCTTGGAACGGGGGGAGAGAGAGGGGAAAGTGTGTGAGAGAGGGGAGGGGATAGAGCTTAAGGGGAGAGAAAGGGGAAGGAGTGAGAGAGATGGGGAAGGGGAGACAGGAAGGAAGAGGGAGGGGAAAGGGAGAGAGAGTGGGGATGGGGAAGGAGGGCAGGAAAGAGAGGGGATGGGAGAGAGAAAGGGCAGAGTGGTTCAGAGAGTGGGGGAGTGGATAGAGAGAGGGAAGAGAATGAAATTAGAGCGGGAAGGGGAGAGAGGGGAAGTGGGGGAGATGGAGAGTGGAAGGGGAGAGAGAGGGGGAAGGGGAGATAGAGAGTGGAAGGGGAGAGAGGGGGGGAAGGGGAGAGAGAGTGAGAGAGGGGAAGGAGTTAGAGAGAGTGAGAGAGGGGAAGGAGTTAGAGAGAGAGGAAGGAGTGAAAGAGAGGGGAGGGAAGTGTAGACAGGGAGGAAGAGAGAGGGGAAAGGAAGAGAGAGAGGGGAAGGGAAAGAGAGGGAGGGGAAGGGGAGAGAGAGTGTGGAAGAGGAGAGAGAGTGTGAGGGAAGAGAGAGGGGGAAGGAGTGAGAGAGAGGGGGAGAGGAGAGATGGGGGAAGAAACATAGAAATATGGAAAATAGGTGCAGGAGTAGGCCATTTGGCCCTTCGAGCCTGCACCTCCATTCGATAAGATCATGGCTGATCATTCCCTCAGTACCCCTTTCCTGCTTTCTCTCCATATCCTTTGATCCCTTTAGCCGTAAGGGCCATATCTAGCTCCCTCTTAAATATATCCAATGAACTGGCCTCAACAACTCTCTGTGCAGGGAATTCCACAGGTTAACAATTCTCTGAGTGAAGAAGTTTCTCCTCATCTCAGTCCTAAATGGCCTACCACTTATCCTAAAACTGTATCCCCTGATTCTGGACTTCCCCAACATCGTGAACAATCTACCCGCATCTGACCTGTCCCGTCCCATCAGAATCTTGTATGTTTCTATGAGATCCACTCTCATCCTTCTAAACTCAAATATATAAAGGCCCAGTTGATCCAGTCTCTCCTCATATGTCAGTGCAGTCATCCCGGGAATCAGTCTCGTGAACCTTCGCTGCACTCCCTCAATAGCAAGAATGTCCTTCCTCAGATTAGGAGACCAAAACTGAACACAATATTCCAGATGAGGCCTCACCAAGGCCCTGTACAACTACAGTAAGACCTCCCTGCTCCTATATCCAAATCTTCTCACTATGAAGGCCAACATACCATTTGCCTTCTTCACCGCCTGCTATACCTGCATGCCCACTTTCAATGACTGATGAACCATGACACCCAAGTCTCGTTGCACCTCCCCTTTTCCGAAAGTATCACCATTCAGATAATATTCTGTCTTTGCGTTTTTGCCCCCAGTGTGGATAACCTCACATTTATCCACATTATACTGCATCTGCCATGCATTTGCCCACTCACCTAACCTGTCCAAGTCACCCTGCAGCCTCTTAGCGTCCCCCTCACAGCTCACACCGCCACCCAGCTTAGTGTCATCTGCAAACGTGGAGATATTACACTCAATTCCTTCATCTAAATCATTAATGTATATTGTAAATAGCTGGGGTCCCAGCACTGAGCCCTGCGGCACTCCTGCCATTCTGAAAAGGACCCGTTTATTCCCGACTCTGCTTCCTGTCTGCCAACCAGTTCTCTATCCACATCAGTACATTACCCCCTCCAATACCATGTGCGTTAATTTTGCACACCAATCTCCTCTGTGGGACCTTGTCAAAAGCCTTTTGAAAGTCCAAATACACCACATCCACTGGTTCTCCCTTGTCCACTCTGCTAGTTACATCCTCAAAAAATTCCAGAAGATTCATCAAGCACGATTTCCCTTTCATAAATCCATGCTGACTTGGACCGATCCTGTCACTGCTTTCCAAATGTGCTGCTATTTCATCCTTCATGGTTGATTGCAACAGTTTCCCCACTGCTGATGTCAGGCTAAACAGTCAAAGCAAAAGAGAGGGATTGTGGAATGGGGGGAGAGAGGACAAGAGAGATGGGGGGGCGACAGCAAATGGAGTATGAGACTGACTTAGCAACAGAGTGGTGTCGTGAGAGGATAATGAATGAGAGAGAGATATTTAAATAGTGAATTAACTTTGAGTAGGCCGCAGTGAGATTTAAACCCACGACCGCTGGTTTATTAGACCAGTGCTCTAACCCCTGAGCTGTGGAACCACCTGCCCTGGGCTGTGGGTCATTCCCCAGTTAGTGCTGTGTGTTTGAAGAATGAGGAGGGGTCAGTGAAACGCTCAGATTGTGTCTCATCCCCCAGACTCCTGCCTCCGTCTCTTCAATATTCGCCTCTCAACATCGATATATCGGGTCTTTCACGAAGTAAAACATCCCAAGGCAACTCAGTCACACTCTGCCTCAATCTCTCTTTCTCTCTGTCTCTCTCAATCTCACTCTCTTTCTTTCTGTCTCTCACCTTCTCACTCTGTCCCTCGAGGGGGGATGGTAGAGCGGGGGAAGGGGAGAGAGGGAAAAGGGGAGAGAGAGGGGGGGAATGGGAGAGAGAGGGGGAATGGGAGAGGTGGGGAGGGTGTGAATCTGATGGGAAAGGGGAGAGCGAGAGCGAGGGAAGGAGGGAAAGGGATCAGGGAGGGGAGTGGAGACAAGGGAGGCGAGGGAGAAGGAGAGGGAGGCGAGAGAGAGGAGGGGAAAAAATGAAAAGGAAGAGGGGAAGGAATGAGTGAGAGGGGAAGGGGAGAGAGAGGGGTGGAAAGGGAAAAGAGAGGTTAAGGGGAGAGGGGTAAGGAGTGAGAGAGAGAGGGAAGGGGAGAGAGGGTGAAGAGAGAGGGTGAGGGGAGAGTCATTGAAAGCAGCCATGCAGGTGCAGCAAGCAGTTCGGAAGGCAAATGGTATGTTGGCCTTCATTGCAAGAGGGTTTGAGTACAGGAGCAAGGATGTGTTACTCCAGTTATACAGGGCCTTGGTGAGACCACACCTGGAGTATTGTGTACAGTTCTGGTCTCCTTCCCGAAGGAAGGATATACTCACCGTAGAGGGAGTGCAGTGAAGGTTCACCAGACTGATTCCTGGGATGGCAGGACTGTGGTATGAGGAGAGATTGGGTCGACTGGGCCTGTATTCCCTGGAGTTTAGAAGAATGAGAGGGATCTGATTGAAACGTATCCAATTCTGACGGGGTTGGACAGACTGGATGTGGGGAGGATGTTTCCCCGGGGCTGGGAAGTTAGAACAAGGGGTCACACAGTCTCAGGATACGGGGTAGGAAATTTAGGCCCGAGATGAGGAGAAATGTTTTCACTCGGAGGGAGGTGAACCTGTGGAATTCTCTACCACAGAAGGCTGTGGAGACCAAGTCACTGAATATATTTAAGAGGGAGACAGATAGATTTCTAGACACAAAAGGCATCAAGGGGTATGGGGAGGTAAGCAGGAATATGGTGTTGGGATAGAGGATCAGCCATGATCATATTGAATGGTGGTGCAGGCTCGAAGGGCCGAATGGACAACTCCTGCTCCTATTTTACATGTTTCGATCCATGAGGGAGAGACGGGTAAAGCGAGATAGCTAAAAAGAAGTACAACAGGTCATGATGGGGAAGCTGGAATGACGAGCTTTTTGGTCCAGGAACTGTTTAATATTACAATACTTCCAAGCCCTTGTCAATGGACAGTGAATTTAAATACTGAGTTAATTTTGAGTAGGCCCCAGTGAGATTTAAACTCACAACCGCTGGTTTACAAGACCAGTGCTCGAACCCCTGAGCTATCAGCTACCTGCGTTGAGAAAGACAGGGGAAGGAGCAGGAAAGAGAGGAGAAGGGAAAAGAGGGAGTGGAAGGAGTGAGAGGGGGGGAAGGGGGAGAGAGCGAGAGGGGAAGGGGAGAGAGTGGGGAAAGAGTAAGAGTGGGGGAAGGGGAGAGAGAGTGGAAGGAGTGCGTGAGAGGGGAGGGGGAGAGTGTGGGAGGGGAAGGGGAGAGATTGGGAGAGGAAGGAGAGAGAGAGAGAGAGGAGAAGGGGAGGAAGGGGATTGGGAGACATTGGGAGGGGAAGGGGAGAGAGAGTGTGGAAGGGAGGGAGAGAGGCGAAGGAGTGAGGGAGGTGGGGATGATGAAAGAGAGATTAAGAGGAGTGGTGGGGAAAGAGTGAGAGAGAGAGGAGAACAGGAGAGAAGGAGGAGTCAGAAAGAGAGATGGGAAGGGGAGAGAAGGAGGAGTCAGGGAGAGAGATGGGAAGGGGAGAGAGGCGAAGGAGAGGATCTGAAAGAAAAGGGAAAAGAGAGAGAGAAATGGGATTGAGTGAGAGACGGGGGAAGCGAGTCGCGATGGGGAAGGGAGAGAGAGAGTGCAAGAGAGAAGGGGAATCTGTTGTTCCAGGGTCAGTCTTGGAGCTGTTTAATATTTATAATTAAAGCCCTTGTTAATTAAAAGAGAATTGAAACACTGAGCTAATTCTGAGTAGTCCCCAGAGAGATTTGAACTCACAACCCTTGGTTGTCAAGACCAGTGTTCTAACCCATGAGCTATGGAGTCATCTGTTGTGTGAAAAATCGGGGAAGGAGCAGGAAAGAGAGGGGAAGGGAAAAGAGAGAGTGGAAGGAGTGAGAGAGAGGGGGAAGGGAAGACAGGGAGGAAGAGAGAGGGGAAGGGGAGAGAGAGTGGGGGAGGGGAGGAATGAGAGGGGACGGGAGAGGGAACGGGAGAGTGAAAAGACAGAGGGGGTGAGAGAGTGGGTAGTGGAGAGGGGAGGAGGGGATAGAGAGAGGGAAGATAGAGAAGGAAGGAGAGGAGAAGGAATGGGGAGAGAATGAAATTATAGAGGGAAGGGGAGAGAGGGGAAGAGAGAGAGAGTGGAAGGGGAGACAGAGGGGGAAGGGGTGAGAGAGGGGAAGGAGTGAGAGAGGAGAAGGAGTGAGGGAGAGAGAAGGGGAGAATCTTAAAAGAAAATACAGAGAGGGGAAGGGGAAAGAGAGGGAGGGGAAGGAGTGAGAGAGTGAGGAAAGGGGAGAGACGGGAATGGGAGAAAGTTGGGAAAGAGAGAGGGAGGAGAGGAGAGAATCTGAAATGAAAAGGAAAAGTGAGGGGTGCGGGAGAGAGGGGAATGAGTGAGAGACAGGGAAAAAGATGCGGCACATGGAAGTTTATTATTCCAGGGTCGGTTGCAGAGCTGTTTAATATTTATAATCTTTGTTAACTGACAGTTAATTTAAATACTGAGCTAATTTTGATTAGGGTCCAGTGAGATTTGAACTCACGACCCCTGGTTTACTAGACCAGTGCTCTAACCCCTGAGCTATGGAGCCACCTGCTCTGGAAAAGACAGGAGAAAGAGCAGGAAAGAGAGGGGAAGGGAAAAGAGAGAGTGGAAGAAGTGAGAGAGAGTGGGGAAGGGGAGAGAGAGTGTGGAACGGAGGGAGAGAGGGAAGGGGAGAGAGAGGGAATGAGTGAGAGAGAGAGAGAGGGGAAGGGAAGAGAGATGTGAAGGCAAAAGAGCGAGGGAGGAGGCAGGGGCGAGAGAAAGGAAGGGGAGAGAGAGGGAGAAGGGGAGAATCTGAAAAGAAAGGGAAAAGAGAGCGAGAGAGGAGGGAGGGGTGGGAGGGGAGGAAAGAGAGAGTGAAAAGGCAGAGAGGGAAGGAGCGAGAGGAGAGAGAGTAGGTAGTGGAGAGAGGGGGAGGGGAGAGAGGGAGAAGATAGAGGAGGAAGGAGAGAGAGGGGAAGTCGAGAGAGAATGAAAGTAGAGAGAGAAGGGGAGAGAGAGGAAGGAGAGAGAGAGGAAGGAGTGAGAGAGAGGGGGGAAGATTGGGGAAGGGGAGATTGAGGGGGAAGAGGAGAGAGCGGGGGAAGGGGAGGGAGTTGAAGAGAGGGGAATGAGTGAGAGATGGGGAAAGCGAGATCGCAGGAAAGGGAGAGAGAGGTAAAAAGATGTAGAACGGGTTGTGATGGGGAACAGAGAGCCTTTTGTATCACAGTCAGTCTCAGAGGTGTTCAATATTTATAATTAAAGCCCTTGTTAATTGACAGTGAACTTAAATACTGAGCTAACTTTGAGAAGGCCCCAGTGAGAGGCCAAGTCAATATATTTAAGAGGGAGACAGATAGATTTCTAGACACAAAAGGTATCAATGGGTATGGGGAGAAAGTGGGAATATAGTGTTGAGATAGAGGATCAGCCATCATCATATTGAATGGTGGTGCAGGCTCGAAGGGCCAAATGGCCTACTCATGCTCCTATTTTCAATGTTTCGATGAATGAGGGAGAGACTGGTAAAGCGAGATAGCTAAAAAGATGTTCAACAGGTCGTGATGGGGAAGCTGGAATGATGCGCTCTTTGGTCCAGGAACTGTTTAATATTATAATAATTCCAAGCCCTTGTCAATGGACAATGAACTTAAATACTGAGTTAATTTTGAGAAACAGGAGGGAGTGAGTGAGTGAGTGAAGAGGCAGAGGGACAAGAGAGTGAGTGAGGGAGAGGATAATGAATGAGAGACGGGTGCTCTAACACCTGAGCGAGGGAGCCACCTGCTCTGGGAAAAACAGGGAAAGGAGCAGGAAAGAGAGGGGGAGGGAAACGAGAGAGTGGAAGGAGTGAGAGAGGGAGGGAAGGGGAGAGAGCGAGAGGGGAAGGGGAGAGAGTGGGGAAAGAGTGAGAGAAGGGGAGAGAGAGTGGAAGGAGTGAGAGAGAGGGGAAGGAGTGAGTGAGAGGGGAGGGGGAGAGTGTGCGAGGGGAAGGGGAGAGATTGGGAGAGGAAGAGGAAAGAGAGAGAGGAGAAGGGGAGAGAGTGGAAGGGGAAAGAGTGGGAGGGGAAGGGAGAGAGAGTGTGGAAGGGAGGGAGAGAGGCGAAGGAGTGAGAGAGAGAGGGGAAGGGGAGAGAGGCGAAGGAGAAGATCTGAAAGAAAAGGGAAAAGAGAGAGAGAGAGAAAGGGGAATGAGTGAAGTGAGATTGCGGGAAAGGGAGAGAGGGGCAGAAAGATGGGGAAGGGGAAAGAGAGTGCAATGCAGACAAGAAGAGGAGAGGGGAGCCTGTTGTTCCAGCGTCAGTTTCAGAGCTGTTTAATATTTATAATTAAAGCCCTTGTCAATTGATGGCAAATTTAAATACTGAGCTAATTTTGAGCAAATCCCAGTGAGCTTTGAACTCACAACCACTGGTTTACTAAACCAGCACTCTAACCCCTGAGCTATGGAGCCACCTGCTCTGAGAAATACAGGGGAAGGAGCAGGAAAGAGAGGGGAAGGGAAAAGAGAGAGTGGAAGGAGTGAGAGAGAGGGGAAGGGGAGAGAGAGAGAGGGGGGAAGGGGAGCGTGAGAGGGGAAGGGGAGAGAGAGAGAGGGGAAGGGGAGAGAGAGAGAGGGGGAAGGGGAGAGTGAGAGGGGAAGGGAAGAGAGAGAGAGAGGGGGGAAGGGGAGAGTGAGAGGGGAAGGGAAGAGAGAGAGAGAGGGGGGAAGGGGAGAGTGAGAGGGGAAGGGGAGAGAGAGTGGAAGGAGTGAAAGAGAGGGGAAGGGGAGAGAGAGAGAGGGGGGAAGGGGAGCGTGAGAGGGGAAGGGGAGAGAGAGAGAGGGGAAGGGGAGAGTGAGAGGGGAAGGGGAGAGAGAGAGAGGGGAAGGGGAGAGAGAGAGAGAGGGAAGGGGAGAGTGAGAGGGGAAGGGGAGAGAGAGAGAGGGGAAGGGGAGAGAGAGAGAGGGGAAGGGGAGAGTGAGAGGGGAAGGGAAGAGAGAGAGAGAGGGGGGAAGGGGAGAGTGAGAGGGGAAGGGGAGAGAGAGAGAGGGGAAGGGGAGAGAGAGAGAGAGGGGGAAGGGGAGCAAGAGAGGGAAAGGGGAGAGAGGGAGGAGGCAGGGGCGAGAGAAAGGAAGGGGAGAGGGAGAAGGGGAGAATGTAAACAGAAAGGGAAAAGAGAGAGGGAGAGGAGGAAGAGAGGGGAGGAAAGGGTGGAGGGAGAGAGAAAGGGAGAGTGAAAAGGCAGAGGGGGAAGGGGAGAGAGGGTGCAGAGAGTGTGGGTAGTGGAGAGTGAGGCCAGGAGAGAAAGGGAAGATAGACGAGGAAGGAGAGAGAGGGGAAGAAATGGGGAGAGAATGAAAGGAGAAAGGGAAGGGGAGAGAGGGGAAAGAGGTGAGAGAGAGGAGAATGAGTTAGAGAGAGGGGAAGGAGTGAAAGAGAGGGGAGTGAAGTGGAGACAGGGAGGAAGAGTGAGGGGAAGGCGAGAGAGAGGGGGAGGGGAAATAGTGGGTGGGGAAGGGGAGAGAGAGTGTGAGGGGAGAGAGAGGGGGAAGGAGTGAGAGAGAGGGGGACAGGAGAGAGAGGGGGAAGAAACATAGAGACATAGAAAATAGGTGCAGGAGTAGGCCATTCGGCCCTTCGAGCCTGCACCACCATTCAATAAGATCATGGCTGATCATTCCCTCAGTACCCCTTTCCTGCTTTCTCTCCATACCCCTTCATCCCTTTAGCCGTAAGGGCCATATCTAACTCCCTCTTGAATATATCCAATGAACTGGCCTCGACAACTCTCTGCGGCAGGTAATTCCATAGGTTAACAACTCTCTGGGTGAAGAAGTTTCTCCTCATCTCAGTCCTAAATGGCCTACCCCTTATCCTAAGACTGTGTCCCCTGGTTCTGGACTTCCCCAACATCAGAAATATTCTTCCCACATCTAACCTGTCCCGTCCCATCATAATCTTATGAGTTTCTATGAGATCCCCTCTCATCCTTCTAAACTCCAGTGAATAAAGGCCCAGTTGATCCAGTCTCTCCTCATATGTCAGTCCAGCCATCCCGGGAATCAGTCTGGTGAACCTTCGCTGCACTCCCTCAAAAGCAAGAATGTCCTTCCTCAGATTAGGAGACCAAAACTGAACACAATATTCCAGGTGAGGCCTCACCAAGGCCCTGTACAACTGCAGTAAGACCTCCCTGCTCCTATACTCAAGTTCCTTAGCTATGAAGGCCAACAATCCCCAGGGCCTGATGGACTGCATCCCAGAGTACTTAAGGAGGTGGCCTTGGAAATAGCGGATGCATTGACAGTCATTTTCCAACATTCCATTGACTCTGGATCAGTTCCTATGGAGTGGAGGGTAGCCAATGTAACCCCACTTTTTAAAAAAGGAGGGAGAGAGAAAACAGGGCATTATAGACCGGTCAGCCTGACATCGGTAGTGGGTAAAATGATTAAATCAATTATTAAGGATGTCATAGCAGCGCATTTGGAAAATGGTGACATGATAGGTCCAAGTCAGCATGGATTTGTGAAAGGGAAATCATGCTTGACAAATCTTCTGGAATTTTTTGAGGATGTTTCCAGTAGAGTGGACAATGGGGAACCAGTTGATGAGGTGTATTTGGACTTTCAGAAGGCTTTCGACAAGGTCCCACACAAGAGATTAATGTGCAAAGTTAGAGCACATGGGATTGGGGGTTGTGTGCTGTCGTGGATTGAGAACTGGTTGGTAGACAGGAAGCAAAGAGTAGGAGTAAATGGGTACTTTTCAGAATGGCAGGCAGTGACTTGTGGGGTACCACAAGGTTCTGTGCTGGGGCCCCAGCTGTTTACACTGTACATTAATGATTTTGACAAGGGGACTAAATTTAGTATCTCCAAATTTGCAGATGACACTAAGTTGGGTGGCAGTGTGAGCTGCGAGGAGGATGCTATGAGGCTGCAGAGTGACTTGGATAGGTTAGGTGAGTGGGCAAATGCATGGCAGATGAAGTATAATGTGAATAAATGTGAGGTTATCCACTTTGGTGATAAAAACAGAGAGACAGACTATTATCTGAATGGTGACAGATTAGGAAAAGGGGAGGTGCAACGAGACCTGGGTGTCATGGTACATCAGTCATTGAAGGTTGGCATGCAGGTACAGTAGGCGGTTAAGAAAGCAAATGGCATGTTGGCCTTCATAGCGAGGGGATTTGAGTACAGGGGCAGGGAGGTGTTACTACAGTTGTACAGGGCCTTGGTGAGGCCACACCTGGAGTATTGTGTACAGTTTTGGTCTCCTAACTTGAGGAAGGACATTCTTGCTGTTGAGGGAGTGCAGCGTAAATTCACCAGACTGATTCCCGGGATGGTGGGACTGACCTATCAAGAAAGACTGGATCAACTGGGCTTGTATTCACTGGAGTTCAGAAGAATGAGAGGGGACCTCATAGAAACGTTTAAAATTCTGACGGGTTTAGACAGGTTAGATGGAGGAAGAATGTTCCCAATGTTGGGGAAGTCCAGAACCAGGGGACACAGTCTAAGGATCAGGGGTAGGCCATTTAGGACCGAGATGAGGAGAAACTTCTTCACCCAGAGAGTGGTGAACCTGTGGAATTCTCTACCACAGAAAGTAGTTGAGGCCAATTCACTAAATATATTCAAAAGAGAGTTAGATGAAGTCCTTACTACTCGGGGGATCAAGGGGTATGGCGAGAAAGCAGGAATGGGGAACTGAAGTTTCATGTTCAGCCATTAACTCATTGAATGGCGGTGCAGGCTAGAAGGGCTGAATGGCCTACTCCTGCACCTATTTTCTATGTTTCTATGTAAAGAGAGATAGCGGGAAAGGGAGAGAGGGGTAAAATGATGTAGAATGGGTGAGGGGAGAGAGACGGACGGGAAGGGGAGAGAGAGAGCTTGGAAGGGGTGGAGAGAGAGGGGAAGGAGTGGGAGAGAGGGGAGGGGAGAGAGGGAGGAAGAGAGAGGGGATAGGGAGAGAAAGTTGGGGTGGGGAGGGCAGGAAAGAGAGGGGACGGGAGAGGGAAAGGGCAGAGGGGTTCAGAGAGCGGGGGATTGGATAGAGAGAGGGAAGCTAGAGGAGGAAGGAGAGGGGAGAGAATGAAGTTAGCGAGGGAAGTGAGAGTGAGGGGGAAGGGGAGAGAGAGGGGATGGAGTGAGAGAGTGAGAAGCGGAGAATCTGAAAAGAAAGAGACAGCCAGGAGGGGGCGGGAGAGTGGAGAGGCAGAGGCTGAAGAGAGAACAATGAATTCGAGATGGGAAATTAAATACTAAATGAATTATGACAATACATCAGTGAGATTTGATCTCACGAGCCTTGGTTTATTAGATCAGTGCTCTAACCCCTGAGCTATGGAGCCAACTGTTCTTAGAAAGACAGGGGAAGGAGCAGGAAAGAGAGGAGAAGAAGAAAAGAGAGAGGGAGAGGGGGAAGGGGAAAGAGAGGGGAAACATAGAAAATAGGTGCAGGAGTAGGCCATTCGAGCCTGCACCATCATTCAATATGATTCATGGCTGATCATTCCCTCAGTACCCCTTTCCTGCTATTTCTCCATACTCCTTGATCCCTTGTACCATAAGGGCCATATCGAACTCCCTCTTGAATATATCCAATGAACTGGCCTCAACAACTCTCTGCAGTCAGGAATTCCACATGTTCACAACTCTCTGAATGAAGAAGTTTCTCCTCATCTCAGTCCTAAATGGCCTACCCCTTATCCTAAAACTGTATCCCCTGGTTCTGGACTTCCCCAACATCGTGAACAATCTACCCGCATCTAACCTGTCCCGTCCCGTCAGAATCTTGTATGTTTCTATGAGATCCACTCTCATCCTTCTAAACTCAAATATATAAAGGCCCAGTTGATCCAGTCTCTCCTCATATGTCAGTGCAGTCATCCCGGGAATCAGTCTGGTGAACCTTCGCTGCACTCCCTCAATAGCAAGAATGTCCTTCCTCAGATTAGGAGACCAAAACTGAACACAATATTCCAGGTGAGGCCTCACCAAGGCCCTGTACAACTGCAGTAAGACCTCCCTGCTCCTATACTCAAAGCCCCTCGCTATGAAGGCCAACATACCATTTTCCTTCTTCACCGCCTGCTGTACCTGCATGCCCACTTTCAATGACTGATGAACCATGACACCCAGGTCTCGTTGCACCTCCCCTTTTCCTAATCTGTCACCATTCAGATAATATTCTGTCTTTGCGTTTTTGCCCCCAGTGTGGATAACCTCATATTTATCCACATTATACTGCATCTGCCATGCATTTGCCCACTCACCTAACCTGTCCAAGTCACCCTGCAGCCTCTTAGCGTCCCCCTCACAGCTCACACCGCCACCCAGCTTAGTGTCATCTGCAAACTTGGAGATATTACACTCAATTCCTTCATCTAAATCATTGATGTATATTGTAAATAGCTGGGGTCCCAGCACTGAGCCCTGCGGCACTCCTGCCATTCTGAAAAGGACCCGTTTATTCCCGACTCTGCTTCCTGTCTGCCAACCAGTTCTCTATCCACGTCAGTGGAAGGAGTGAGAGAGAGGGGGAAGGGAAGACAGGGAGGAAGAGAGAGGGGAAGGGGAGAGAGAGTGGGGGAGGGGAGGAATGAGAGGGGACTGGAGAGGGAAAGGGAGAGTGAAAAGACAGAGGGGGTGAGAGAGTGGATAGTGGAGAGGGGAGGAGGGGATAGAGAGAGGGAAGATAGAGGAGGAAGGAGAGAGAGGAGAAGGAATGGGGAGAGAATGAAATTACAGAGGGAAGGGGAGAGAGGGGAAGAGAGAGAGAGTGGAAGGGGAGACAGAGGGGGAAGGGGCGAGAGAGGGGAAGGAGTGAGAGAGGGGAAGGAGTGAGAGAGAGAGAAGGGGAGAATCTGAAAAGAAAATACAGAGAGGGGAAGGGGAAAGAGAGGGAGGGGAAGGAGTGAGAAAGTGAGGAAAGGGGAGAGACGGGAATGGGAGAAAGTTGGGAAAGAGAGAGGGAGGAGAGGAGAGAATCTGAAATGAAAAGGAAAAGTGAGGGGAGCGGAGAGGGAGGAGGGAGAGAGGGTGAGGCGAGATTGGGGGAAGGGGGGAGAGGGGAATGAGTGTGAGACAGGGAAAGTGAGATAGCGGGAAAAAGATGTAGAACAGGTCGTGATGGGGAAGCAAACTTGTTATTCCAGGGTCGGTTGCAGAGCTGTTTAATATTTATAACCTTTGTTAACTGACAGTAAATTTAAATACTGAACTAATTTTGAGTACGCCCCAGTGAGATTAGAACTCACGACACCTGGTTGACGAGACCAGTGCTCTAACCTCTGAGCTATGGAGCCACCTGCTCTGGAACTGACAGGGGAAGGAGTAGGAAAGAGAGAGGAAGGGAAAAGAGAGACTGGAAGGAGTGAGAGAGAGTGGGAAGGAGTGTGAGAGAGTGGGGAACGGAGGGAGAGAGGGAAGGGGACAGAGAGGGAATGAGTGAGAGAGAGAGAGAGGGGAAGGGGAGATAGAGATGTGAAGGCAAAAGAGCGAGGGAGGAGGCAGGGGTGAGAGAAAGGAAGGGGAGAGAGAGGGAGAAGGGGAGAATCTGAAAAGAAAGGGAAAAGAGAGCGAGAGAGGAGGGTGGGGTGGGAGGGGAGGAAAGAGAGTGAAAAGGCAGAGAGGGAAGAAGCGAGAGGAGAGAGTAGGTAGTAGAGAGAGGGGGAGGGGAGAGAGAGAGAAGATAGAGGAGGAACAAGAGAGAGGGGAAGGAGAGAGAGAACGAAAGTAGAGAGGGAAGGGGAGAGAGGGGAAGGAGAGAGAGAGGAAGGAGTGAGAGAGAGGGGGGAAGATTGAGGGGAAAGAGGAGAGAGGTGAAGAGAGGGGAATGAGTGAGAGATGGGGAAAGCGAGATCACAGGAAAGGGAGAGAGTGGTAAAAAGATGTATAATGGGGAACAGAGAGCCTTTTGTATCACAGTCAGTCTCAGAGGTGTTTAATATTTATAACTAAACCCTTTGTTAATTGACAGTAAATTTAAATACTGAACTAATTTTGAGCAGGCCCCAGTGAGATTTGAACCCACGACCCTTGGTTTACGAGACCAGTGCTCTAACCCCTGAGCTATGGAACCACCTGCCCTGGGCTGTGGGTCATTCCCCAGTTAGTGCTGTGTGTTTGAAGAATGAGGAGGGGTCAGTGAAACAATCACATTGAATGGTGGTGCAGGCTCGAAGGGCCGAATGGCCGACTCCTGCTCCTCGTTTTGATGTTTCTATGAATGAGTGAGAGACGGGTAAAGCGAGATATCTAAAAAGATGTACAACCGGACATGATGGGGAAGCTGGAAAGAAAAGAATGGAACTTTTTGGTCCAGGAACTGTTATAATATTCTAACACTTCCACACCCTTGTCAATTGACAGTGAATTTAAATGCTAAGTTAATTTTAATTGGCCCCAGTGAGATTTGAACTCACGACCCCTGGTTTACAAGACCAGTGCTCTAACCCCTGAGCTATGGAGCCACCTGTGCAGCAAAATACAGTGGAAGGAGCAGGAAAGAGAGGGGAAGGGAAAAGAGAGAGTGGAAGGAGTGAGAGAGAAGGGGAAGAGGAGAGAGAGGGGAAGGGGAGAGAGTGGGGAAGGAGTGAGAGTGGGGGAAAGGGAGAGAGAATGGAAGGAGTGAGAGAGAGGGGAAGGAGTGAGTGAGTGAGAGGGGAGGGGGAGAGTGTGGGAGAGGAAGAGGAGAGATTGGGAGAGGAAGGGGAGAGAGAGAGAGGAGAAGGGAGAGAGGGGAAGGGGAAAGAGTGGGAGGGGAAGGGGAGAGAGAGTGTGGAAGGGAGGGAGAGAGGCGAAGGAGTGAGGGAGGTGGGGAAGATGATAGAGAGGTTAAGAGGAGTGATGGTGAAGGAGTGAGAGAGAGAGGAGAAGGGGAGAGATGGGAAGGGGAGAGAGGCGAAGGAGAGGATCTGAAAGAAAAGGGAAAAGAGAGAGAGAGAGGAGGGAGAGAGGGTGTAGCGAGGGAGGGGGGAATGAGTGAGAGACGGGGAAAGCGAGATCGTGGGAAAGGGAGAGAGGGGTAAAAAAATGTAGAACGTGTCATGATGGGGAAGGGAGAGAGAGATTTGGAAGGAGAGAGAGAGTGTAAGAGAAGAGGGGAGCCTGTTGTTCGAGGGTTGATCTCAGAGCTGTTTAATATTTATAATTAAAGCACTTGTTAATTGACAGTAAATTTAAATACTGATCTAATTTTGAGTGACTTCCCACAGCTGAGCTGGGCAAGGAAACCAACCCGAGGTTGGAGGTTGGGGTCAGCTTTTGGGAGTTGAGTCAGTTTTTTAACCGGGCCCTCGCTCTGGGGAAGGTGCGCTTAACTCCAGCAGCTTTTTGCTCCGGAGCACAACCGAGAGGCAAAGAGAAGGAACCGACGCAATATCGAGGAGGAAATCCGAACCGACCAACAACGTAAAACCCACCCCAGAGGGACCCCGAGCTCAAATAAGTGCCCCCAGGAACCCCGGAGTTGATAGGATTGTGACTATAGCCCAAACCCCCTCACAGACTCAATTTAGGATAGGAATTGGTAAGAAGGGTGGAAGTGGGAGGTGTGGTTGTGTGTGAGTGGAATGTTTTAACCTCTTGTTTTCCCCTTCCCTGTTGCGAGATTTTTCGTGTTGTTGAGTGAGATTTTGCCATTACTGCTGTTTTATGACCTCTTCCTCTGCCCTCTATCTTGGTGTTTGCTATTCTAAATAAACAACATTAGCCATTTTGTTCTCTTACCCACTGTGTCTGGTGTCTCATTACTCACCCATCCTCATAAATCGCACGTACACAACCCCAGGGGTGTCTGGACTCAAACCCACACCCCCAAGCTCCCCTTACAGGTCCCAGCACTGAGCCCTGCGGCACCCCACTAGTCACTGCCTGCCATTCTGAAAAGGACCCATTTATCCCGACTCTCTGCTTCCTGTCTGCCAACCAGTTCTCTATCCACATCAGTACATTACCCCCAATACCATGTGCTTTAATTTTGCACACCAATCTCTTGTGTGGGACCTTGTCAAAAGCCTTTTGAAAGTCCAAATACACCACATCCACTGGTTCCCCCTTGTCCACTCGACTGGTTACATCCTCAAAAAATTCCAGAAGATTCATCAAGCATGATTTCCCTTTCATAAATCCATGCTGACTTGGACCGATCCTGTCACTGCTTTCCAAATGTGCTGCTATTTCATCTTTAATAATTGATTCCAACATTTTCCTCACTACTGATATCAGGTTAACCAGTCAAAGCAAAAGAGAGGGATTGTGGAATGGGGGTTGAGAGAGTAGCAACAGCAAACGGAGCATGAGACTGATGTAGCAACAGAGTGGTGTAGTGAGAGGATAATGAATGAGAGACAGATAATTAAACAGGGATCTAATTTTGAAGAGCCCCCAGGGAGATTTGAACTCATGACCGCTGGTTTATCAAACCAGTGCTCTAACCCCTGAGCTATGCAGCCACCTGCAACGTGAGCGACAGGGGAAGGAGCAGGAAAGGGAGGGGAAGGGAAAAGAGAGAGTGGAAGGAGTGAGAGAGAGGGGGAAGGGGAAAGAGAGGGAGGGGAACGGGAGAGAGAGGGGAAGGGGAGAGAGGGTGGGGAAGGGAGTTGGGGAAGGTGAAAGAGAGGTTAAGAGGAGTGATGTGGAAGGAGTGAGAGTGAGAGGGGGAAGGGGAGAGACGGGAATGGGAGAAAGTTGGGAAAGAGAGTGAGGGAGGAGGTAGGGGAGAGAGAAAGGGGAAGGGTAGAGAGAGGGAGAAGGGGAGAACCTGAAATGAAAGGGAAAAGAGAGCGGAGGGAGGGGAGCAGAGCGGGAGGAGGGAGGGAGGGTGAGGCGAGGGAGGGGGAAGGGGGAGAGGGGAATGAGTGAGAGACATGGAAAGAGAGATCGCGGAAAAGGGAGAGAGGGGTAAAAAGATGTAGAACGGGTTGTGATGGGGAAGGGAGAGATTTGGAAATGGAGAGAGAGTGGAGTCTGTAGTTCCAGTTTTAGTCTCGGAGCTGTGAGTGAGAGACGGGGAAAGCGAGATAGCTAAAAAGATGTACAACAGGTCATGATGGGGAAGCTGGAAAGACAAGAGGGGAGCTTTTTGTTCCAGGAACTGTTTAATATTATAATATTTCCAAGCCCTTGTCAATGGACAGTGAAATTAAATACTGAGTTAATTTTGAGTAGGCCCTAGTGAGATTTGAACTCACAACCGCTGGTTTACAAGACCAGTGCTCTAATCCCTGAGCTATGGAGCCACCTGCACTGAGAATGACAGGGGAAGGAGCAGGAAAGAGAGGGGAAGGGAAATGAGAGAGTGGAAGGAGTGAGAAAGGGGGAAGGGGAGAGAGAGGAGGAAGGGGAAAGAAAGGGTGGAAGGGTAGAGAGAGAGAGAGAGGAGAGAGGGGGTTAGGGGAGGGAGGGGAGGGGACGGGAGAGGGAAGGGGAGAATGAAAAGACAGAGGGGGTTAGAGAGTGGGTAACGGAGAGAGGGGGAGTGGATAGAGAGAGGGAAGATAGACGAGGAAGGAGAGAGAGGGGAAGGAATGGGGAGGGAATGAAAGTAGAGAGGGAAGAGGAGAGAGAGTGATGGGAAGGAGTGAGAGAGGGAGAAGGGGAGTCAGGGAGGAGAAGTGGAGAGAGGGGGAAGGGGAGAAAGGGGAAGGAGAAAGAGAAGGGGATAATCAGAAAGGAAAGGGAAAAGCGAAACAGGAGGGAGTGAGTGTGTAAGTGGCAGACAGGAAGCAGAGAGTCGGGATAAATGGGTCCTTTTCAGAATGGCAGGCAGTGACTAGTGGGGTGCCGCAGGGCTCAGTGCTGGGACCTGTAAGGGGAGCTTGGGGGTGTGGGTTCGAATCCACACTCCGCTGGGGTTGTGTACGTGCGATTTATGAGGATGGGTGAGTAATGAGACACCAGACACATTGGGTAAGAGAACAAAATGGCTAATGTTGTTTATTTAGAATAGTAAACACCAAGATAGAGGGCAGAGGAAGAGGTCATAAAACAGCAGTAATGGCAAAATCTCACTCAACAACACGAAAAATCTCGCAACAGGGAAGGGGAAAACAAGAGGTTAAAACATTCCACTCACACACAACCACACCTCCCACTTCCACCCTTCTTACCAATTCCTATCCTAAATTGAGTCTGTGAGGGGGTTTGGGCTACAGTCACAATCCTATCAACTCCGGGGTTCCTGGGGGCACTTATTTCAGCTCGGGGTCCCTCTGGGGTGGGTTTTACGTTGTTGGTCGGTTCGGATTTCCTCCTCGATATTGCGTCGGTTCCTTCTCTTTGCCTCTCGGTTGTGCTCCGGAGCAAAAAGCTGCTGGAGTTAAGCGCACCTTCCCCAGAGCGAGGGCCCGGTTAAAAAACTGACTCAACTCCCAAAAGCTGACCCCAACCTCCAACCTCGGGTTGGTTTCCTTGCCCAGCTCAGCTGTGGGAAGTCACTGCCACTGCCTGCTGGTTTTCAGTCTCAGTGGCTTTGTCTGCGGGACTGCTGCTGGTTCCTCTGGTGGGGCGAGAGCGAGAGGGACAGAGAGAGAGAGAGCTCTCTCTGGATACAAGCTCCAAGCTCTCCAACTGCTCCCACACCCTGCTGTTTCTACACCCCCGCCGGCTCTGTAGGTCCTATAACTAATTTAGTTCTGGCCTTTTAGCGCTCAAACTCAGTTGGAGGTCCACTGTGTAAGTTTGGGCGGGGAGATAGCTTTGAATATTTAAGCAGAAGATGTGACAGGTACAGATAGGTGTGAGGACAGGGGTATTGTTTCAGTGCACATTGGTGCCTCAAAGTCTGCTGGTCCTTTGTTACAGTCCTGGGAGTCCATCGGTTTGGTCCTCCCCTTTGATGGGGCATTACTGCAATGATTGTCCACTGTCCATATTAATTCGGTCGATGATGGTCCACATCCATTAGGGGTGAGTCATATTTTCAAACTAGGCCGGGCAGTCCCTATTGGTTGAGGATTTCCCCGCTTCAGGCCCCACTCGAGCCCTGATTGGCCTGCCAGAATGCACTTTTCCCCCATTGGCCAGTGCCTGTGTCTGGCTTGTGAACCAGACTCCACAATGTCTGTACCTGCTCACACATTTCCCAGCCTGCCTGGTCTGAGGGTTTGGTGACCAAAAAAATGTTCATTTAAAATGAATAGAACGATCCCATGTTAGTTTTCTAGTCCTTAGAGTGTTTCAATAAAATGCGGCCGTGGATTTTCAAACCTGACAGACCCCAGCTCTTTACAATACACATTAATGATTTAGATGAAGGAATTGAATGTAATATCTCCAGGTTTGCAGATGACACTAAGCTGGGTGGCGGTGTGAGCTGTGAGGGGGACGCTAAGAGGCTGCAGGGTGACTTGGACAGGTTAGGTGAGTGGGCAAATGCATGGCAGATGCAGTATAATGTGGATAAATGTGAGGTTATCCACTTTGGGGGCAAAAACACGAAGGCAGAATATTATCTGAATGGTGGCAGATTAGGAAAAGGGGAGGTGCAACGAGACCTGGGTGTCATGGTTCATCAGTCATTGAAGGTTGGCATGCAGGTACAGCAGGCGGTGAAGAAGGAAAATGGTATGTTGGCCTTCATAGCTCGGGGATTTGAGTATAGGAGCAGGGAGGTCTTACTGCAGTTGTACAGGACTTTGGTGAGGCCTCACCTGGAATATTGTGTTCAGTTTTGGTCTCCTAATCTGAGGAAGGACGTTCTTGCTATTGAGGAAGTGCAGCGAAGGTTCACCAGACTGATTCCCGGGATGGCTGGACTGTCATATGAGGAGAGACTGGATCAACTGGGCCTTTATTCACTGGAGTTTAGAAGGATGAGAGGGGATCTCATAGAAACATATAAGTTTCTGACGGGACTGGACAGGTTAGATGCGGGTAGATTGTTCCCGATGTTGGGTAAGTCCAGAACCAGGGGACACAATCTTAGGATAAGGGGTAGGCCATTTAGGACAGGGATGAGGAGAAACTTCTTCACTCAGAGAGTTGTTAACCTGTGGAATTCCCTGCCGCATCGAGTTGTTGAGGTCAGTTCATTGGATATATTCAAGAGGGAGTTAGATGTGGCCCTTACGGCTAAAGGGATCAAGGGGTCACTGCCTGCCATTCTGAAAAGGACCCATTTATCCCGACTCTCTGCTTCCTGTCTGCCAACCAGTTCTCTATCCACGTCAGTACATTGCCCCCAATCCCATGTGCTTTAATTTTGCATACCAATCTCTTGTGTGGGACCATGTCAAAAGCCTTTTGAAAGTCCAAATACACCACACCCACTGGTTCTCCCTTGTCCACTCTACTGGTTACATCCTCAAAAAATTCCAGAAGATTCATCAAGCATGATTTCCCTTTCATAAATCCATACTGATTTGGACCGATCCTGTCACTGTGTTCCAAATGCGCTGCTATTTCATCCTTAATGATCGATTCTAACATTTTCTCCACTACTGATGTCAGGTTAACCAGTCAAAGCAAAAGAGAGGGATTGTGGAATGGGGGTTGAGAGAGAGGAGCAACAGTAAACGGAGCATGAGACTGATGTAGCAACAGAGTGGTGCAGTGAGAGGATAATAAATGAGAGACAGATAATTAAATAGGGATTTAATTTTGAAGAGCCCCCAGGGACATTGGAACTCATGACCGCTGGTTTATCAGACCAGTGCTCTAACCCCTGAGCTATGGAGCCACCTGCAATGTGAGTGACAGGGGAAGGAGCAGGAAAGGGAGGGGAAGGGAAAAGAGAGAGTGAAGGAGTGAGAGAGAGGGGGAAGGGGAAAGAGAGGTTAAGAGGAGTGATGGGGAAGGAGTGAGAGAGAGGGGGTGGGGAAGGGGAGAGACGGGAATGGGAGAAAGTTGGGAAAGAGTGTGACGGAGGAGGCAGGGGAGAGAGAAAGGGGAAGGGTAGAGAGAGGGAGAAGGGGAAAATCTGAAATGAAAGGGAAAAGAGAGAGGAGGGAGGGGAGCAGAGAGGGAGGAGGGAGGGGGAGGGTGAGGCGGAAGGGGGAGTGTGGAATGAGTGAGAGACGTGGAACGAGAGATAGCGGGAAAAAGATGTGGAACTGGTTGTGATGGGGAAGAAAGAGAGAAATTTGGAAATTGAAGAGAGAGTGGAGCCTGTAGTTTCAGGGTCAGTCGCTGAACTGTTTAGTATTTATAATTCAAGCTCTTGTTAATTGACCGCAAATTTAAATGCTAAACTAATTTTGAGGAGGTCCACAATGAGATTTGAACCCACGACCCCTGGTTTACTAGACCAGTGCTCTAACCCCTGAGCTATGGAACCACCTGCCCTGGGGTGTGGGTCATTCCCCAGTTAGTGCTGTGTGTTTGAAGAATGAGGAGGGGTCAGTGAAACGCTCAGATTGTGTCTCATGCCCCAGACTCCTGCCTCCGTCTCTTCAATATTCACCTCTCAACATCGATATATCGGGTCTTTCACGTAGTAAAACATCCCAAGGCAACTCAGTCACACTCTGTCCCAATCTCTCTGTCTCTCTATCTCACTGTCTCTCTCACTCTCTCTCTCTCTCTTTCTTTCTGTCTCTCACCTTAACACTCTGTTTCTCAGAAGGAGGGAAAGGGATGAGGGAGGGGAGTGGAGACAGGGGAGGGGTGGGAGAAGGAGAGGGAGGCGAGAGAGAGGAGGGGAGAAAATGAAAAGGAAGAGGGGAAGGAGTGAGCGAGAGGGGAAGGGGAGAGAGAGGGGGGATGGGAGAGGTGGGGAGGGGGAGAGTCTGATGGGAAAGGGGAGAGCAAGAGCGAGGGAAGGAGGGAAAGGGATGAGGGAGGGGAGTGGAGACAGGGGAGGTGAGGGAGAAGGAGAGGGAGGCGAGAGAGAGGAGGGGAGAAAATGTAAAGGAAGAGAGGAAGGAGTGAGCGAGAGGGGAAGGGGAGAGAGAGAGAGGAATACGGAGAGAGAGAGGGAGAAGGGGAGCGAGAGAGAGGGGGAAGAGGAGAGAGAGAGGGTAAGGAGTTGGAAATAGAGGGGACGGAGAAGGAGAGAGGGGAAGGGGAGAGAGAGAGGAAGAAAGAGGGGCAGGGGAGAGAGAGGGGGGAAAGGGGAAAGAGAGGTTATGGGGAGAGGGGTAAGGAGTGAGAGAGAGAGGGGAAGGGGAGAGAGGGGAAGGGGAGAGAGGGGAACGGGAGAGAGGGGGAAGGGGAGAGAGTTGGAGGGGAGAGTCATTGAAAGCAGCCATGCAGGTGCAGCAAGCAGTTAGGAAGGCAAATGGTACGTTGGCCTTCATTGCAAGAGAGTTTGAGTACAGGAGCAAGGATGTCTTACTCCAGTTATACAGGGCCTTGGTGAGACCACACCTGGAGTATTGTGTACAGTTTTGGTCTCCTTACTTAAGGAAGGATACACTTGCCATAGAGGGAGTGCAGCGAAGGTTCACCAGACTGATTCCTGGGATGGCAGGACTGTGGTATGAGGAGAGATTGGGTCGACTGGGCCTGTATTCACTGGAGTTTAGAAGAATGAGAGGGGATCTGATTGAAACGTATAAAATTCTGACGGGGTTGGACAGACTGGATGTGGGGAGGATGTTTCCCCGGGGGCTGGGAAGTCTAGAACAAGGGGTCACACAGTCTCAGGATACGGGGTAGGAAATTTAGGAGCGAGATGAGGAGAAATGTTTTCACTCAGAGGGAGGTGAACCTGTGGAATTCTCTACCACAGAAGGCTGTGGAGCCCAAGTCACTGAATATATTTAAGAGGGAGACAGATAGATTTCTAGACACAAAAGGCATCAAGGGGTATGGAGAGAAAGCAGGAAAGGGGTACTGAGGTGAATGATCAGCCATGATCTTATTGAATGGTGGTGCAGGCTCGAAGGGCCGAATGGCCTACTCCTGCTCCTATTTTCTATGTTTCTATGAATGAGTGAGAGACGGGTAAAGCGAGATAACTAAAAAGATGTACAACAGGACATGATGGGGAAGCTGGAAAGAAAGGAAGGGAGCTTTTTGTTCCAGGGTTGGTCTTTGAACTGTTATAATATTCTAACACTTCCACACCCTTGTCAATTGACAGTGAATTTAAATGCTAAGTTAATTTTGATTGGCCCCAGTGAGATTTGAACTCACAACCCCTGGTTTACAAGACCAGTGCTCTACCCCCTGAGCTATGGAGCCACCTGTTCAGAGAAAAACAGTGGAAGGAGCAGGAAAGAGAGAGTGGTAGGAGTGAGAGAGAGGGGGAAGGGGAGAGAGGGGGGAAGGGGAGAGAGTGGGGAAGGAGTGAGATTGGGGGAAAGGGAGAAAGAATGGAAGGAGTGAGAGAGAGGGGAAGGAGTGAGTGAGTTGCCTTGGGATGTTTTACTACGTGAAAGACCCGATATATCGATGTTGAGAAGCGAATATTGAAGAGACAGAGGCAGGAGTCTGGGGGATGAGAAACAATCTGAGCGTTTCACTGACCCCCTCCTCATTCTTCAAACACACAGCACTAACTGGGGAATGACCCACAGCCCAGGGCAGGTGGTTCCATAGCTCAGGGGTTAGAGCATTTGTCTAGTAAACCAGGGTCCTTGGGTTCCAATCTCACTGGGGCCTACTCAGAATTAGCTCAGTATTGAAGTTCACTGTCAATTAACAAGGGGTTTAATTATAAATATTAAACACCTCTGAGACTGACTGTCATACAAAAGGCTTCTCTCTCTGTTCCCCATTCTACATCTTTTTACCTCTCTCTCCCTTTCCTGCAATCTCGCTTTCCCCGTCTCTCACTCATTCCACTCTCTTCACCTCTCTCCCCTTCCCCCTCTCTCTCCTCTTCCCCCTCAATCTCCCCTTCCCCAATCTTCCCCCCTCTCTCTCACTCCTTCCTCTCTCTCTCCTTCCCCTCTCTCCCCTTCCCTCTCGACTTTCATTCTCTCTCGACTTCCCCTCTCTCTCGTTCCTCCTCTATCTTCTCTCTCTCTCCCCTCCCCTTCTCTCTACTACCTACTCTCTCTCCTCTCGCTCCTTCCCTCTCTGCCTTTTCACTCTCTCTTTCCTCCCCTCCCACCCCTCTCTCCTCTCTCGCTCTGTTTTCCCTTTCTTTTCAGATTTTCCCCTTCTCCCTCTCTCTCCCCTTCCTTTCTCTCGCCCCTGCCTCCTCCCTCGCTCTTTTGTCTTCACATCTCTCTCCCCTTCCCCTCTCTCTCTCTCTTACTCATTCCCTCTCTCTCCCCTTCCCTCTCTCCCTCCGTTCCACACTCTCTCTCCCCTTCCCCACTCTCTCACACTCCTTCCCACTCTCTCTCACTCATTCCCTCTCTCTCCCCTTCCCCTCTCTCTCTCTCTCTCTCACTCATTCCCTCTCTCTCCCCTTCCCTCTCTCACTCCTTCCCCCACTCTCTCTCCCCTTCCCCACTCTCTCTCACTCCTTCCCCCTCTCTCTCACTCATTCCACTCTCTCTTTTCCCTTCCTCTCTCTTTCCTGCTCCTTCCGCTATCGTGCCCAAAGCAGGTGGCTCCATAGCTCAGGGGTGAGAGCACTGGTCTTGTAAACCAGGGGTTGTGAGTTCAAATATCACTGGGTCTTATTCAAAATTAGCTCAGTATTTAAATTCACTGACAATTAACAAAAGTTATAAACATTAAACAGCTCTGCAACCGACCCTGGAATAACAAGCTTGCTTCCACATCATGACATGTTCCACATCTTTTTCCTGCTATCTCACTTTCCCTGTCTCTCACTTATTCCCCTCTCCCCCCTTCCCCCAACCTCGCCACACCCTTTCCGCTCCCCTCACTTTTCCTTTTCATTTCAGATTCTCTCCTCTCCTCCCTCTCTCTTTCCCAACTTTCTCCCATTCCCGTCTCTCCCCTTTCCTCACTCTCTTACTCCTTCCCCTTCCCCTCTCTTTCCCCATCCCTTCTCTCTGTAAAGTCCTGTCCCCTCAGTACAGATTCACACGAGGCGTGTAGTGAAGTTAAGGTCACTCTGGACCTGCACCTTTCTATCACAGCTCTGGAATGCTGCACTTGCCTGAGACCTGTCCTTATATACCTGTCCCTTGCAAGTGCACCCCTGGTGGTAAGGTATGCTGGTGGTTACAGGTCATGTCTTATTACAGTCATGTATAGCATGTTAGGATACAGTTATATATAATAATGTAAGATACATGACAATGGGGAAGGGAGTTGAGCAAGGTGAAAGAGAGGTGAAGATGAGTGATGGGGAAGGAGTGAGAGAGAGCGGGGGGGGGGAAGTGGAGGGATGGGAATGGGAGAAAGTTGGGAAAGAGAGTGAGGGAGGAGGCAGGGGAGAGAGAAAGGGGAAGGGTAGAGAGAGGGAGAAGGGGAGAATCTGAAATGAAAGGGAAAAGAGAGAGGAGGGAGGGGAGCAGAGAGGGAGGAGGGAGGGAGGGTGAGGCGAGGGAGGGGGAAGGGGGAGAGGGGAATGAGTGAGAGACGTGGAAAGAGAGATCGCGGGAAAGGGAGAGAGGGGTAAAAAGATGCAGAACTGGGGAAGGAAGAGAGAGATTTGGAAATGGAGAGAGAGTGTAGCCTGTTGTTCCAGGGTCAGTCTCGGAGCTGTTTAATACTTATAATTAAATCCCTTGTTAATTGACGGTGAATTTAAATACTGAGCTAATTTTGAGTCATCCTGCAGCCTCATAGCATCCTCCTCACAGCTCACACCGCCAGCCAGTTTAGTGTCATCTGCAAACATGGAGATATTACACTCAATCCTTTCATCTAAATCGTAATGTATATTGTAAAGAGCTGGGGTCCCAGCACTGAGCCCTGTGGCATTCCACTAGTCACTGCCTGCCATTCTGAAAAGGACCCGTTTATCCCGACTCTCTGCTTCCTGTCTGCCAACCAGTTCTCTATCCACGTCAGTACATTACCCCCAATACCATGCGCTTTAATTTTGCACACCAATCTCTTGTGTGTGACCTTGTCAAAAGCCTTTTGAAAGTCCAAATACACCACATCCACTGGTTCTCCCTTGTCTACTCTACTAGTTACATCCTCAAAAAATTCCAGAAGATTCATCAAGCATGATTTTCCTTTCATAAATCCATGCTGACTTGGACCGATCCTGTCACTGCTTTCCGAATGCACTGCTATTTCAATCTTAATGGTTCATTCCAACATTTTCCCCACTACTGATGTCAGTCTAACCAGTCAAAGCGAAAGAGAGGGATTGTGGAATGGGCGGAGGAATGAGGGGTGACAGCAAGAGAGTCAGGAAATGGAGCATGAGACTAATTTCGCACAGAGTGGTGTCGTGAGAGGATAGTGAATGAGAGACAGATATTTAAATAATTTTGAGTAGGCCCCAGTGAGATTTGAACCCACGACCCCTGATTTACTAAACCAGTGCTCTAACCCCTGAGCTATGGAGCCATCTGCTCTAAGAAAGACAGGGGAAGGAGCAGGAAAGAGAGGGGAATGGAAAAGAGAGAGTGGAATGAGTGAGAGCGAGGGGGAAGGGGAGAGAGAGAGATGGGAAGGGGAGAGAGAGAGAGGTGGGAAGGGAAATAGGCGAATGAGTGAGAGAGAAAGGTGATGGGGAGAGAGAGGGGAAGGGGAGAGAAAGAGTGAGGAAGGGGAGAGACAGTCAGGAGAGAGAGGGAGGGGCAGGGGAGAGAGAAAGGAAGGGGAGAGAGAGGGAGAAGGGGAGAATCCGAAAAGAAAGGGTAAAGAGAGAGAGAAGGAAGAGGGAGGCGGGGAGGGAAGAGGGAGAGGGAAAGGGAGAGGGAAAAGGCAGAGGGGGAAGGGAAGAGAGGGGGTGAGAGTGGGTAGTGGAAAGAGGGGGAGGGGAGACAGAGAGAGGGGGGGAGGGGATGGAGTGACAGAGAGGGGACTGAGTGTATTGTGTTCCTAACACAGATGAGACTGCACACAGGGAGGTTACAGTAACAGTGACCTCAGTCTTTATTAAGACTCTCCAGAGTGAGGAACAGGCCTTAGGGGCGACTTATACACAGTGCTCCCAATGGAATCCCTTGGGACTTCAGGGGATGAGCTCCCTGGTGGTGGAACATGGGAGTACATGCTTTACAGATACACAACAGAGTGAGAGATGAGGAAAGTGAGATAGTGGGAAAGGGATAGAGGAGTAAAAAGATGTCGAACAGATCGAGAGATGAGAAGATGAGAGTGGAGCCTGTTGTTCCAGGGTTGGTCTCGGAGCTGTTTAATATTTATAATTAAAGCCCTTGTTAATTGACGGTGAATTTAAATACTAAACTAATTTTCAGTAGGCCCCAGTGAGATTTGAACTCACAAACCCTGGTTTACTGGACCAGTGCTCTAACCCCTGAGCTATGAAGCCACCTGTGCTGGGACAAACCGGGGAAGGAGCAGGAAAGAGAGGAGAAGGGAAAAGTGAGAGTGGAAGGAGGGAGAGAGAGGGGAAGGGGAGAGAGAGGGGAACGGGAGAGCGAGAAGGGGAGAATGTAAACAGAAAGGGAAAAGAGAGCGGGAGAGGGGAGGGGAGGGAAGAGGGAGAGGGAAAGGGAGAGTGAAAAGGCAGAAGGGGAAGGGAAGAGAGGGTGGAGAGACTGGGGAGTGGAGAGTGGGGACAGGAGAGAGAGGGAAGATAGAGGAGGAAGGAGAGAGAGGGGAAAGAATGGGGAGAGAGTGAAGGTAGAAAGGGAAGGGGAGCGAGGGGAAAGAGGTGAGAGAGAGAGGGGAAGGAGTTAGAGAGAGAGAAAGGGGAGAGAGGGGAGGGAAGTGGAGACAGGGAGGAAGAGAGAGTGTGAGGGGAGAGAGAGGGGAAGGAGTGAGAGAGAGGGGGAGGGGAGAGAGAGGGGGAAGAAACATTGAAACATAGAAATATAGAAAATAGGTGCAGGAGTAGGCCATTCGGCCATTCGAGCCTGCACCACCATTCAATAAGATCATGGCTGATCATTCCCTCAGTACCCCTTTCCTGCTTTCTCTCCACACCCCTTGATTCCCTTAGCATATCTAACTCCCTCTTGAATGAACTGGCCTCAACAACTCTCTGCGGCAGTGAATTCCACAGGTTAACAACTCTCTGAGTGAAGAAGTTTCTCCTCATCTCAGTCCTAAATGGCCTACCCCTTATCCTTAGACTGTGTCCCCTGGTTCTGGACTTCCCCAACATCGGGAACATTCTTCCCACATCTACCCTGTCCCGTCCCGTCAGTATTGCAGTGGTGTTACATGGAGTTTACATATATGACAGAGAGACAGGGAAAAAGAGAGAGGGGAACTGGAGAGAGAGAAGGGGGAGGGGAAAGAGATCAAGGATAAGGGGAATGAGATAGTGGAAGTGAGGGTGAGAGAGGGGAAAGAGTCGGAAAGAGAGGGGGAGGGGAGAGAGAGATGGGAAAGGGGAGAAATGGAGGGAGAAAGACGGGCAGGGGAGAGAGAGAGAGGGAAAGGGGAAAGAGAGGTTAAGGGGAGAGAGAGGGAAGGAGTGAGTGAGCGAGGGGGAGAATGGAAGGGGAGATAGAGGGAGGGGAAGGGGAGAGAGGGAGAAGGGGAAAATCTGAAAGGAAAAGGAAAAGAGAGAGATAGAGGAGGAAAGGGAGAGTCGGGAGGAAAGAGAGGGGAGCGGAGAGGGAATGGGAGAGGGAGAGTGGGAAGGGGAGAGAGGGGGAAGGAAGTGGTTAGGGGAGAGATTGAGGGGAGAGGGTGCGAGAGGGGAAGGGGAGAGAGTGTGAAGGAGGTGGTTAGGGGAGAGGCTGAGGGGAGAGGGTGAGAGAGAGAGGAAGGAGAGAGAGAGGGAAGGAGTGAGGGTGAGGCGAGGGAGGGGCAAGGGGGGGAGAGGTGAATAACTGAGAGACAGGGATAGCGGGAAAGTGAGAGAGGGCTAAAAAGATGTAGAACGGGTCGTGATGGGGAAGGGGAAAGAGAGATTTGGAAGGGGAGAGAGAGTGTAAGAGAGATGAGAAGAGGAGAGGGGTAAGGGTGTGAGGGGAGCCTGTTGTTCCAGGGTCGGTCTCGGAGCTGTTTAATATTTATAATTAAAGCCCTTGTTAATTGACAGTGAATTTAATTTTGAGTGACCCCAGTGAGATTTGAACGCACGACCCCCTAGTTCACTAAACCAGTGCTCTATCCCCTGAGCTACAGATCCATCTGCTCTGGGAAATACAGGGGAAGGAGCAGGAAAGAGAGGGGAAGGGAAAAGAGAGAGTGGAAGGAGGGAGAGAGAGGGGGAAGGGGAGAGGGAGGGGATGGGGAAGGGGAGAGAGAGAGGGGCGAAAAGAGGGAGTTGGGGAAAGAGAAGGAGGGGATGGACAGAGAGGGAGCGTGGAAGGGGGGGGAGAGAGGGGAAGGAGTGGGAGAGAGTGGGAGCGGAGAGAGCGTAAGGGGAGAGAAAGGGGAAGGAGTGAGAGAGAGGAGGAAGGGGAGAGGGAGGGGAAGGAGTGAGAGAGAGGGGGAAGGGAAGACAGGGAGGAAGAGAGAGGGGAAGGGGAGAGAGAGTGGGGGTGGGGGTGGGGGTGGGGAGGGAAGGAAAGAGAGAGGATGGGAGAGGGAAAGGGAGAGGGAAAAGACAGAGTGGGTAGCGGCGAGAGGGGGAGGGGATAGAGAGAGGGAAGACAGAGGAGAAAGGAGAGGGGGGGAAGGACTGGGGAGAGAATGAAATTAGAGAGGGAAGGGGAGAGAGTGGAAGAGTGAGAGAGAGAGGGGGAAGGGGATACAGAGAATGGAAGGAGAGAAAGCGGGGTAAGTGGAGAGAGAGGGGAAGGAGTGAGAGAGTGAGAAGAGGAGAATCTGAAAAGAAAGAAACAGCCGGGAGGGGGTGGAAGAGTGGAGAGGCAGAGGGGGAAGAGAGAATAATGAATTAGAGATAGGAATTTAAATACTAAATTAATTATGTAAAGGCCCCAGTGCGATTTGAACCCACAACCCCTGGTTGACTGGACTAGTGCTGCAACCCCTGAGCTATGGAGACACCTGCTCTGGGAAAGACAGGGGAAGGAGCAGGAAAGAGAGGGAGAAGGGAAAAGAGAGAGTGGAAGGAGTGAGAGAGAGGGGGAAGGGGAGAGAGAGAGGGAGGGGTAAGGGAAAAGAGAGCGTGGAAGGAGTGAGAGAGGGGGAAGGGGAGAGAGGGAGGGGACGGAGTGAGAGAGACGGGGAAAGGGAGAGAGGGAGGCGACGGAGTGAGAGAGAGGGGGAAGGGGAGACAGGGAGGAGGAGAGAGGGGAAGGGGAGAGAGAGAAGGGGAAGGGGAAAGTGAGCGAGAAGAAAGGGAATGAGATAGTGGAAGGGAGGGAGAGGGGACAGAGTCGGAAAGAGAGGGGAAGGGGAGAGAGAGGGGAAGGAGTGACAGAGAGAGGGAAGGGGAGTCAGGGAAGTGGAAAGATGGACAGGGGAGAGAGAGAGGGAAAGGGGAAAGAGAGGTTAAGGTGAGAGAGAGGGAAGGAGTGAGAGAGACATGAGGGAGAGAGGGGTAGGTTGGATTGAGAGAGGGGCAGGGGAGCGAGGGAAGAGAAGAGAGAGGGAGAAGGGGAAAATCTGAAAGGAAAAGGAAAAGAGAGTGATAGAGGAGGGAGGTGAGAGACGGGCGGAAAGAGAGGGTGAGGGGAGAGAGTTGAAGGGGAGAGTCATTGAAAGCAGCCACGCAGGTGCAGCAAGCAGTTAGGAAGGCAAATGGTACGTTGGCCTTCATTGCAAGAGGGTTTGAGTACAGGAGCAAGGATGTCTTACTCCAGTTATACAGGGCCTTGGTGAGACCACACCTGGAGTATTGTGTACAGTTCTGGTCTCCTTACCGAAGGAAGGATATACTTGCCATAGAGGGAGTGCAGCGAAGGTTCACCAGACTGATTCCTGGGATGGCAGGACTGTGGTATGAGGAGAGATTGGGTCGACTGGGCCTGTATTCACTGGAGTTTAGAAGAATGAGAGGGGATCTGATTGAAAGGTATAAAATTCTGACGGGGTTGGACAGACTGGATGTGGGGAGGATGTTTCCCCGGGGCTGGGAAGTCTAGAACAAGGGGTCACACAGTCTCAGGATACGGGGTAGGAAATTTAGGATCGAGATGAGGAGAAATGTTTTCACTCAGAGTGTGGTGAACCTGTGGAATTCTCTACCACAGGAGGCTGTGGAGACCAAGTCACTGAATATATTTAAGAGGGAGACAGATAGATTTCTAGACACAAAAGGCATCAAGGGGTCTGGGGAGAAAGCGGGAATATGGTGTTGGGATAGAGGATCAGCCATGATCATATTGAATGGTGGTGCAGGCTCGAAGGGCCGAATGGCCTACTCCTGCTCCTATTTCACATGTTTCTGTGTTTCTCTGAATGAGTGAGACACGGGGGAAGTGAGATAGCAGGAAAAGATGTCATGATGGGGAAGGTCGAGAGAAAGAGTCTAAGAGTGAGGGAAGAATGTTGTTCCAAGGTCAGTCTCAAAGCTGTTTAATATTTATATTTGACACCCTTAATAATTTAAATACAGAGTTAATTTTGAGAAGGCCCCAGTGAGATTTGAACTCACGACCCCTGGTTTACTGGAGCAATGCTCTAACCCCTTGAGCTATGGAGCCACCTGCCCTGGGAAAGATGGGAAGGAGCAAGGAAGAGAGGGGTAGGGAAAAGAGAGCATGGAAGGAGTGAGAGAGAGGGGAAAGTGGAGAGAGAGGGAGGGGAAGGGGAGAGAGAGGGAGAGGAAGAGAGGGAAGGGAAGTGGAGGGAGAGAGGGGTAGGAGTGAGAGAGGGAAGGGGAAATAGAGGGAACGAGTGAGAGAGAGAGAGGGGAAGGGGAGAGAGATGTGAAGGCAAGAGAGGGAGGAGGCAGGGGAGAGAGAAAGCGGAAGGGGAGAGAGAGGGAGAAGGGGAGAATCTGAAATGAAAGGGAAAAGAGAGCGAGAGAGGAGGGAGGGGTGAGAGGGGAGGGGAAAGGGAAAGGGCGAGTGAAAAGGCAGAGAGGGAAGGAGCGATCGGAGGGAGAGAGTAGGTAATGGAGAGAGGGGGAGGGGAGAGAGAGAGAAGAAAGAGGACAAAGGAGAGAGAGGAGGACAAGTGAGCGAAAGAAGGTAGAGAGGGAAGGGGAGAGAGGGGAAAGCGGGGAGTGAGAGAGGAAGGAATGAGAGAGGCGGGGGGGGCAAAGAGTGGTGAAGGGGAGAGAGAGGGGAAGGGGAGAGAGAGGGAGAGAGAGGAAGGAGTGGGAAAAAGAAGGGAAGGGAAAAGAGAGACTAGAAGGAGTGAGAGAGAGGGGAAGGGGAAAGCGAGGGAGGGGAAGGGGAGAGAGGGCAGGTAATGAGAGAGAGGGTGAAGGGGAGAGATAGAAGGGAAGGAGTGAGAGAGAGGGGGAAGGGGAAAGAGAGGGGTAAGATTGAGAGAAGAAGGGTAACGAGTGTGTAAGAGCGTGAAGGGGAGATAGGTAGAGAGGAGGAGGAGAAGAGAGAAGGGGAAGGAGGAAGAGTGGGTGAAGGGGAGAGAGAGGGGGAAGGAGAGAGAGTGAGAGGAGAGAGGGGAAGAGAGGGGCATCAGTGAGAAACGGGGAAAGCAAGATAGCGGGAAAGGGAGAGAGAGGAATAAAAGTTGTAAAACAGGTTGCGATGGGGAAGGGAGAGGAGAGGGGAGCATGTAATTCCAGGTTTGGTCTCGGAGCTGTTTAATATTTGTAATTAAAGCCCTTGTTAATTGACTGTGAATTTAAATGCCAAGCTTATTTTGAGTGACCCCAGTGAGATTTGAACTCACGACCCACTAGTTTACTAAACCATGGCTCTAACCCATGAGTTACTGAGCCATCTGCTCAAAGGAATACAGGGGAAGGAGCAGGAAAGAGAGGGGAAGGGAAAAGAGAGAGTGGAAGGAGGGAGAGAGAGGGGGAAGAGGAGAGGGAGGGGATGGGGAAGGGGAGAGAGAGAGGGGCGAAAAGAGGGAGTTGGGGAAAGAGAGGGAGGGGATGGACAGAGAGGGTGCGTGGAAGGGGGGGGGGGGAGAGGGGAAGGAGTGGGAGAGAGTGGGAGCGGAGAGAGCGTAAGGGGAGAGAAAGGGGAAGGAGTGAGAGAGAGGGGGAAGGGGAGAGGGAGGGGAAGGAGTGAGAGAGAGGGGGAAGGGAAGACAGGGAGGAAGAGAGAGGGAAAGGGGAGAGAGTGGGGGTGGGGGTGGGGAGGGAGGGAAGGAAAGAGAGAGGATGGGAGAGGGAAAAGACAGAGTGGGTAGCGGAGAGAGGGGGGGGATAGAGAGAGGGAAGACAGAGGAGAAAGGAAAGGGAGGGGAAGGACTGCGGAGAGAATGAAATTAGAGAGGGAAGGGGAGAGAGTGGAAGAGTGAGAGAGAGAGGGAGGGGGAAGGGGATACAGAGAATGGAAGGAGAGAAAGCGGGGTAAGTGGAGAGAGAGGGGAAGGAGTGAGAGCGTGAGAAGAGGAGAATCTGAAAAGAAAGAAACAGCCGGGAGAGGGTGGGAGAGTGAAGAGGCAGAGGGGGAAAAGAGAATAATGAATTAGAGATAAAAATTTAAATACTAAATTAATTATGTAAAGGCCCCAGTGCGATTTGAACCCACAACCCCTGGTTGACTGGACCAGTGCTGCAACCCGTCAGCTATGGAGACACCTGCTCTGGGAAAGACAGAGGAAGGAGCAAGAAAGAGAGGGAGAAGGGAAAAGAGCGAGTGGAAGGAGTGAGAGAGAGGGGGAAGAGGAAAGAGATGGGGAGGGGAGAGAGGGAGAAAGAGAGAGGGGAAGGAGAGAGAAAGGGGGAAGGAATGAGACAGAGGGGAAGGGGAGACAGCGGGAGTGGAGAGAAAGAGTGGGGAAGGGTAGAGAGGGGCAGGAGAGAGAGGGAAGGGTAGGGGAGAGAGAAAGGAAGGGGATAGAGAGGGAGAAGGGGAGAATCCGAAAAGAAAGGGTAAAGAGAGAGAGGAGGAAGAGGGGGGCGGGGAGGGAAGAGGGAGAGGGAAAGGGAGAGGGAAAAGGCAGAGGGGGAAGGGAAGAGAGGGGGTGAGAGTGGGTAGTGGAAAGAGAGGGAGGGGAGACAGAGAGAGGGGGGAGGGGATGGAGTGACAGAGAGGGGAATGAGTGTATTGTGTTCCTAACACAGATGAGACTGCACACAGGGAGGTTACAGTAACAGTGACCTCAGTCTTTAATAAGACTCTCCAGAGTGAGGAACAGGCCTTTGGGGCGGCTTATACACAGTGCTCCCAATGGTATCCCTTGGGACTTCAGGGGATGAGCTCCCTGGTGGCGGAACATGGGAGAGCAAGTTTTACAGATACACAACAGAGTGAGAGATGAGGAAAGCGAGATAGTGGGAAAGGGAGAGAGGGGTAAAAAGATGTAGAACGGGTCGTGATGGGGAAGGGAGAGAGAGATTTGGAAGGGGAGAGAGAGTGTCAGAGAGACGAGAACCTGTTGTTCAAGGATTGGTCGCAGAGCTGTTTAATATTTATAATTAAAGCCCTGGTTAATTGACAGCAAATTTAAATATTGAGTAGGCCCCCAATGAGATTTAAACTCACGACCCCTGGTTTACTAGACCAGTTCTCTAACCCCTGAGCTATGGAGCCACCTGTGTTGGGAAAGACAGGGGAAGGAGCAGGAAAGAGAAGGGAAGGGAAAAGAGAGAGTGGAAGGAGTGAGAGAGAGGGAAGGGGAGAGAGAGAGGGAGGGGTAAGGGAAAAGCGAGCGTGGAAGGAGTGAGAGAGGGAGGGGACGGAGTGAGAGAGAGGGGGAAGGGGAGAGAGGGAAGGGACGGAGTGAGAGAGAGGGGGAAGGGGAGACAGGGAGGAGGAGAGAGGGGAAGGGGAGAGAGAGAAGGGGAAGGGGAAAGAGCAATTGGAAGGATTGAGAGAAAGGGGAAGGGGAGAGAGTGGGGAAGGAGTGAGAGAGAGGGGGAAGGAGTGACAGGGAGGAAAAGAGAGGGGAAGGGGAGAGACGGAGGGGAGTGAGGGAGGGGAGGAAAGAGAGGGGACGGGAGAGGGAAAGGGAGAGTGAAAAGGCAGAGGGGATGTGAAAGTGGGCAGCGGAGAGAGGGGGACAGGAAAGAGAGGGGAAGGAGTGATAGAGAGGGGGAACGGGAAAGAGTGGGGAAGGAGTGAGAGAGAGGGGAAGGAGAGCGAGAGGGGAAGGAAAGAGAAGGAGGAGGCAGGGGAGAGAGAAAGGAAGGGGAGAGAGAGGGAGAAGGGGGGAATCCGAAAAGAAAGGGTAAAAAGAGAGAGAGAGAGGAGGAAGAGAGGGGAGGGGAGGAGAGAGGGAGAGGGAAAGGGAGCGTGAAAAGGCAGAGGGGGAAAGGGAGAGAGGGGGAGAGAGAGAGGGGGAGGGGAGACAGAGAGGGAGATGTGGAGGGTATGGAGGGCGAGGGGAATGAGTGAGGCACGGGGAAAGTGAGATAGCGGGAAGGGGAGAGAGTGAGGGGAAGGAGTGAGAAAGGGGGGAAGGAGAGAAGGGATTGAGTGAGAAAGGTGGGGAATGAGAGCGTAAAGTTCTTTCTCAATGGCACAAAACACACACGAGGCAAATTCTGTGGACTAGGTCACTCCATGTCCTGTACCTTTATTCACAGGACCAAGAGGTGATGACCCTGCGTGGGACCTCCCTTTATGTACCTGGACGACCAGGTAAGGAGTGTGTCCCACAAGTTCGCCCCCTGTGGTCAAGATGTGCATTGCTTAAGTCTATTCAGTATTGCAGTGGTGTTGCATGGAGGTTACATTTATGACAGAGAGACAGGGAGGAAGAGAGAGGGGAACTGGAGAGAGAGAAGGGGGAGGGGAAAGAGATCTAGGATACGAGGAATGAGATAGTGGAAGTGAGGGAGAGAGCGGGAAAAGAGTCGGAAAGAGAGTGGAAGGGGAAAGAGAGAGGGGAAGGAGTGAGGGAGCGAGGGGGAAGGGGAGACAGGGAGGAAGAGAGAGGCGGAAGCGGAGGGGAAGGAGCGAGAGAGAGGGGAAGGCGAGAGAGGGAGGAGGCAGGGGAGAGAGAAAGTAAGGGGAGAGAGAGAGAAGGGGAGAATCGGAAAAGAAAGGGTAAAGAGAGAGAGAGAAAGGAGGAAGAGGGGGAGGGGAGGGAAGAGGGAGAGGGAAAGGGAGAGTGAAAAGGCAGAGGGGGAAGGGGAGAGAGGGGTGAGAGAGAGAGAGGGGGAGGGGAGACAGAGAGGGAGATGTGGATGGGATGGAGGGCAAGGGGAATGAGTGAGGCACAGAGAAAGTGAGATAGCGGGAAAGGGAGAGAGTGAGGGTAAGGAGTGAGAAAGTGGGGAATGAGAGACATGGAGGAAGAGAGAGGGGAACTGGAGAGAGAGAAGAGGGAGGGGAAAGAGATCTAGGATCAGGAGAATGAGATAGTGGAAGTGAGGGAGAGAGAGGGGAAAAAGGCACAAAGAGAGGGGAAGGGGAGATAGAGAGAGAGAGAGAAAGGGGAATGAGAGGTTAAGGGGAGAGAGAGGGAAGGTTTGAGAGAGCGAGGAAGAGAATGGAAGGGGAGATAGAGTCAGGGGAATGGGAGAGAGAGGGATAAGGGGAAAATCAGAAAGGAAAGGGAAAAGAGAGAGATAGAGGAGGGAGGGGAGAGACGGGAGGAAAGAGAGGGGAGCGGAGAGGGAGAGTGGGAAGGGGAGAGAGGGGGAAGGACGTGGTTGGGGAGAGATTGAGGGGAGGCGTTGGGAGGGGAAAAGGGGGAGAGGGGAATGAGTGAGAGACAGGGAAAGCGGGATAGTGGGAAAAAGATGTAGAATGGGTCGTGATGGGCGAGAGAGTCAAGCCTGTTGTTCCAGGGTCGGTCTCAGAGCTGTTTAACATTTATAATTAAAGCCCTTGTTAATTTAAATACTGAGCTAAGTTTGAGTAGGCCCCAGCGAGATTTGAACTCACGACCCCTGGTTTACAAGACCAGTGCTCTAACCCCTGAGCTATGGAGCCACCTGCACTAAAAAGGATAGGGGAAGGAGCAGGAAAGAGAGGGGAAGGGAAAAGAGAGAGTGGAAGGAGTGAGAGAGAGGGGCAAGGGGAGACAGGGAGGAAGAGAGAGGGGAAGTGGAGAGATGGAGGGGAGGGAGGGAGGGGAGGATAGAGAGGGGGCGGGAAAGGGAAAGGGAGAGTGAAAAGGCAGAGGGAGTGTGAAAGTGGGCAGCGGAAAGAGGGGGACAGGAAAGAGAGGGGAAGGAGTGATAGAGAGGGGGAAGTGGAAAGAATGGTGAAGGAGTGAGAGAGAGAGAGGGGAAGGAGCGAGAGAGAGGGGAAGGCGAGAGAGGGAGGAGGCAGGGGAGAGAGAAAGTAAGGGGAGAGAGAGAGAAGGGGAGAATCGGAAAAGAAAGGGTAAAGAGAGAGAGAGAAAGGAGGAAGAGGGGGAGGGGAGGGAAGAGGGAGAGGGAAAGGGAGAGTGAAAAGGCAGAGGGGGAAGGGGAGAGAGTGGGGAGAGAGAGAGGGGGAGGGGGAGGGGAGACAGAGAGGGAGATATGGAGGGGATGGAGGGCCAGGGGAATGAGTGAGGCACAGAGAAAGTGAGATAGCGGGAAGGGGAGAGAGTGAGGGGAAGGAGTGAGAAAGGGGGGAAGGAGAGACAGGGAGGAAGAGAGAAGGGAAGTGGAGAGAGAGAAGGGGGAGGGGAAAGTGATCTAGGATAAGGGGAATGAGATAGTGGAAGTGAGGGAGAGAGACGGGGAAGGGGAGACAGCGAGGAAGAAAGACGGGCAGGGGAGAGAGAGAGGGAAAGGAGAAAGCGAGATTAAGGAGAGAGAGAGAGAGGGAAGGAGTGAGGGAGCGAGGGGGGAGAATGGAAGGGGAGATAGAGAGAGGGGAAGGAGAGAGAGAGAGGGAGAAGCGGAGAATCTGAAAAGAAAGAGATAACCGGGACGGGGTGGAGGAGTGAAGAGGCAGAGGCTGAAGAGAGAATAATGAATTAGAGATGGGAATTTAAATACTAAATTAATTTTGGGTAGGCCCCAATGAGATTTGAACCACCTGCTCTGGGAAAGATCGGGGAAGGAGCAGGAAAGAGAGGGGAAGGGAAAAGAGAGAGTGGAAGGAATGGGGAGAGAGTGAAAGGAGAAAGGGAAGGGGAGAGAGGGGAAAGAGGTGAGAGAGAGAGAGGGGAAGGAGTTAGAGAGAGGGGAGGGAAGTGGAGACAGGGAGGAAGAGAGAGGGGAAGGGGAGAGAGGTGGGGGGGGAGGGGAAAGAGAGGGAGTGGAAGGGGAGAGAGAGTATGGAAGGGGAGAGAGAGGGTGAGGGGAGAGAGAGGGGGAAGGAGTGAGAGAGAGGGTGAGGGGAGATAGAGGGGGAAGAAACATAGAAATATAGAAAATAGGTGCAGGAGTAGGCCATTCGGCCCTTCGAGCCTGCACCACCATTCAATAAGATCTTGGCTGATCATTCACCTCAGTACCCCTTTCCTGCTTTCTCTCCATACCCCTTGATCGCTTTAGCAGTAAGGGCCATATCTAACTCCTTCTTAAATATATCCAATGAACTGGAATCAACAACTGTCTGCTGTAGGGAATTCCACAGGTTAACAACTCTCTGAGTGAAGAAGTTTCTCCTTATCTCAGTCCTAAATGGTTTACCCCTTATCCTTAGACTCTGACCCCTGGTTCTGGACTTCCCCAACATCGGGAACATTCTAACCGCATCTAACCTGTCCAGTCCCGTCAGAATCTTATATGTTTCTTTGAGATCCCCTCTCATCCTTCTAAACTCCCGTGTATAAAGGCCCAGTTGCTCTAGTTTCTCCTCATATGTCAGTCCAGCCATCCCGGGAATCAGTCTGGTGAACCTTCGCTGCACTCCCTCAATAGTAAGAATGTCCTTCCTCAGATTAGGAGACCAAAACTGAACACAATATTCCAGGTGTGGCCTCACCAAGGCCCTGTACAACTGCAGTAAGACCTCTCTGCTCCTATACTCAAATCCCCGAGCTATGAAGGCCAACATACCATTTGCCTTCTTCACGCCTGCTGTACCTGCATGCCAACTTTCAATGACTGATGAACCATGACACCCAGGTCTCGTTGTACCTCCCCTTTTCCTAATCTGTCACCATTCAGATAATATTCTGTCTTCGCGTTTTTGCCCTCAAAGTGGATAACCTCACATTTATCCACATTATACTGCATCTGCCATGCATTTGCCAACTCACCTAACCTATCCAAGTCACCCTGCAGCCTCTTAGCGTCCCCCTCACAGCTCACACCACCATCCAGTTTAGTGTCATCTGCAAACTTGGAGATATTACACTCAATTCCTTCATCCAAATCATTGATGTATATTGTAAAGAGCTGGGGTCCCAGCACTGAACCCTGTGGCACTCCACTCGGGAGGGGGCAGGGGAGAGAGAAAGGGAGTGGAGAGAGAGGGAGAGGGGGAAAGAGAGGTAGGGGAAGGCGAGAGAGTGGGGAAGGGAGGGAGAGAGGGTGTGGAAGGGAGTTGGGGAAGGTGCAAGAGAGGTTAAGAGGAGTGATGTGGAAGGAGTGAGAAAGAGTGGGGGAAGGGGAGAGACGGGAATGGGAGAAAGTTGGGAAAGAGAGTGAGGGAGGAGGCAGGGGAGAGAGAAAGGGGAAGGATAGAGAGAGGGAGAAGGGGAGAATCTGAAATTAAAGGGAAAAGAGAGAGGAGGGAGGGAAGCAGAGAGGGAGGAGGGAGAGAGGGGGATGAATGAGAGACGTGGAAAGAGAGATAGCATGAAAGGGAGAGACGGATAAAAAGATGTCGAACTGGTCAAGAAAGAGAGAGAGAGAGTGTCGCCTGCAGTTCCAGGGTTCGTCTCGTTGTTATTTAATATTTATAATTAAACATCTTGTTAATTGACGCTGAATTTAAATATTGAACTAATTTTGAGTAGGTCCCAATGAGATTTGAACCCATAACCCCTGGTTACTAGACCAGTGCTTTAACCCCTGAGCTATGGAGCCACCTGCACTAGGCAAGATAGGGGAAGGAGCAGGAAAGAGAGGGGAAGGGAAAAGAGATCGCGGAAGGAGTGAGAGAGAGGGAGAAGGGGAAAGAGAGGTAGGGGAAGGCGAGAGAGTGGGGAAGGGGAGAGAGGGTGGGTAAGGGAGTTGGGGAAGGTGAAAGAGAGGTTAAGAGGAGTGATGTGGAAGGAGTGAGAGAGAGTGGGGAAGGGGAGAGACGGGAATGGGTGAAAGTTGGGAAAGAGAGAGAGGGAGGAGGCAGGGGAGAGAGAAAGGGGAAGGGTAGAGAGAGGGAGAAGGGGAGAATCTGAAATGAAAGGAAAAAGAGAGAGGACGGAGGGGAGCAGAGAGGGAGGGTGAGGTGAGGGAGGGGGAAGGGGGGAGAGGGGAATGAGTGAGAGCCGTGGAAAGAAAGATAGCGGGAAAGGGAGAGAGTGGTAAAAAGATGTAGAACGGGTTGTGATGGGGAAGAAAAAGAGAGATTTGGAAATGGAGAGAGAGTGCAGCCTGCAGTTCCAGGGTCAGTCTCAGAGCTGTTCAATATTTATAATTAAAGTCCTTTTTAATTGAGGGTAAGTTTAAATACTGAACGAACATTGAGTCAACCCCAGTGAGATTTGAACCCACGACCCCTGGTTGATTAGACCAGTGCTCTAACCCCTGAGCTATGGAACCACCAGCTACGAGCTGTGGATCATTCCCCAGTTAGTGCTGTGTGTTTGAAGAATGAGGAGGGGTCAGTGAAACGCTCAGATTGTGTCTCATCCCCCAGACTCCTGCCTCCGTCTCTTCAATATTCACCTCTCAACATCGATATATCGGGTCTTTCACGTAGTAAAACATCCCAAGGCAACTCAGTCACACTCTGTCCCAATCTCTCTGTCTCTCTGTCTCTCTCAATCTCACTCTCTTTCTTTCTGTCTCTCACCTTCTCACTCTGTCCCTCGAGGGGGGAAGGTAGAGCGGGGGAAGGGGAGAGAGGGAGAAGGGGAGAGAGAGGGGGGGAATGGGAGAGAGAGGGGGGCAATGGGAGAGATGGGGAGGGGAAGAGTCTGATGGGAAAGGGGAGAGCGAGAGCGAGGGAAGGAGGGAAAGGGATGAGGGAGGAGAGTGGAAACATTGGAGGCGAGGGAGAAGGAGAGGGAGGCGAGAGAGAGGAGGGGAGAAAATGAAAAGGAAGAGTGGAAGGAATGAGTGAGAGGGGAAGGGGAGAGAGAGGGAGGAAGAAAGAGGGGCAGGGGAGAGAGAGGGTTGAAAAGGGGAAAGAGAGGTTAAGGGGAAAGGGGTAAGGAGTGAGAGAGAGAGGGAATGGGAGAGAGGGGGAAGGAGAGAGGGTGAGGGGAGAGCCATTGAAAGCAGCCATGCAGGTGCAGCAAGCAGTTAGGAAGGCAAATGGTACGTTGGCCTTCATTGTAAAAGGGTTTGAGTACAGGAGCAAGGATGTGTTACTCCAGTTATACAGGGCCTTGGTGTGACCTATTGTGTACAGTTTTGGTCTCTTTACCTAAAAAGATGTACAACAGGATGTGATGGGGAAGGCGGAAAGATGAGAGCCTTTTGTTTCAGGGTTGGTCTTAGAACTGTTTAATATTATAATACTTAAAAAGCACTTGTTAATTGACGGTGAATTTAAATACTGAGTTAACTTTGAGCAGATCCCAGTCAGATTTGAACCCATGACCCCTGGTTTACAAGACCAATACTCTAACTCCTGAGCTATGGAGCAACCTGATCTGGAAAAGACAGGGGAAGGAGCAGGAAAGAGACGGGAAGGGAGAAGAGAGAGTGGAAGGGGTGAGAGAGAGGGGGAAAGGGAGAGAATGGGGAAGGAGTGAGAGAGTGGGAGAAAGAGTGTGGAAGGAGCGAGAAAGAATAGGGAAGGGACGAGAGAGGAGGCAGGGGAGAGAGAGGGAGATGGGGAGAATCTGAAAAGAAAGGAGAGAGGGGATAGAGTGTGAGGGGACTCTGTTGTTCCAGGGGAGGTCTCAGAGGTGTTTAATATTTACAATTAAAGCTCTTGTCAATTAACGGTGAAATTAAATACGGAGCTAATTTTGAGTCGGCCCCAGTGAGATTTGAACTCACGACACCTGGTTTACTGGGCCAAAACTCTAACCCTTGAGCTATGGAGCCACCTGCTAGGGAAAAGACTGGGGAAGGAGCAGGAAAGAGAGGGGAAGGGAAAAGAGAGAGTGGAACGAGTGAGAGAGAGGGGAAGGAGAGGGAGGCGGGGGAAGGGCGTGCAGGGAGGAAGAGAGAGGGGAAGGGGAGAGAGAGTGGAGGAGGGGAGGAATAAGAGGGGACGGGAGAGGGAAAGGGAGAATGAAAAGGCAGAGGGTGTGAGAGAGTGGGTAGTGGAGAGAGGGGATGGGATAGAGAGAGGGATGATAGTGAAGGAAGGAGCGAGAGGGGAAGGAATGGGGAGAGAATGAAAATAGAGAGTGAAGGGGAGAGAGGGGGAAGGAGTGACAGAGAGGGGGAAGGGGAGAGAGAGACGGGGAGGGGAAAGAGTGGTAAGGGACAGGGAGACAGAGAGTGGAAGGGGAGAGAGAGGCGGAAAGGGAGAGAGGGAGGAAGGGGAGAGAGATAAAGAACGGGAGAGAGGGGGAAGGGGAAAGAGAGGGAGGGGATGGACAGAGAGAAAGCTTGGAAGGGGGGCAGAGAGAGGGGAAGGTGTGTGAGAGAGGGGAGGGGATCGAGCTTAAGGGGAGAGAAAGGGGAAGGAGTGAGAGAGATGGGGAAGGGGAGACAGTGAGGAAGAGAGAGGGGAAAGGGAGAGAGAGTGCGGGTGGAGATAGAGAGAGAAGGAAAGAGAGGGGATGGGAGAGAGAAAGGGCAGAGGGGTTGAGAGAGTGGGGGAGAGGATAGAGAGAGGGAAGAGAATGAAATTAGAGCGGGAAGGGGAGAGAGGGGAAGAGGGGGAGATCGAGAGTGGAAGGGGAGAGAGAGGGGGAAGGGGAGATAGAGAGTGGAAGGGGAGAGAGGGGGAAGGGGAGAGAGAGGGGAAAGGGAGAGAGAGTGCGGGTGGAGAGAGAGAGAGAAGGAAAGAGAGGGGACGGGAGAGAGAAAGGGCAGAGGGGTTGAGAGAGTGGGGGAGTGGATAGAGAGAGGGAAGAGAATGAAATTAGAGCGGGAAGGGGAGAGAGGGGAAGAGGGGGAGATCGAGAGTGGAAGGGGAGAGAGAGGGGGAAGGGGAGATAGAGAGTGGAAGGGGAGAGAGGGGGGGGAGGGGAGAGAGAGTGAGAGAGGGGAAGGAGTTAGAGAGAGTGAGAGAGGGGAAGGAGTTAGAGAGAGAGGAAGGAGTGAAAGAGAGGGGAGGGAAGTGTAGACAGTGAGGAAGAGAGAGGGGAAAGGAAGAGAGAGAGGGGAAGGGAAAGAGAGGGAGGGGAAGGGGAGAGAGAGTGTGGAAGAGGAGAGAGAATGTGAGGGAAGAGAGAGGGAGAAGGAATGAGAGAGAGGGGGAGGGGAGAGATGGGGGGAAGAAACATAGAAATATAGAAAATAGGTGCAGGAGTAGGTAATTCGGCCCTTCGAGCCTGCACCACCATTCGATAAGATCATGGTTGATCATTCCATCAGTACCCCTTTCCTGCTTTCTCTCCATATCCTTTGATTCCGTTAGCCGCAAGGGCCATATCTAACTCCCTCTTGAATATATCCAGTGAACTGACCTCAACAACTCTCTGCGGCAGGGAATTCCACAGGTTAACAACTCTCTGAGTGAAGAAGTTTCTCCTCATCTCAGTCCTAAATGGCCTACCACTTATCCTAAAACTGTATCCCCTGGTTCTGGACTTCCCCAACATCGTGAACAATCTACCCGCATCTAACCTGTCCCGTCCCGTCAGAAACTTGTATGTTTCTATGAGATCCCCTCTCATCCTTCTAAACTCAAATATATAAAGGCCCAGTCAATCCAGTCTCTTCTCATATGTCAGGCAGTCATCCCGGGAATCAGTCTGGTGAACCTTCGCTGCACTCCCTCAATAGCAAGAATGTCCTTCCTCAGATTAGGAGACCAAAACTGAACACAATATTCCAGGTGAGGCCTCACCAAGGCCCTGTACAACTGCAGTAAGACCTCCCTGCTCCTATACTCAAAGCCCCTCGGTATGAAGGCCAACATGCCATTTGCCTTCTTCACCACCTGCTGTACCTGCATGCCAACTTTCAGTGACTGATCAACCATGACACCCAGGTCTCGCTGCACCTCCCCTTTTCCTAATCTGCCGCCATTCAGATAATATTCTGTCTTTGCGTTTTTGCCCCCAGTGTGGATAACCTCACATTTATCCACATTATACTGCATCTGCCATGCATTTACCCACTCACCTAACCTGTCCAAGTTACCCTGCAGCCTCTTAGCGTCCCCCTCACAGCTCACACCGCCACCCAGTTTAGTGTCATCTGCAACTTGGAGATATTACATTCAATTCCTTCATCTAAATCATTAATGTATATTGTAAGTAGCTGGGGTCCCAGCACTGAGCCCTGCGGCACTCCTGCCATTCTGAAAAGGACCCGTTTATTCCCGACTCTGCTTCCTGTCTGCCAACCAGTTCTCTATCCACGTCAGTGGAAGGAGTGAGAGAGAGGGGGAAGGGAAGACAGGGAGGAAGAGAGAGGGGAAAGGGAGTGAGAGTGGGGGAGGGGAGGAATGAGAGGGGACGGGAGAGGGAAAGGGAGAGTGAAAAGACAGAGGGGGTGAGAGAGTGGATAGTGGAGAGGGGAGGAGGGGATAGAGAGAGGGAAGATAGAGGAGGAAGGAGAGAGAGGAGAAGGAATGGGGAGAGAATGAAATTACAGAGGGAAGGGGAGAGAGGGGAAGAGAGAGAGAGTGGAAGGGGAGACAGAGGGGGAAGGGGTGAGAGAGGGGAAGGAGTGAGAGAGGGGAAGGAGTGAGAGAGAGAGAAGGGGAGAATCTGAAAAGAAAATACAGAGAGGGGAAGGGGAAAGAGAGGGAGGGGAAGGAGTGAGAAAGTGAGGAAAGGGGAGAGACGGGAATGGGAGAAAGTTGGGAAAGAGAGAGGGAGGAGAGGAGAGAATCTGAAATGAAAAGGAAAAGTGAGGGGAGCGGAGAGGGTGAGGCGAGGTTGGGGGAAGTGGGGAGAGGGGAATGAGTGAGAGACAGGGAAAAAGATGTGGAACAGGTCATGATGGGGAAGCTTGTTGTTCCAGGGGGGTTTCATATTTATAACCTTTGTTAACTGACAGTGAATTTAAATACTGAGCTAATTTTGAGTAGGCCCCAGTGAGATTTGAACTCATGACCCCTGGTTTACTAGACCAGTGCTCTAACCTCTGAGCTATGGAGCCACCTGCTCTGGGAAAAACAGGGGAAGGAGCAGGAAAGAGAGAGGAAGGGAAAAGAGAGACTGGAAGGAGTGAGAGAGAGTGGGAAGGAGTGTGAGAGAGTGGGGAAGGGGAGAGAAAGTGTGGAACGGAGGGAGAGAGGGAAGGGGAGCGAGAGGGAATGAGTGAGAGAGAGAGAGAGGGGAAGGGGAGAGAGATGTGAAGGCAAAAGAGCGAGGGAGGAGGCAGGGGTGAGAGAAAGGAAGGGGAGAGAGAGGGAGAAGGGGAGAATCTGAAAAGAAAGGGAAAAGAGAGCGAGAGAGGAGGGTGGGGTGGGAGGGGAGGAAAGAGAGAGTGAAAAGGCAGAGAGGGAAGGAGCGAGAGGAGAGAGTAGGTAGTAGAGAGAGGGGGAGGGGAGAGAGAGAGAAGATAGAGGAGGAACAAGAGAGAGGGGAAGGAGAGAGAGAACGAAAGTAGAGAGGGAAGGGGAGAGAGGGGAAGGAGAGAGAGAGGAAGGAGTGAGAGAGAGGGGGGAAGATTGAGGGGAAAGAGGAGAGAGGTGAAGAGAGGGGAATGAGTGAGAGATAGGGAAAGCGAGATCGCAGGAAAGGGAGAGAGTGGTAAAAAGATGTATAATGGGGAACAGAGAGCTTTTTGTATCACAGTCAGTCTCAGAGGTGATTAATATTTATAACTAAACCCTTTGTTAATTGACAGTGAATTTAAATACTGAGCTAATTTTGAGGAGGCCCCAGTGAGATTTGAACCCACGACCCCTGGTTTACTAGACCAGTGCTCTAACCCCTGAGCTATGGAACCACCTGCCCTGGGCTGTGGGTCATTCCCCAGTTAGTGCTGTGTGTTTGAAGAATGAGGAGGGGTCAGTGAAACGATCATATTGAATGGTGGTGCAGGCTCGAAGGGCCGAATGGCCGACTCCTGCTCCTCGTTTTGATGTTTCTATGAATGAGTGAGAGACGGGTAAAGCGAGATAACTAAAAAGATGGACAACAGGACATGATGGGGAAGCTGGAAAGAAAAGAAGGGAACTTTTTGTTCCAAGGATGGTCTTGGAACTGTTATAATATTCTAACACTTCCACACCCTTGTCAATTGACAGTGAATTTAAATGCTAAGTTAATTTTGATTGGCCCCAGTGAGATTTGAACTCACGACCCCTGGTTTACAAGACCAGTGCTCTAACCGCTGAGCTATGGAGCCACCTGTGCAGCTAAAGACAGTGGAAGGAGCAGGAAAGAGAGGGGAAGGGAAAAGAGAGAGTGGAAGGAGTGAGAGAGAGGGGAAGGAGTGAGTGAGTGAGAGGGGAGGGGGAGATTGTGGGAGAGGAAGAGGAGAGATTGGGAGAGGAAGGGGAGAGAGAGAGAGGAGAAGGGGAGAGAGGGGAAGGGGAAAGAGTGGGAGGGGAAGGGGAGAGAGAGTGTGGAAGGGAGGGAGAGAGGCGAAGGAGTGAGGGAGATGGGGAAGATGATAGAGAGGTTAAGAGGAGTGATGGTGAAGGAGTGAGAGAGAGGAGAAGGGGAGAGATGGGAAGGGGAGAGAGGCGAAGGAGAGGATCTGAAAGTAAAGGGAAAAGAGAGAGAGAGAGGAGGGAGAGAGGGTGTAGCGAGGGAGGGGGGAATGAGTGAGAGACGGGGAAAGCGAGATCGTGGGAAAGGGAGAGAGGGGTAAAAAAATGTAGAACGCGTCGTGATGGGGAAGGGAGAGAGAACCTGTTGTTCGAGGGTTGATCTCAGAGCTGTTTAATATTTATAATTAAAGCACTTGTTAATTGACAGTAAATTTAAATATTGATCTAATTTTGAGTAGGCCCCAGTGAGATTTGAACCCACGACCCCTGGTTTACAAGACCAGTGCTCTAACCCCTGAGCTATGGAGCCACCTGCTCTGAAAAAGACAGGAGAAGGAGCAGTAAAGAGTGGGGAAGGGAAAAGAGAGAGTGGAAGCAGTGAGAGAGGGGGGGAATGGGAGAGAGTGGGGAAGGGGAGAGAGAGAGAGACGGGGAGGGGAAAGAGGGATAAGGAACCGGTAGACAGAGAGTGGATGGGGAGAGAGAGGCGGAAGGGGAGAGAGTGGGGAATGAGCAAAAGAGAGGGGGAAGGGGAGACTGGGATGAAGTAAGTGGGGCAAGGGAGAGAGAGCGGAGGAAGGGGAAAGAGAGCTTAAGGGGAGAGAGAGGGAATGTGAGAAAGGTTGGAGCACGGAAGGGACTGAGAGAGAGGGAGAAGGGGAGACAGGGAGGAAGAAAGAGGGGAAGGGGAGAGAGAAAGGGGGTGGGGAAAGAGAGGGAGGTGACGGAGAGCAAGTGTGTGGAATGGGGGAGAGAGAGGAAGAGGAGAAATGGGAAGGAGCGAGAGAGAGAAGGGGAAAAGAGAGAGAGAGAGGAGATAAAGTGGGCGAGTGATGCGGCAGAAAGAGGGAAGATAGTGGGTCGGGGAGAGGATAATGAATGAGAGTCAGATATTTAAATATTTAATTTTGAGAAGGCCCCAATGAGATTTGAACCACCTGCTCTGGGAAAGATCGGGGAAGGAGCAGGAAAGAGAGGGGAAGGGAAAAGAGAGAGGGGAAGGAAAGGGGAGAGAGTGAAAGGAGAAAGGGAAGGGGAGAGAGGGGAAAGAGGTGAGAGAGAGAGAGGGGAAGGAGTTAGAGAGAGGGGAGGGAAGTGGAGACAGGGAGGAAGAGAGAGGGGAAGGGGAGAGAGGTGGGGGGGGAGGGGAAAGAGAGGGAGGGGAAGGGGAGAGAGAGTATGGAAGGGGAGAGAGAGGGTGAGGGGAGAGAGAGGGGGAAGGAGTGAGAGAGAGGGGGAGGGGAGAGAGAGGGAGAAGAAACATAGAAACATAGAAACAAAGACAATAGGTGCAGGAGTAGGCCATTCGGCCCTTCGAGCCTGCACCCTCATTCAATAAGATCATGGCTGATCATTCACCTCAGTACCCCTTTCCTGCTTTCTCTCCATACCCCTTCATCCCTTTAGCCGTAAGGGCCATATCTAACTCCTTCTTAAATATATCCAATGAACTGGCCTCAACAACTCTCTGCGGCAGGGAATTCCACAGGTTAACAATTCTCTGAGTGAAGAAGTTTCTCCTTATCTCAGTCCTAAATGGCTTACCCCTTGTCCTTAGACTGTGACCCCTGGTTCTGGACTTCCCCAACATCGGGAACATTCTAACCGCATCTAACCTGTCTCGTCCCGTCAGAATCACATACGTTTCTATGAGATCCCCTCTCATCCTTCTAAACTCCCGTGTATAAAGACCCAGTTGATCCAGTCTCTCCTCATATGTCAGTCCAGCCATCCCGGGAATCAGTCTGGTGAACCTTCGCTGCACTCCCTCAATAGCAAGAACGTCCTTCCTCAGATTAGGAGACCAAAACTGAACACAATATTCCAGGTGTGGCCTCACCAAGGCCCTGTACAACTGCAGTAAGACCTCCCTGCTCCTATACTCAAATCCCCGAGCTATGTCGGCCAACATACCATTTGCCTTCTTCACCGCCTGCTGTACCTGCATGCCAACTTTCAATGACTGATGTACCATGACACCCAGGTCTCGTTGCACCTCCCCTTTTCTTAGCCTGCCGCCAATCAGATAATATTCTGTCTTCGCGTTTTTGCCCCCAAACTGGATAACCTCACATTTATCCACATTATACTGCATCTGCCATGTATTTGCTCACTCACCTAACCTGTCCAAGTCACCCTGCAGCCTCATAGTGTCCCCCTCACAGCTCACACCGCCACCCAGCTTAGTGTCATCTGCAAACTTGGAGACATTACACTCAATTCTTTCATCTCAATCGTTAATGTATATTGTAAATAGCTGGGGTCCCAGCACTGAGCCCTGCGGCACTCCACTAGTCACTGCCTGCCATTCTGAAAAGGACCCATTTATCCCGACTCTCTGCTTCCTGTCTGCCAAGCAGTTCTCTATCCACGTCAGTACATTACTCCCAATACCATGTACTTTAATTTTGCACACCAATCTCTTGTGTGGGACCTTGTCAAAAGCCTTTTGAAAGTCCAAATACACCACATGCACTGATTCTCCCTTGTCCACTCTGCTAGTTACATCCTCAAAAAATTCCAGAAGATTTGTCAAGCATGATTTCCCTTTCATAAATCCATGCTGACTTGGACCGATCCTGTCACTGCTTTCCAAATGTGCTGCTATTTCATCCTTAATAATTGATTCCAACATTTTCCCCACTACTGATGAAGGAGTGAGAGAGAGGGGAAGGGGAGAGAGAGGGGGAAGGAGCGAGGCTGTGACAAGGGAAGGGGAAGGAGGGAGAGTGGAATGAGTGAGAGATGGGGAAAGTGAGATAGCAAGAAAGGGAGGGAGGGGTAAAAAGATGTAGAATGGGTTGTGAGGGGGAAGGGTGACAGAGATTTGGAAGGGGAGAGAGTGTGTCAGAGAGACGAGAAGAGGAGAGAGGGGAACCAGTTTTTCCAGGGTCAGTCTCAGAGATGATTAATATTTATAATTAAAGCTGCTTTTAATTGACGTTGAATTTAACAACTGAGCTTATTTGCGTCGGCCCAGTGAGATTTAAACCCACGACCCCAGGTTTACTAGACCAGTGCTCTAACCCCTGAGCTATGGAGCAACCTGCCCTGGAAAAGACAGGGGAAGGAGCAGGAAAGAGAGGGGAAGGGAAAAGAGAGAGTGGCAGGAGTGAGAGAGAGGTGGAAGGGGAGAGAGAGAGAGGGGAAGGGGAGAGAGAGTGGAAGGAGTGAGAGAGAGAGAGGTGAAAGGGAGAGAAGGAGAGGAAGGGGAGAGAGGGAGGGCAAGGAGTGAGAGAGGGGGGAAGTTGAAAGAGAGGTTAAGAAGAGGATGGGGAAGGAGCGAGAGAGAGAGGGGAAGGGGAGAAAGTAGGGAAAGAGAGAGAGGGAGGAGGCAGGGGAAGGGAACAGAGAGGAAGAAGGGGAAAATCTGAAAGGAAAGGGAAAAGAGAGAGGAGAAAGGGGAGGGGAATGAGTGAGAGACATGGAAAGGAAAGGGAGAGAGAGATTTGGAAGGGGAGAGAGAGTACAAGAGAGACGGTCCTGTTGTTCCAGGGTCAGTCTCGTAGTTGTTTATTATTTATAATTAAAACCCTTGTTATTTAAATACTAAATTAATTATGCAAAGGCCCCACTGAGATTTGAACCCACGACCCCTGGTTTACAAGACCAGTGCTCTAACCCCTGAGCTATGGAGCCACCTATTCAGTGAAAGAAAGGGGATGGAGCAGGAAAGGGAGGGGAAGGGAAAAGAGAGAGTGGAAGGAGTGAGAGAGGGGGAAGGGGAGAGAGGAATGGGAGAGAGAGGGGGGAGGGCAGAGAGAGGGAGGAGAAGGGGAGAGAGAGGTGAAGGAGAGGGGGGAGAGAGGGGGAATGAGTGAGACAGGGGAGAGAGCGGAAGGGACTGAGAGAGAGGGGGAAGAGGGTGACAGGCAGGAAGAGAGAGTAGAAGGGGAGAGAGAAAGTTGGTGGGGCAATATAGAAACATAGAAACATAGAAAATAGGTGCAGGAGTAGGCCATTCGGCCCTTCGAGCCTGCACCGCCATTCAATGTGATCATGGCTGATCATTCACCTCAGTACCCCTTTCCTGCTTTCTCTCCATACCCCTTGATCCCTTTAGCCGTAAGGGCCATATCTAACTCCCTCTTGAATATATCCAATGAACTGGCATCAACAACTCTCTGTGGTAGAGAATTCCACAGGTTAACAACTCTCTGAGTGAAGAAGTTTCTCCTCATCTCAGTCCTAAATGGCCTACCCCTTATCCTAAGATTGTGTCCCCTGGTTCAGGACTTCCCCAACATCGGGAACATTCTTCCCGCATTGAACTTGTCCAGTCCAGTCAGAAACTTATATGTTTCTCTGAGATCCCCTCTCATCCTTCGAAACTCCAGTGAATAAAGGCCCAGTTGATCCAGTCTCTCCTCATATGACAGTCCAGCCATCCCGGGAATCAGTCTGGTGAACCTTCGCTGCACTCCCTCAATAGCAAGAACGTCCTTCCTCAGATTAGGAGACCAAAACTGTACACAATACTCCAGGTGCGGTCTCACCAGGGCCCTGTATAACTGGAGTAAGACATCCTTGCTCCTGTACTCAGACCCTCTTGCAATGAAGGCCAACGTACCATTTGCATTCCGAACTGCTTGCTGCACCTGCATGTCTGCTTTCAATGACTCTCCCCTCCAACATCTCCCTTTCCCGTTCTCTCCCCTTCCCCTCTCTCCCCTTCCCCTCTCTCTCTCACATCTTTCCCTCTCTCCTTCTCCTTCCCCTCTATTTCAAACTCCTTACCCTCTCTCTCTCCTCTTCCCCCTCTCTCGCTTCCCTTCTCCCTCTCTCTCTCCCCTGCCCCCTCTCTTTCCCCTCTCACTCACTCCTTCCCCTCTCCCTTTTCATTTTATCCCCTCCTCTCTCTCCCCTCCCTCTCCTTCTCCCTCACCTCCCCAGTCTCCACTCCCCTCCCTTTCCCTCCTTCCCTTGCTCTTACTCTCCCCTTTCCCATCAGACTCGCACCCTCCCCACATCTCCCATTCCCCCCCCATCTCCCCTTCTCCCTCTCTCCCCTTCCCCCGCTCTATCTTCCCCCCTCGAGAGACAGAGTTAGATGGTGAGAGACAGAAAGAAAGAGAGTGAGATTGAGAGAGAGAGAGAGACTGAGAGATTGGGACAGACTGTGACTGAGTTGTCTTGGGATGTTTTACTACGTGAAAGACCCGATATATCGATGTTGAGAGGTGAATATTGAAGAGACGGAGGCAGGAGTCTGGGGGATGAGACACAATCTGAGCGTTTCACTGACCCCTCCTCATTCTTCAAACACACAGCACTAACTGGGGAATGACCCACAGCCCAGGGCAGGTGGCTCAATAGCTCAGGGGTTAGAGCACTGGTCTCGTAAATCAGGGGTTGTGGGTTCAAATCTCACTGGGGCCTACTCAAAATTAGTTCAGTATTTAAATTCACCTAAATATTGAACACCTCTGAGACTGACTGTGATACAAAAGGCTTCTTTCTCTGTTGCCCATTTTACATCTTTTTACCTCTCTCTCCCCTTCCCATGATCTCGCTTTCCCAGTCTCTCACTCATTCCCCTCTCTTCACCTCTCTCCCCTTCCCCCTCTCTCTCCTCTTCCCCCTCAATCTCCCCTTCCCCAATCTTCCCCCCTCTCTCATTCCTTCCTCTCTCTCTCCTTCCCCTCTCTCCCCTTCCCTCTCGACTTTCACTCTCCCTCTCCTTCCCCTCTCTCTCCTTCCTCCTTTATCTTCTTTCTCTCTCCCCTCCCCCTCTCTCCACTACCTACTCTCTGTCCTCTCGCTCCTTCCCTCTCTGCCTTTTCACTCTCTCTTTCCTCCCCTCCCACCCCTCTCTCCTCTCTCGCTCTGTTTTCCCTTTCTTTTCAGATTTTCCCCTTCTCTCTCTCTCTCCCCTTCCTATCTCTCGCCCCTGCCTCCTCCCTCGCTCTTTTGTCTTCACATCTCTCTCCCCTTCCCCTCTCTCTCTCTCACTCATTCCCTCTCTCTCTCACTCATTCCCTCTCTCTCCCCTCCCCTCTCTCACTCCTTCCCCCAACTCTCTCTCCCCTTCCACACTCTCTCTCACTCCTTCCCCCTCTCTCTCACTCATTCCAGTCTCTCTTTTCCCTTCCTCTCTCTTTCCTGCTCCTTCCGCTGTCTTGCCCAAAGCAGGTGGCTCCATAGCTCAGGGGTTAGAGCACTGGTCTAGTAAACCAGGGGTCGTGAGTTCAAATCTCACTGGGGCCTATTCAAAATTAGCTCAGTATTTAAATTCACCATCAATTAACAAAGGTTATAAATATTAAACAGCTTTGCAACTGACCCTGGAATAACAAGCTTGTTTCCCCATCACGACATGTTCCACATCTTTTTCCCTATCTCTCACTCATTCCCCTCTCCCCCTTTCCCCTAACCTCGCCTCACCCTCTCTCCCTCCTCCCATTCCGCTCCCCTCACTTTTCCTTTTCATTTCAGATTCTCTCCTCTCCTCCCTCTCTCTTTCCCAACTTTCTCCCATTCCCGTCTCTCCCCTTTCCTCACTCTCTTACTCCTTCCCCTTCCCCTCTCTTTCCCCTTCCCTTCTCTCTGTAAAGTCCTGTCCCCTCAGTACAGATTCACACGAGGCGTGTAGTGAAGTCAAGGTCACTCTGGACCTGCACCTTTCTATCACAGCTCTGGAATGCTGCACTTGCCTGAGACCTGTCCTTATATACCTGTCCCTTGCAAGTGCACCCCTGGTGGTAAGGTGTGCTGGTGGTTACAGGTCATATCTTATTACAGTCATGTATAGCATGTTAGGATACAGTTATATATAATAATGTAAGATACATGACAATGGGGAAGGGAGTTGAGCAAGGTGAAAGAGAGGTGAAGATGAGTGATGGGGAAGTAGTGAGAGAGAGGGGTGGGGGGAAGGGGAGAGATGGGAATGGGAGAAAGTTGGGAAAGAGAGTGAGGGAGGAGGCAGGGGAGAGAGAAAGGGGAAGGGTAGAGAGAGGGAGAAGGGGAGAATCTGAAATGAAAGGGAAAAGAGAGAGGAGGGAGGGGAGCAGAGAGGGAGGAGGGAGGGAGGGTGAGGCGAGGGAGGGGGAAGGGGGGAGAGGGGAATGAGTGAGAGACGTGGAAAGAGAGATCGCGGGAAAGGGAGAGAGGGGTAAAAAGATGCAGAACTGGGGAAGAAAGAGAGAGATTTGGAAATGGAGAGAGAGTGTAGCCTGTTGTTCCAGGGTCAGTCTCGGAGCTGTTTAATACTTATAATTAAATCCCTTGTTAATTGACGGTCAATTTAAATACTGAGCTAATTTTGAGTCATCCTGCAGCCTCTTAGCATCCTCCTCACAGCTCACACCGCCAGCCAGTTTAGTGTCATCTGCAAACTTGGAGATATTACACTCAATCCCTTCATCTAAATCGTAATGTATATTGTAAAGAGCTGGGGTCCCAGCACTGAGCCCTGCGGCACTCCACTAGTCACTGCCTGCCATTCTGAAAAGGACCCGTTTATCCCGACTCTCTGCTTCCTGTCTGCCAACCAGTTCTCTATCCACGTCAGTACATTACCCCCAATACCATGCGCTTTGATTTTGCACACCAATCTCTTGTGTGGGACCTTGTCAAAAGCCTTTTGAAAGTCCAAATACACCACATCCACTGGTTCTCCCTTGTCCACTCTACTAGTTACATCCTCAAAAAATTCCAGAAGATTCATCAAGCATGATTTCCCTTTCATAAATCCATGCTGACTTGGACCGATCCTGTCACTGCTTTCCGAATGCACTGCTATTTCAATCTTAATGGTTCATTCCAACATTTTCCCCACGACTGATGTCAGTCTAACCAGTCAAAGCGAAAAAGACAGATTGTGGAATGGGCGGAGGAATGAGGGGTGACAGCAAGAGAGTCAGGAAATGGAGCATGAGATTAATTTCGCACAGAGTGGTGTAGTGAGAGGATAGTGAATGAGAAACAGATATTTAAATAATTTTGAGTAGGCCCCAGTGAGATTTGAACCCACAACCCCTGGTTTACGAAACCAGTGCTCCAACCCCTGAGCAATGGAGCCATCTGCTCTAAGAAAGACAGGGGAAGGAGCAGGAAAGAGAGGGGAATGGAAAAGAGAGAGTGGAATGAGTGAGAGCGAGGGGGAAGGGGAGAGAGAGAGATGGGAAGGGGAGAGAGAGAGAGGTGGGAAGGGAAATAGGTGAATGAGTGAGAGAGAAAGGTGATGGGGAGAGAGAGGGGAAGGGGAGAGAAAGAGTGAGGAAGGGGAGAGACAGTCAGGAGAGAGAGGGAGGGGCAGGGGAGAGAGAAAGGAAGGCGAGAGAGAGGGAGAAGGGGAGAATCCGAAAAGAAAGGGTAAAGAGAGAGAGAAGGAAGAGGGGGGCGGGGAGGGAAGAGGGAGAGTGAAGGGGAGCGGAAAAGGCAGAGGGGGAAGGGAAGAGAGGGGGTGAGAGTGGGTAGTGGAAAGAGGGGGAGGGGAGACAGAGAGAGGGGGGAGGGGATGGAGTGACAGAGAGGGGAATGAGTGTATTGTGTTCCTAACACAGATGAGACTGCACACAGGGAGGTTACAGTAACAGTGACCTCAGTCTTTAATAAGACTCTCCAGAGTGAGGAACAGGCCTTAGGGGCGGCTTATACACAGTGCTCCCAATGGTATCCCTTGGGACTTCAGGGGATGAGCTCCCTGGTGGTGGAACATGGGAGTACATGCTTTACAGATACACAACAGAGTGAGAGATGAGGAAAGTGAGATAGTGGGAAAGGGATAGAGGAGTAAAAAGATGTAGAACGGGTCACGATGTGGAAAGGATCGAGAGATGAGAAGATGAGAGTGGAGCCTGTTGTTCCAGGGTTGGTCTCGGAGCTGTTTAATATTTATAATTAAACCCCTTGTTAATTGACGGTGAATTTAAATACTAAACTAATTTTCAGTAGGCCCCAGTGAGATTTGAACTCACGACACCAGGTTTACTGGACCAGTGCTCTAACCCCTGAGCTATGGAGCCACCTGCTCAAGGAAACACAGGGGAAGGAACAGGAAAGAGAGGGGAAGGGAAAAGTGAGAGTGGAAGGAGGGAGAGAGAGGGGAAGGGGAGAGAGAGGGAGGGGAGAGAGAGAAGGGGAGAATGTAAACAGAAAGGGAAAAGAGAGCGGGAGAGGGAAGGGGAGGGAAGAGGGAGAGGGAAAGGGAGAGTGAAAAGGCAGAAGGGGAAGGGAAGAGAGGGTGGAGAGACTGGGGAGTGGAGAGTGGGGACAGGAGAGAGAGGGAAGATAGAGGAGGAAGGAGAGAGAGGGGAAAGAATGGGGAGAGAGTGAAGGTAGAAAGGGAAGGGGAGCGAGGGGAAAGAGGTGAGAGAGAGAGGGGAAGGAGTTAGAGAGAGAGAAAGGGGAGAGAGGGGAGGGAAGTGGAGACAGGGAGGAAGAGAGAGTGTGAGGGGAGAGAGAGGGGAAGGAGTGAGAGAGAGGGGGAGGGGAGAGAGAGGGGGAAGAAACATTGAAACATAGAAATATAGAAAATAGGTGCAGGAGTAGGCCATTCGGCCATTCGAGCCTGCACCACCATTCAATAAGATCATGGCTGATCATTCCCTCAGTACCCCTTTCCTGCTTTCTCTCCATACCCCTTGATTCCCTTAGCATATCTAACTCCCTCTTGAATGAACTGGCCTCAACAACTCTCTGCGGCAGTGAATTCCACAGGTTAACAACTCTCTGAGTGAAGAAGTTTCTCCTCATCTCAGTCCTAAATGGCCTACCCTTTATCCTAAGACTGTGTCCCCTGGTTCTGGACTTCCCCAACATCGGGAACATTCTTCCCACATCTCCCCTGTCCCGTCCCGTCAGTATTGCAGTGGTGTTACATGGAGGTTACATATATGACAGAGAGACAGGGAAAAAGAGAGAGGGGAACTGGAGAGAGAGGAGGAGGAGGGGAAAGAGATCAAGGATAAGGGGAATGAGATAGTGGAAGTGAGGGAGAGAGAGGGGAAAGAGTCGGAAAGAGAGGGGGAGGGGAGAGAGAGAGGGGAAAGGGGAGACAGGGAGGGAGAAAGACGGGCAGGGGAGAGAGAGAGAGGGAAAGGGGAAAGAGAGGTTAAGGGGAGAGAGAGGGAAGGAGTGAGAGAGCGAGGGGGAGAATGGAAGGGGAGATAGAGATAGGGGAAGGGGAGAGAGAGGGAGAAGGGGAAAATCTGAAAGGAAAAGGAAAAGAGAGAGATAGAGGAGGGAAGGGAGAGTCGGGAGGAAAGAGAGGGGAGCGGAGAGGGAATGGGAGAGGGAGAGTGGGAAGGGGAGAGAGGGGGAAGGAAGTGGTTAGGGGAGAGATTGAGGGGAGAGGGTGCGAGAGGGGAAGGGGAGAGAGGGTGAAGGAGGTGGTTAGGGGAGAGGCTGAGGGGAGAGGGTGAGAGAGAGGAAGGAGAGAGAGGGGGAAGGAGTGAGGGTGAGGCGAGGGAGGGGCAAGGGGGGAGAGGTGAATAACTGAGAGACAGGGATAGCGGGAAAGTGAGAGAGGGCTAAAAAGATGTAGAACGGGTCGTGATGGGGAAGGGAAAGAGAGATTTGGAAGGGGAGAGAGAGTGTAAGAGAGATGAAAAAAGGAGAGGGGTAAGGGTGTGAGGGGAGCCTGTTGTTCCAGGGTCGGTCTCGGAGCTGTTTAATATTTATAATTAAACCCCTTGTTAATTAAAAAGTAACCGATATTTGGAATAGACTCTAATGAGATTTGAACTCACGACCCCTGATTTACTAGACCAGTGCTCTAACCCCTGAGCTATGGAGCCACCTTCTCTGGGAAAGACTGGAAAAGGGGCAGGAAAGGGAGGGGAAGGGAAAAGAGCAAGTGTGAGGAGTGAGAGAGAGGGGGAAGGGGAGAGAGAGAAGAAATGTGAGAGAGAGAGGGAAGAGAAGACAGGGAGGAAGAGAGAGGGGAAGAGGAGAGAGAGAGTTGGGAAGAGAAAGAGAGGGAGGGGAAAGGGAGAGAGAGAGAGGGGGAAGGGGAGAGAGGGAGAAAGAGAGGGAGGGAAAGGGAGAGAGAGAGGGGGTGAAGGGGAGAGAGGGAGAAAGAGAAAGGGGAAGGGGAGAGAGAGGGAGGTGGGAGGGGAAATAGGCGATTGAGTGAGAGAAAGATGATGGGGCGAGAGAGGAAGGGGAGAGAGAGGGCGAAGGAGTGAGACAGAGGGGAAGGGGAGACAGCGGAAGGGTAGAGAAAGAGTGGGGAAGGGGAGAGACAGTCAGGAAAGAGAGGGAGGGGCAGGGGAGAGAGAAAGGAAGGGGAGAGAGAGGGAAGAGGGGAGAATCTGAAAAGAAAGGGTAAAGAGAGAGAGGAGGAAGAGAGGGGCGGGGAGGGAAGAGGGAGAGGGAGAGGGAGAGGGAAAAGGCAGAGGAGGAAGGGAAGAGAGCGGGGGTGAGAGTGGGGGTGGGGGTGGGGAGGGAGGGGAGGAAAGAGAGAGGATGGGAGAGGGAAAGGGAGAGTGAAAAGACAGAGTGGGTAGCGGAGAGAGGGGGAGGGGATAGAGAGAGTGAAGACAGAGGAGAAAGGAGAGGGGGGGAAGGACTGGGGAGAGAATGAAATTAGAGAGGGAAGGGGAAATAGAGGGAATGAGTGAGAGAGAGAGGGGGGAAGGGGAGAGAGATGTGAAGGCAAGAGAGGGAGGAGGCAGGGGAGAGAGAAAGGGGAAGGGGAGAGAGAGGGAGAAGGGGAGAATCTGAAATGAAAGGGAAAAGAGAGCGAGAGAGGAGGGAGGGGTGAGAGGGGAGGGGAAAGGGAAAGGGCGAGTGAAAAGGCAGAGAGGGAAGGAGCGATCGGAGGGAGAGAGTAGGTAATGGAGAGAGGGGGAGGGGAGAGAGAGAGAAGAAAGAGGACAAAGGAGAGAGAGGAGGACAAGTGAGCGAAAGAAAGTGGAGAGGGAAGGGGAGAGAGGGGAAAGGGGGGAGTGAGAGAGGAAGGAATGAGAGAGGCGAGGGGGGCAAAGAGTGGGGAAGGGGAGAGAGAGGGGGAAGGGGAGAGAGAGAGGGGGAAGGGGAGAGAGAGGGAGAGAGAGGAAGGAGTGGGAAAAAGAAGGGAAGGGAAAAGAGAGACTAGAAGGATTGAGAGAGAGGGGAAGGGGAAAGTGAGGGAGGGGAAGGGGAGAGAGGGCAGGTAATGAGAGAGAGGGTGAAGTTGAGAGATAGAAGGGAAGGAGTGAGAGATGGGGGGAAGGGGAAAGAGAGGGGTCGGATTGAGAGAAGAAGGGTAACGAGTGTGTAAGAGCGTGAAGGGGAGATAGGTAGAGACGGGGAGGAGAAGAGAGAAGGGGAAGGAGGAAGAGTGGGTGAAGGGGAGAGAGAGGGGGAAGGAGAGAGAGTGAGAAGAGAGAGGGGAAGAGAGGGGCATGAGTGAGAAACAGCGAAAGGAAGATAGCGGGAAAGGGAGAGAGAGAATAAAAGTTGTAAAACAGGCTGCGATGGGGAAGGGAGAGAAAGATTTGGAAGAGGAGAGGGGGAAGTGTGTGAGGGGAGCCTGTAATTCCAGGTTTGGTCTCGGAGCTGTTTAATATTTATAATTAAAGCCCTTATTTATTGACAGTGAATTTAAATGCTGAGCAAATCCCAGTGATATTTGAATATCCGACCGCTGGTTTACTAAACCAGTGCTCTAACCCCTGAGCTATGGAGCCATCTGCTCTGGGAAATACAGGGGAAGGAGCAGGAAAGAGAGGGGAAGGGAAAAGAGAGCGTAGAAGGAGGAAGGGGAGAGGGAGGGGATGGGGAAGGGGAGAGAGAGAGGGGCGAAAAGAGGGAGTTGGGGAAAGAGAGGGAGGGGATGGACAGAGAGGGGAAGGAGTCGGAGAGAGTGGGAAGAGGAAAGACTTGGGGAGTGGAGAGAGGGAGAAAGAGAGAGGGGAAGGGGAGAGAAAGGGGGAAGGAATGAGACAGAGGGGAAGGGGAGACAGCGGGAGGGGAGAAAAAGAGTGGGGAAGGGGAGAGACGGTCAGGAGAGAGAGGGAGGGGCAGGGGAGAGAGAAAGGAAGGGGAGAGAGAGGGAGAAGGGGAGAATCCGAAAAGAAAGGGTAAAGAGAGAGAGGAGGAAGAGGGGGGTGGTGAGGTAAGAGGGAGAGGGAAAGGGAGAGGGAAAAGGCAGAGGAGGAAGGGAAGAGAGGGGGTGAGAGTGGGTAGTGGAAAGAGAGGGAGGGGAGACAGAGAGAGGGGGGAGGGGATGGAGTGACAGAGAGGGAAATGAGTGTATTGTGTTCCTAACACAGATGAGACTGCACACAGGGAGGTTACAGTAACAGTGACGTCAGTCTTTAATAAGACTCTCCAGAGTGAGAAACAGGCCTTAGGGGCGGCTTATACACAGTGCTCCCAATGGAATCCCTTGGGACTTCAGGGGATGAGCTCCCTGGTGGCGGAACATGGGAGAGCATGCTTTACAGATACACAACAGAGTGAGAGATGAGGAAAGCGAGATAGTGGGAAAGGGAGAGAGGGGTAAAAAGATGTAGAACGGGTCGCGATGGGGAAGGGAGAGAGAGATTTGGAAGGGGAGAGAGAGTGTCAGACAGACGAGAACCTGTTGTTGAAGGATTGGTCTCAGAGCTGTTTAATATTTATAATTAAAGCCCTGGTTAATTGACAGCAAATTTAAATATTGAGTAGGCCCCAATGAGATTTGAACTGACGACCCCTGGTTTACTAGACCAGTGCTCTAACCCCTGAGCTATGGAGCCACCTGCTGTGGGAAAGACAGGGGAAGGAGCAGGAAAGAGAGGGGAAGGGAAAAGAGAGAGTGGAAGGAGTGAGAGAGAGCGAAGGGGAGAGAGAGAGGGAGGGGTAAGGGAAAAGCGAGCGTGGAAGGAGTGAGAGAGGGAGGGGACGGAGTGAGAGAGAGGGGGAAGGGGAGAGAGGGAAGGGACGGAGTGAGAGAGAGGGGGAAGGGGAGACAGGGAGGAGGAGAGAGGGGAAGGGGAGAGAGAGAAGGGGAAGGGGAAAGAGCAATTGGAAGGATTGAGAGAACGGGGAAGGGGAGAGAGTGGGGAAGGAGTGAGAGAGAGGGGGAAGGAGTGACAGGGAGGAAAAGAGAGGGGAAGGGGAGAGACGGAGGGGAGTGAGGGAGGGGAGGAAAGAGAGGGGACGGGAGAGGGAAAGGGAGAGTGAAAAGGCAGAGGGGTTGTGAAAGTGGGCAGCGGAGAGAGGGGGACAGGAAAGAGAGGGGAAGGAGTGATAGAGAGGGGGAACGGGAAAGAGTGGGGAAGGAGTGAGAGAGAGGGGAAGGAGAGCGAGAGGGGAAGGAAAGAGAAGGAGGAGGCGGGGAGAGAGAAAGGAAGGGGAGAGAGAGGGAGAAGGGGAGAATCCGAAAAGAAAGGGTAAAAAGAGAGAGAGAGAGGAGGAAGAGAGGGGAGGGGAGGGGAGAGGGAGAGGGAAAGGGAGAGTGAAAAGACAGAGGGGGAAAGGGAGAGAGGGGGAGAGAGAGCGAGGGGGAGGGGAGACAGAGAAGGAGATGTGGAGGGTATGGAGGGCGAGGGGAATGAGTGAGGCACGGGGAAAGTGAGATAGCGGGAAGGGGAGAGAGTGAGGGGAAGGAGTGAGAAAGGGGGGAAGGAGAGAAGGGATTGAGTGAGAAAGGTGGGGAATGAGAGCGTAAAGTTCTTTCTCAATGGCACAAAACCCACACGAGGCAAATTCTGTGGACTAGGTCACTCCATGACCTGTACCTTTATTCACAGGACCAAGAGGTGATGACCCTGCGTGGGACCTCCCTTTATGTACCTGGACGACCAGGTAAGGAGTGTCTCCCACAAGTGCGCCCCCTGTGGTCAAGATGTGCATTGCTTAAGTCTATTCAGTATTGCAGTGGTGTTACATGGAGGTTACATATATGACAGAGAGACAGGGAGGAAGAGAGAGGGGAACTGGAGAGAGAGAAGGGGGAGAGGAAAGAGATCTAGGATACGAGGAATGAGATAGTGGAAGTGAGGGAGAGAGCGGGAAAAGAGTCGGAAAGAGAGGGGAAGGGGAAAGAGAGAGGGGAAGGAGTGAGGGAGCGAGGGGGAAGGGGAGACAGGGAGGAAGAGAGAGGCGGAAGCGGAGGGGAAGGAGCGAGAGAGAGAGGAAGGCGAGAGAGGGAGGAGGCAGGGGAGAGAGAAAGTAAGGGGAGAGAGAGAGAAGGGGAAAATCGGAAAAGAAAGGGTAAAGAGAGAGAGAGAAAGGAGGAAGAGGGGCAGGGGAGGGAAGAGGGAGAGGGAAAGGGAGAGTGAAAAGGCAGAGGGGGAAGGGGAGAGAGGGGGGAGAGAGAGAGAGGGGGAGGGAAGGCAGAGAGGGAGATGTGGATGGGATGGAGGGCCAGGGGAATGAGTGAGGCACAGAGAAAGTGAGATAGCGGGAAAGGGAGAGAGTGAGGGGAAGGAGTGAGAAAGTGGGGAATGAGAGACATGGAGGAAGAGAGAGGGGAACTGGAGAGAGAGAAGGGGAGGGGAAAGAGATCTAGGATCAGGAGAATGAGATCGTGGAAGTGAGGGAGAGAGAGAGGAAAAAGGAACAAAGAGAGGGGAAGGGGAGAGAGAGAGAGGGAAAGGGGAATGAGAGGTTAAGGGGAGAGAGAGGGAAAGTTTGAGAGAGCGAGGAAGAGAATGGAAGGGGAGATAGAGTCAGGGGAATGGGAGAGAGAGGGATAAGGGGAAAATCAGAAAGGAAAGGGAAAAGAGAAAGATAGAGGAGGGAGGGGAGAGACGGGAGGAAAGAGAGGGGAGCGGAGAGGGAGAGTGGGAAGGGGAGAGAGGGGGAAGGAAGTGGTTGGGGAGAGATTGAGGGGAATGAGTGAGAGACAGGGAAAGCGGGATAGTGGGAAAAAGATGTAGAATGGGTCGTGATGGGCGAGAGAGTCAAGCCTGTTGTTCCAGGGTTGGTCTCAGAGCTGTTTAACATTTATAATTAAAGCTCTTGTTAATTTAAATACTGAGCTAAGTTTGAGTAGGCCCCAGCGAGATTTGAACTCACGACCCCTGGTTTACAAGACCAGTGCTCTAACCCCTGAGCTATGGAGCCACCTGCACTAAAAAAGATAGGGGAAGGAGCAGGAAAGAGAGGGGAAGAGAAAAGAGAGAGTGGAAGGAGTGAGAGAGAGGGGCAAGGGGAGACAGGGAGGAAGAGAGAGGGGAAGTGGAGAGATGGAGGGGAGGGAGGGAGGGGAGGATAGAGAGGGGGCGGTAAGGGAAAGGGAGAGTGAAAAGGCAGAGGGAGTGTGAAAGTGGGCAGCGGAAAGAGGGGGACAGGAAAGAGAGGGGAAGGAGTGATAGAGAGGGGGAAGTGGAAAGAATGGAGAAGGAGTGAGAGAGAGAGGGGAAGGAGCGAGAGAGAGGGGAAGGCGAGAGAGGGAGGAGGCAGGGGAGAGAGAAAGTAAGGGGAGAGAGAGAGAAGGGGAGAATCGGAAAAGAAAGGGTAAAGAGAGAGAGTGAAAGGAGGAAGAGGGGGAGGGGAGGGAAGAGGGAGAGGGAAAGGGAGAGTGAAAAGGCAGAGGGGGAAGGGGAGAGAGTGGGGAGAGAGAGGGGGGGAGGGTGAGGGGAGACAGAGAGGGAGATGTGGAGGGGATGGAGGGCCAGGGGAATGAGTGAGGCACAGAGAAAGTGAGATAGCGGGAAGGGGAGAGAGTGAGGGGAAGGAGTGAGAAAGGGGGGAAGGAGAGACAGGGAGGAAGAGAGAAGGGAAGTGGAGAGAGAGAAGGGGGAGGGGAAAGTGATCTAGGATAAGGAGAATGAGATAGTGGAAGTGAGGGAGAGAGAGGGGAAAAAGGCTCAAAGAGAGGGGAAGGGGAGAGAGAGAGAGGTAAAGGGGAATGAGAGGTTAAGGGGAGAGAGAGGGAAGGTTTGAGAGATCGAGGAAGAGAATGGAAGGGGAGATAGAGAGAGGGGAATGGGAGAGAGAGGGAGAAGGGGAAAATCTGTAAGGAAAGGGAAAAGAGAGAGATAGAGGAGGGAGGGGAGAGACGGGAGCGGAGAGGGAGAGTGGGAAGGGGAGAGAGGGGGAAGGAAGTGGTTGGGGAGAGATTGAGGCGTTGGGAGGGGAAAAGGGGGAGAGGGGAATGAGTGAGAGACAGGGAAAGCGGGATAGTGGGAAAAAGATGTAGAATGGGTCTTGATAGGCGAGACTGTTGTTCCAGGGTCGGTCTCGGAGCTGGTTAACATTTATAATTAAAGCCCTTGTTAATTAACAGTGAATTTAAATACTGAGCTAATTTTGAATAGGCCCCAGTGAGATTTGAACTCACAACCGCTGGTTTACAAGACCAGTGCTCTAACCCCTGAGCTATGGAGCCACCTGCACAAAGAAAGATAGGGGAAGGAGCAGGAAAGAGAGGGGAAGGGAAAAGAGAGAGTGGAAGGAGTGAGAGAGAGGGGCAAGGGGAGACAGGGAGGAAGAGAGAGGGGAAGTGGAGAGATGGAGGGGAGGGAGGGAGGGAGGGGAGGATAGAGAGGGGGCGGGAAAGGGAAAGGGAGAGTGAAAAGGCAGAGGGAGTGTGAAAGTGGGCAGCGGAAAGAGGGGGACAGGAAAGAGAGGGGAAGGAGTGATAGAGAGGGGGAAGTGGAAAGAATGGGGAAGGAGTGAGAGAGAGAGGGGAAGGAGCGAGAGAGAGGGGAAGGCGAGAGAGGGAGGAGGCAGGGGAGAGAGAAAGTAAGGGGAGAGAGAGAGAAGGGGAGAATCGGAAAAGAAAGGGTAAAGAGAGAGAGAGAAAGGAGGAAGAGGGGGAGGGGAGGGAAGAGGGAGAGGGAAAGGGAGAGTGAAAAGGCAGAGGGGGAAGGGGAGAGAGTGGGGAGAGAGAGAGGGGGAGGGGGAGGGGATGGAGGGCCAGGGGAATGAGTGAGGCACAGAGAAAGTGAGATAGCGGGAAGGGGAGAGAGTGAGGGGAAGGAGTGAGAAAGGGGGGAAGGAGAGAAGGGAAGTGGAGAGAGAGAAGGGGGAGGGGAATGTGATCTAGGATAAGGGGAATGAGATAGTGGAAGTGAGGGAGAGAGACGGGGAAGGGGAGACAGGGAGGAAGAAAGACGGGCAGGGGAGAGAGAGAGGGAAAGGAGAAAGCGAGATTAAGGAGAGAGAGAGGGAAGGAGTGAGAGAGCGAGGGGGGAGAATGGAAGGGGAGATAGAGAGAGGGGAAGGAGAGAGAGAGAGGGAGAAGCGGAGAATCTGAAAAGAAAGAGATAACCGGGACGGGGTGGAGGAGTGAAGAGGCAGAGGCTGAAGAGAGAATAATGAATTAGAGATGGGAATTTAAATACTAAATTAATTTTGGGTAGGCCCCAATGAGATTTGAACCACCTACTCTGGGAAAGATAGGGGAAGGAGCAGGAAAGAGAGAGGAAGGGAAAAGAGAGAGGGGAAGGAATGGGGAGAGAGTGAAAGGAGAAAGGGAAGGGGAGAGAGGGGAAAGAGGTGAGAGAGAGCGAGGGGAAGGAGTTAGAGAGAGGGGAGGGAAGTGGAGACAGGGAGGAAGAGAGAGGGGAAGGGGAGAGAGGTGGGGGGAGGGGAAAGAGAGGGAGGGGAAGGGGAGAGAGAGTGTGGAAGGGGAGAGAGAGGGTGAGGGGAGAGAGAGGGGGAAGGAGTGAGAGAGAGGGGGAAGGGAAGACAGGGAGGAAGAGAGAGGGGAAGGGGAGAGAGAGTGGGGGTGGGGGTGGGGAGGGAGGCAAGGAAAGAGAGAGGATGGGAGAGGGAAAGGGAGAGTGAAAAGACAGAGTGGGTAGCGGAGAGAGGGGGAGGGGATAGAGAGAGGGAAGACAGAGGAGAAAGGAGAGGGGGGAAGGACTGGGGAGAGAATGAAATTAGAGAGGGAAGGGGAAATAGAGGGAATGAGTGAGAGAGAGAGAGGGGAAGGGGAGAGAGATGTGAAGGCAAGAGAGGGAGGAGGCAGGGGAGAGAGAAAGGGGAAGGGGAGAGAGAGGGAGAAGGGGAGAATCTGAAATGAAAGGGAAAAGAGAGCGAGAGAGGAGGGAGGGGTGAGAGGGGAGGGGAAAGGGAAAGGGAAAGGGCGAGTGAAAAGGCAGAGAGGGAAGGAGCGATCGGAGGGAGAGAGTAGGTAATGGAGAGAGGGGGAGGGGAGAGAGAGAGAAGAAAGAGGACAAAGGAGAGAGAGGAGGACAAGTGAGCGAAAGAAAGTGGAGAGGGAAGGGGAGAGAGAGGAAAGGGGGGAGTGAGAGAGGAAGGAATGAGAGAGGCGGGGGGGCAAAGAGTGGGGAAGGGGAGAGAGAGGGGGAAGGGGAGAGAGAGGGAGAGAGAGGAAGGAGTGGGAAAAAGAGGAGAAGGGAAAAGAGAGACTAGAAGGAGTGAGAGAGAGGGGAAGGGGAAAGCGAGGGAGGGGAAGGGGAGAGAGGGCAGGTAATGAGAGAGAGGGTGAAGGGGAGAGATAGAAGGGAAGGAGTGAGAGAGACGGGGAAGGGGAAAGAGAGGGGTAGGATTGAGAGAAGAAGGGTAACGAGTGTGTAAGAGCGTGAAGGGGAGATAGGTAGAGAGGGGGAGGAGAAGAGAGAAGGGGAAGGAGAAAGAGTGGGTGAAGGGGAGAGAGAGGGGGAAGGAGAGAGAGTGAGAGGAGAGAGGGGAAGAGAGGGGCATTAGTGAGAAACGGGGAAAGCAAGATAGCGGGAAAGGGAGAGAGAGGAATAAAAGTTGTAAAACAGGTTGCGATGGGGAAGGGAGAGGAGAGGGAAGCCTGTAATTCCAGGTTTGGTCTCGGAGCTGTTTAATATTTATAATTAAAGCCCTTGTTAATTGACAGTGAATTTAAATGCTGAGCAAATCCCAGTGAGATTTGAACACACGACCCCTGGTTGACGGGACTAGTGCTGCAACCCCTGAGCTATGGAGACACCTGCTCCGGGAAAGACAGGGGAAGGAGCAGGAAAGAGAGGGAGAAGGGAAAAGAGCGAGTGGAAGGAGTGAGAGAGAGGGGGAAGAGGAAAGAGATGGGGAGGGGAGAGAGGGAGAAAGAGAGAGGGGAAGGGGAGAGAAAGGGGGAAGGAATGAGACAGAGGGGAAGGGGAGACAGCGGGAGGGGAGAGAAAGAGTGGGGAAGGGGAGAGACGGTCAGGAGAGAGAGGGAGGGGCAGGGGAGAGAGAAAGGAAGGGGAGAGAGAGGGAGAAGGGGAGAATCCCAAAAGATAGGGTAAAGAGAGAGAGGAGGAAGAGGGGGTTGGGGAGGTCAGAGGGAGAGGGAAAGGGAGAGGGAAAAGGCAGAGGGGGAAGGGAAGAGAGGGGGTGAGAGTGTGTAGTTGAAAGAGAGGGAGGGGAGACAGAGAGAGGGGAGAGGGGATGGAGTGACAGAGAGGGGAATGAGTGTATTGTGTTCCTAACACAGATGAGACTGCACACAGGGAGGTTACAGTAACAGTGACCTCAGTCTTTAATAAGACACTCCAGAGTGAGAAACAGGCCTTAGGGGCGGCTTATACACAGTGCTCCCAATGGTATCCCTTGGGACTTCAGGGGATGAGCTCCCTGGTGGCGGAACATGGGAGAGCAAGTTTTACAGATACACAACAGAGTGAGAGATGAGGAAAGCGCGATAGTGGGAAAGGGAGAGAGGGGTAAAAAGATGTAGAACGGGTCGTGATGGGGAAGGGAGAGAGAGATTTGAAAGGGGAGAGAGAGTGCAAGAGAGAGGAGAACCTATTGTTGAAGGATTGGTCTCAGAGCTGTTTAATATTTATAATTAAAGCCCTGGTTAATTGACAGCAAATTTAAATATTAAGTAGGCCCCCAATGAGATTTGAACTCACGACCCCTGGTTTACTAGACCAGTGCTCTAACCCCTGAGCTATGGAGCCACCTGTTTGGGAAAAGACAGGGGAAGGAGCAGGAAAGAGAGGGGAAGGGAAAAGAGAGAGTGGAAGGAGTGAGAGAGAGGGAAGGGGAGAGAGAGAGGGAGGGGTAAGGGAAAAGCGAGCGTGGAAGGAGTGAGAGAGGGAGGGGACGGAGTGAGAGAGAGGGGGAAGTGGAGAGGGGAAGGGACGGAGTGAGAGAGAGGGGGAAGGGGAGACAGGGAGGAGGAGAGAGGGGAAGGGGAGAGAGAGAAGGGGAAGGGGAAAGAGCAATTGGAAGGATTGAGAGAAAGGGGAAGGGGAGAGAGTGGGGAAGGAGTGAGAGAGAGGGGGAAGGGGTGACAGGGAGGAAAAGAGAGGGGAAGGGGAGAGACGGAGGGGAGTGAGGGAGGGGAGGAAAGAGAGGGGACGGGAGAGGGAAAGGGAGAGTGAAAAGGCAGAGGGGATGTGAAAGTGGGCAGCGGAGAGAGGGGGACAGGAAAGAGAGGGGAAGGAGTGATAGAGAGGGGGAACGGGAAAGAGTGGGGAAGGAGTGAGAGAGAGGGGAAGGAGAGCGAGAGGGGAAGGAAAGAAAAGGAGGAGGCGGGGAGAGAGAAAGGAAGGGGAGAGAGAGGGAGAAGGGGAGAATCCGAAAAGAAAGGGTAAAAAGAGAGAGAGAGAGGAGGAAGAGAGGGGAGGGGAGGAGAGAGGGAGAGGGAAAGGGAGAGTGAAAAGACAGAGGGGGAAAGGGAGAGAGGGGGAGAGAGAGAGAGGGGGAGGGGAGACAGAGAGGGGGATGTGGAGGGTATGGAGGGCGAGGGGAATGAGTGAGGCACGGGGAAAGTGAGATAGCGGGAAGGGGAGAGAGTGAGGGGAAGGAGTGAGAAAGGGGGGAAGGAGAGAAGGGATTGAGTGAGAAAGGTGGGGAATGAGAGCGTAAAGTTCTTTCTCAATGGCACAAAACCCACACGAGGCAAATTCTGTGGACTAGGTCACTCCATGACCTGTACCTTTATTCACAGGACCAAGAGGTGATGAACATGCGTGGGACCTCCCTTTATGTACCTGGACGACCAGGTAAGGAGTGTCTCCCACAAGTTCGCCCCTTGTGGTCAAGATGTGCATTGCTTAAGTCTATTCAGTATTGCAGTGGTGTGACATGGAGGTTGCATATATGATAGAGAGACAGGGAGGAAGAGAGAGGGGAACTGGAGAGAGAGAAGGGGGAGAGGAAAGAGATCTAGGATACGAGGAATGAGATAGTGGAAGTGAGGGAGAGAGCGGGAAAAGAGTCGGAAAGAGAGGGGAAGGGGAAAGAGAGAGGGGAAGGAGTGAGGGAGCGAGGGGGAAGGGGAGACAGGGAGGAAGAGAGAGGCGGAAGCGGAGGGGAAGGAGCGAGAGAGAGGGGAAGGCGAGAGAGGGAGGAGGCAGGGGAGAGAGAAAGTAAGGGGAGAGAGAGAGAAGGGGAGAATCGGAAAAGAAAGGGTAAAGAGAGAGAGAGAAAGGAGGAAGAGGGGCAGGGGAGGGAAGAGGGAGAGGGAAAGGGAGAGTGAAAAGGCAGAGGGGGAAGGGGAGAGAGGGGGGAGAGAGAGAGGGGGGAGGGGAGACAGAGAGGGAGATGTGGAGGGGAAGAAGGGCAAGGGGAATGAGTGAGGTACAGAGAAAGTGAGATAGCGGGAAAGGGAGAGAGTGAGGGGAAGGAGTGAGAAAGTGGGGAATGAGAGACATTGAGGAAGAGAGAGGGGAACTGGAGAGAGAGAAGGGGGAGGGGAAAGAGATCTAGGATCAGGAGAATGAGATAGTGGAAGTGAGGGAGAGAGAGGGGAAAAAGGCACAAAGAGAGGGGAAGGGGAGAGAGAGAGAGGTAAAGGGGAATGAGAGGTTAAGGGGAGAGAGAGGGAAGGTTTGAGAGAGCGAGGAAGAGAATGGAAGGGGAGATAGAGTCAGGGGAATGGGAGAGAGAGGGATAAGGGGAAAATCAGAAAGGAAAGGGAAAAGAGAGAGATAGAGGAGGGAGGGGAGAGATGGGAGGAAAGAGAGGGGAGCGGAGAGGGAGAGTGAGAAGGGGAGAGAGGGGGAAGGAAGTGGTTGGGGAGAGATTGAGGGGAGGCATTGGGAAGGGAAAAGGGGGAGAGGGGAATGAGTGAGAGACAGGGAAAGCGGGATAGTGGGAAAAAGATGTACAATGGGTCATGATGGGCGAGAGAATCAAGCCTGTTGTTCCAGGGTCGGTCTCAGAGCTGTTTAACATTTATAATTAAAGCCCTTGTTAATTTAAATACTGAGCTAAGTTTGAGTCGGCCCCAGCGAGATTTGAACTCACGACCCCTGGTTTACAAGATCAGTGCTCTAACCCCTGAGCGATGGAGCCACCTGCACTAAAAAAGATAGGGGAAGGAGCAGGAAAGAGAGGGGAAGGGAAAAGAGAGAGTGGAAGGAGTGAGAGAGAGGGGCAAGGGGAGACAGGGAGGAAGAGAGAGGCGAAGTGGAGAGATGGAGGGGAGGGAGGGAGGGGAGGATAGAGAGAGGGCGGGAAAGGGAAAGGGAGAGTGAAAAGGCAGAGGGAGTGTGAAAGTGGGCAGCGGAAAGAGGGGGACAGGAAAGAGAGGGGAAGGAGTGATAGAGAGGGGGAAGTGGATAGAATGGGGAAGGAGTGAGAGAGAGAGGGGAAGGAGCGAGAGAGAGGGGAAGGCGAGAGAGGGAGGAGGCAGGGGAGAGAGAAAGTAAGGGGAGAGAGAGAGAAGGGGAGAATCGGAAAAGAAAGGGTAAAGAGAGAGAGAGAAAGGAGGAAGAGGGGGGGGGAGGGAAGAGGGAGAGGGAAAGGGAGAGTGAAAAGGCAGAGGGGGAAGGGGAGAGAGTGGGGAGAGGGAGAGGGGGAGGGGAGACAGAGAGGGAGATGTGGAGGGGATGGAGGGCCAGGGGAATGAGTGAGGCACAGAGAAAGTGAGATAGCGGGAAGGGGAGAGAGTGAGGGGAAGGAGTGAGAAAGGGGGGAAGGAGAGACAGGGAGGAAGAGAGAAGGGAAGTGGAGAGAGAGAAGGGGGAGGGGAAAGTGATCTAGGATAAGGGGAATGAGATAGTGGAAGTGAGGGAGAGAGACGGGGAAGGGGAGACAGGGAGGAAGAAAGACGGGCAGGGGAGAGAGAGAGGGAAAGGAGAAAGCGAGATTAAGGAGAGAGAGAGGGATGGAGTGAGAGAGCAAGGGGGGAGAATGGAAGGGGAGACAGAGAGAGGGGAAGGAGAGAGAGAGAGGGAGAAGCGGAGAATCTGAAAAGAAAGAGATAACCGGGACGGGGTGGAGGAGTGAAGAGGCAGAGGCTGAAGAGAGAATAATGAATTAGAGATGGGAATTTAAATACTAAATTAATTTTGGGTAGGCCCCAATGAGATTTGAACCACCTGCTGTGGGAAAGATAGGGGAAGGAGCAGGAAAGAGAGGGGAAGGGAAAAGAGAGAGGGGAAGGAATGGGGAGAGAGTGAAAGGAGAAAGGGAAGGGGAGAGAGGGGAAAGAGGTGAGAGAGAGAGAGGGGAAGGAGTTAGAGAGAGGGGAGGGAAGTGGAGACAGGGAGGAAGAGAGAGGGGAAGGGGAGAGAGGTGGGGGGGAGGGGAAAGAGAGGGCGGGGAAGGGGAGAGAGAGGGTGAGGGGAGAGAGAGGAGCCTGTTGTTCCAGTGTCGGTCTCGGAGCTGTTTAATATTTATAATTAAAGCCCTTGTTAATTGACAGTGAATTTAAATACTGAGCTAATTTGAGTAGACCCCAAAGAGACTGAAACTCACGACCCCTGGTTTACAAGACCAGTGCTCTAACCCCTGAGCTATGGAGTCACCCGCTCTGGGACAGGTCGGGGAAGGAGCAGGAAAGAGAGGGGAAGGGAAAAGAGAGAGTGGAAGGAGTGAAAGAGAGGGGAGAATGGGAGAGAGAGGAATGGGGAAGGGGGGAGAGAGCGGAGGGGAGAGAGAGAGGAAGAGAGGGAGGTGGGGAAAGAGAGGGAGGGGATGGACAGAGTGAGAGAGTGTGGAAGCGGGGGGGGAGAGAGGGGAAGGAGTGGGAGAGAGGGGGAGGGGAGAGAGCAGAAGGGGAGAGAAAGGGGAAGGAGTGAGAGAGAGAGGGAAGGGAAGACAGGGAGGAAGAGAGAGGGGAAGGGGAGAGAGAGTGGGGGTGGGGAGGGTGGGAGGGGAGGAAAGAGAGAGGACGGGAGAGGGAAAAGGCAGAGGGGGTGAGAGAGTGGGTAGCGGAGAGAGGGGGAGGGGATAGAGGGAGGGAAGATAGAGGAGGAAGGAGAGAGGGGGTAAGGAGAGGAGAGAGAATGAAATAAGAGAGGGAAGGGGAGACAGTGAGTGGAAGGGAAGAGAGAGGGGAAGGTGTGAGAGAGTGAGAGAGTGAGAAGGGGAGAATCTGAAAAGGAAGAGGCAGCTGGGAATGGAGAGTCAGAGGCGGAAGAGAGAATAACAAATTAGAGATGGGAATTTAAATACTAAATTAATTATGCAAAGGTCCCAGTGAGATTTGAACCCACGACCCCTGGTTTACTAGACCAGTGCTCTAACCCCTGAGCTATGGAACCACCTGCCCTGGGCTGTGGGTCATTCCCCAGTTAGTGCTGTGTGTTTGAAGAATGAGGAGGGGGTCAGTGAAACGCTCAGATTGTGTCTCATCCCCCAGACTCTTGCCTCCGCCTCTTCAATATTCGCCTCTCAACATCGATATATCGGGTCTTTCACGTAGTAAAACATCCCAAGGCAACTCAGTCACACTCTGTCCCAATCTCTCTGTCTCTCTGTCTCTCTCAATCTCACTCTCTTTCTTTCTGTCTCTCACCTTTTCACTCTGTCCCTCGAGGGGCGAAGATAGAGCGGGAAGATAGAGGGGAAGTGGAGGGAGAGAGGGGTAGGAGTGAGAGAGGGAAGGGGAAATAGAGGGAATGAGTGAGAGAGAGAGGAGAAGGGGAGAGAGATGTGAAGGCAAGAGAGGGAGGAGGCAGGGGAGAGAGAAAGGGGAAGGGGAGAGAGAGGGAGAAGGGGAGAATCTGAAATGAAAGGGAAAAGAGAGCGAGAGAGGAGGGAGGGGTGAGAGGGGAGGGGAAAGGGAAAGAGCGAGTGAAAAGGCAGAGAGGGAAGGAGCGATCGGAGGGAGAGAGTAGGTAATGGAGAGAGGGGGAGGGGAGAGAGAGAGAAGAAAGAGGACAAAGGAGAGAGAGGAGGACAAGTGAGCGAAAGAAAGTGGAGAGGGAAGGGGAGAGAGGGGAAAGTGGGGAGTGAGAGAGGAAGGAATGAGAGAGGCGAGGGGGCAAAGAGTGGGGAAGGGGAGAGAGAGGGGGAAGGGGAGAGAGAGGGAGAGAGAGGAAGGAGTGGGAAAAAGAGGGAAAGGGAGAGAGAGGAAAAAAAGTTGTAAAACAGGTTGCGATGGGGAAGGGAGAAAGAGAGCCTGTAATTTCATGTTTGGTCTCAGAGCTGTTTAAAATTTATAATTAGAGCCCTTGTTAATTGACAGTGAATTTAAATGCTGAGCTAATTTTGAACGACCCCAGTGAGATTTGAACACACTACCACTGGTTTACTAGACCAGTGCTCTAACCCCTTAGCTATGGAGCCATCTGTTCTGGGGAACACAGGGGAAGGAGCAGGAAAGAGAGGGGAAGGGAAAAGAGAGAGTGGAAGGAGGGAGAGAGAGGGGGAAGGGGAGAGAGAGAGGGGCGAAAAGAGGGAGTTGGGGAAAGAGAGGGAGGGGATGGACAGAGAGGGAGCGTGGAAGGGCGGGGGGGAGAGAGGGGAAGGAGTGGGAGAGAGTGGGAGCGGAGAGAGCGTAAGGGGAGAGAAAGGGGAAGGAGTGAGAGAGAGGGGGAAGGGGAGAGGGAGGGGAAGGAGTGAGAGAGAGGGGGAAGGCGAGAGACGGTCAGGAGAGAGAGGGAGGGGCAGGGGAGAGAGAAAGGAAGGGGAGAGAGAGGGAGAAGGGGAGAATCCCAAAAGAAAGGGTAAAGAGAGAGAGGAGGAAGAGGGGGGTGGGGAGGTCAGAGGGAGAGGGAAAAGGCAGAGGGGGAAGGGAAGAGAGGGGGTGAGAGTGGGTAGTGGAAAGAGAGGGAGGGGAGACAGAGAGAGGGGGGAGGGGATGGAGTGACAGAGAGGGGAATGAGTGTATTGTGTTCCTAACACAGATGAGACTGCACACAGGGAGGTTACAGTAACAGTGACCTCAGTCTTTAATAAGACTCTCCAGAGTGAGGAACAGGCCTTAGGGGCGGCTTATACACAGTGCTCCCAATGGAATCCCTTGGGACTTCAGGGGATGAGCTCCCTGGTGGCGGAACATGGGAGAGCAAGTTTTACAGATACACAACAGAGTGAGAGGTGAGGAAAGCGAGATAGTGGGAAAGGGAGAGAGGGGTAAAAAGATGTAGAACGGGTCGTGATGGGGAAGGGAGAGAGAGATTTGGAAGGGGAGAGAGAGTGTCAGACAGACGAGAATCTGTTGTTGAAGGATTGGTCTCAGAGCTGTTTAATATTTATAATTAAAGCCCTGGTTAATTGACAGCAAATTTAAATATTGAGTAGGCCCCAATGAGATTTGAACTCATGACCCCTGGTTTACTAGACCAGTGCTCTAACCCCTGAGCTATGGAGCCACCTGCTTTGGGAAAGACAGGGGAAGGAGCAGGAAAGAGAGGGGAAGGGAAAAGAGAGAGTGGAAGGAGTGAGAGAGAGGGAAGGGGAGAGAGAGAGGGAGGGGGAAGGGAAAAGCGAGCGTGGAAGGAGTGAGAGAGGGAGGGGATGGAGTGAGAGAGAGGGGGAAGGGGAGAAAGGGAAGGGACGGAGTGAGAGAGAGGGGGAAGGGGAGACAGGGAGGAGGAGAGAGGGGAAGGGGAGAGAGAGAAGGGGAAGGGGAAAGAGCAATTGGAAGGATTGAGAGAAAGGGGAAGGGGAGAGAGTGGGGAAGGAGTGAGAGAGAGGGGGAAGGAGTGACAGGGAGGAAAAGAGAGGGGAAGGGGAGAGACGGAGGGGAGTGAGGGAGGGGAGGAAAGAGAGGGGACGGGAGAGGGAAAGGGAGAGTGAAAAGGCAGAGGGGATGTGAAAGTGGGCAGCGGAGAGAGGGGGACAGGAAAGAGAGGGGAAGGAGTGATAGAGAGGGGGAACGGGAAAGAGTGGGGAAGGAGTGAGAGAGAGGGGAAGGAGAGCGAGAGGGGAAGGAAAGAGAAGGAGGAGGCGGGGAGAGAGAAAGGAAGGGGAGAGAGAGGGAGAAGGGGAGAATCCGAAAAGAAAGGGTAAAAAGAGAGAGAGAGAGGAGGAAGAGAGGGGAGGGGAGGAGAGAGGGAGAGGGAAAGGGAGAGTGAAAAGGCAGAGGGGGAAAGGGAGAGAGGGGGAGAGAGAGAGAGGGGGAGGGGAGACAGAGAGGGGGATGTGGAGGGTATGGAGGGCGAGGGGAATGAGTGAGGCACGGGGAAAGTGAGATAGCGGGAAGGGGAGAGAGTGAGGGGAAGGAGTGAGAAAGGGGGGAAGGAGAGAAGGGATTGAGTGAGAAAGGTGGGGAATGAGAGCGTAAAGTTCTTTCTCAATGGCACAAAACCCACACGAGGCAAATTCTGTGGACTAGGTCACTCCATGACCTGTACCTTTATTCACAGGACCAAGAGGTGATGACCCTGCGTGGGACCTCCCTTTATGTACCTGGACGACCAGGTAAGGAGTGTCTCCCACAAGTTCGCCCCTTGTGGTCAAGATGTGCATTGCTTAAGTCTATTCAGTATTGCAGTGGTGTTACATGGAGGTTACATGTATAACAGAGAGACAGGGAGGAAGAGAGAGGGGAACTGGAGAGAGAGAAGGGGGAGGGGAAAGAGATCTAGGATACGAGGAATGAGATAGTGGAAGTGAGGGAGAGAGCGGGAAAAGAGTCGGAAAGAGAGGGGAAGGGGAAAGAGAGAGGGGAAGGAGTGAGGGAGCGAGGGGGAAGGGGAGACAGGGAGGAAGAGAGAGGCGGAAGCGGAGGGGAAGGAGCGAGAGAGAGGGGAAGGCGAGAGAGGGAGGAGGCAGGGGAGAGAGAAAGTAAGGGGAGAGAGAGAGAAGGGGAGAATCGGAAAAGAAAGGGTAAAGAGAGAGAGAGAAAGGAGGAAGAGGGGGAGGGGAGGGAAAGGGAGAGTGAAAAGGCAGAGGGGGAAGTGGAGAGAGGGGGGAGAGAGAGAGAGGCGGAGGGGAGACAGAGAGGGAGATGTGGAGTGGATGTAGGGCAAGGGGAATGAGTGAGGCACAGAGAAAGTGAGATAGCGGGAAGGGGAGAGAGTGAGGGGAAGGAGTGAGAAAGTGGGGAAGGAGAGAAATGGAGGAAGAGAGAGGGGAACTGGAGAGAGAGAAGGGGGAGGGGAAAGAGATCTAGGATAAGGAGAATGAGATAGTGGAAGTGAGGGAGAGAGAGGGGAAAAAGGCACAAAGAGAGGGGAAGGGGAGAGAGAGAGAGGGAAAGGGGAATGAGAGGTTAAGGGGAAAGAGAGAGGGAAGGTTTGAGAGAGCGAGGAAGAGAATGGAAGGGGAGATAGAGTCAGGGGAATGGGAGAGAGAGGGAGAAGGGGAAAATCTGAAAGGAAAGGGAAAAGAGAGAGATAGAGGAGGGAGGGGAGAGACGGGAGGAATGAGAGGGGAGCGGAGAGGGAGAGTGGGAAGGGGAGAGAGGGGGAAGGAAGTGGTTGGGGAGAGATTGAGGCGTTGGGAGGGGAAAAGGTGGAGAGGGGAATGAGTGAGAGACAGGGAAAGCGGGATAGTGGGAAAAAGATGTAGAATGGGTCGTGATGGGCGAGACTGTTGTTCCAGGGTCGGTCTCAGAGCTGTTTAATATTTATAATTAAAGCCCTTGTTAATTGACAGTGAATTTAAATACTGAGCTAATTTTGAGTAGGTCCCAGTGAGATTTGAACTCACGACCCCTGGTTTACAAGACCAGTGCTCTAACCCCTGAGCTATGGAGCCACCTGCGCTAAGAAAGATAGCGGAAGGAGCCGGAAAGAGAGGGGAAGGGAAAAGAGAGAGTGGAAGGAGTGAGAGAGAGGGGCAAATGGAGACAGGGAGGAAGAGAGAGGGGAAGTGGAGAGATGGAGGGGAGGGAGGGAAGGATAGAGAGGGGGCGGGAAAGGGAAAGGGAGAGTGAAAAGGCAGAGGGAGTGTGAAAGTGAGCAGCGGAAAGAGGGGGACAGGAAAGAGAGGGGAAGGAGTGATAGAGAGGGGGAAGTGGAAAGAATGGGGAAGGAGTGAGAGAGAGAGGGGAAGGAGCGAGAGAGAGGGGAAGGCGAGAGAGGGAGGAGGCAGGGGAGAGAGAAAGTAAGGGGAGAGAGAGAGAAGGGGAGAATCGGAAAAGAAAGGGTAAAGAGAGAGAGAGAAAGGAGGAAGAGGGGGAGGGGAGGGAAGAGGGAGAGGGAAAGGGAGAGTGAAAAGGCAGAGGGGGAAGGGGAGAGAGTGGGGAGAGAGAGAGGGGGAGGGGAGACAGAGAGGGAGATGTGGAGGGGATGGAGGGCCAGGGGAATGAGTGAGGCACAGAGAAAGTGAGATAGCGGGAAGGGGAGAGAGTGAGGGGAAGGAGTGAGAAAGGGGGGAAGGAGAGACAGGGAGGAAGAGAGAAGGGAAGTGGAGAGAGAGAAGGGGGAGGGGAAAGTGATCTAGGATAAGGGGAATGAGATAGTGGAAGTGAGGGAGAGAGACGGGGAAGGGGAGACAGCGAGGAAGAAAGACGGGCAGGGGAGAGAGAGAGGGAAATGAGAAAGCGAGATTAAGGAGAGAGAGAGAGAGGGAAGGAGTGAGAGAGCGAGGGGGGAGAATGGAAGGGGAGATAGAGAGAGGGGAAGGAGAGAGAGAGAGGGAGAAGCGGAGAATCTGAAAAGAAAGAGATAACCGGGACGGGGTGGAGGAGTGAAGAGGCAGAGGCTGAAGAGAGAATAATGAATTAGAGATGGGAATTTAAATACTAAATTAATTTTGGGTAGGCCCCAATGAGATTTGAACCACCTGCTCTGGGAAAGATCGGGGAAGGAGCAGGAAAGAGAGGGGAAGGGAAAAGAGAGAGTGGAAGGAATGGGGAGAGAGTGAAAGGAGAAAGGGAAGGGGAGAGAGGGGAAAGAGGTGAGAGAGAGAGAGGGGAAGGAGTTAGAGAGAGGGGAGGGAAGTGGAGACAGGGAGGAAGAGAGAGGGGAAGGGGAGAGAGGTGGGGGGGAGGGGAAAGAGAGGGAGGGGAAGGGGAGAGAGAGTGTGGAAGGGGAGAGAGAGGGTGAGGGGAGAGAGAGGGGGAAGGAGTGAGAGAGAAGGGGAGGGGAGATAGAGGGGGAAGGAGTGAGAGAGAGGGGGAGGGGAGATAGAGGGGGAAGGAGTGAGAGAGAAGTGGAGGGGAGATAGAGGGGGAAGAAACATAGAAACATAGAAAATAGGTGCAGGAGTAGGCCATTCGGCCCTTCGAGCCTGCACCTCCATTCAATAAGATCATGGCTGATCATTCCCTCAGTACCCCTTTCCTGCTTTCTCTCCATACCCCTTCATCCCTTTAGCAGTAAGGGCCATATCTAACTGCTTCTTAAATATATACAATGAACTGGCCTCAACAACTCCCTGCGGCAGGGAATTCCACAGGTTAACAACTCTCTGAGTGAAGAAGTTTCTCCTTATCTCAGTCCTAAATGGTCTACCCCTTATCCTTAGACTGTGTCCCCTGGTTCTGGACTTCCCCAACATCGGGAACATTCTAACCACATCTAACCTGTCCCGTCCCGTCAGAATCTTATACGTTTCTATGAGATCCCCTCTCATCCTTCTAAACTCCCGTGTATAAAGGCCCAGTTGCTCCAGTCTCTCCTCATATGTCAGTCCCGCCATCCCTGGAATCAGTCTCGTGAACCTTCGCTGCACTCCCTCAATAGCAAGATCGTCCTTCCTCAGATTAGGAGACCAAAACTGAACACAATATTCCAGGTGTGACCTCACCAAGGCCCTGTACAACTGTAGCAACACCTTCCTGCTCCTATACTCAAATCTCCGAGCTATGAAGGTCAACATACCATTTGCCTTCTTCACCACCTGCTGTACCTGCATGCCAACTTTCAATGACTGATGTACCATGACACCCAGGTCTCGTTGCACCTCCCCTTTTCCTAATCTGTCACCATTCAGATAATATTCTGTCTTCGCGTTTTTGCCCCCAAAGTGGATAACCTCACATTTATCCACATTATACTGCATCTGCCATGCATTTGCCCACTCACCTAACCTGTCCAAGTCACCCTGCAGCCTCTTAGCATCCCCCTCACAGCTCACACCACCATCCAGTTTAGTGTCATCTGCAAACTTGGAGATATTACACTCAATTCCTTCATCCAAATCATTGATGTATATTGTAAAGAGCTGGGGTCCCAGCACTGAACCCTGCGGCACTCCACTAGGGAGGGGGCAGGGGAGAGAGAAAGGGAGGGGAGAGAGAGGGAGAGGGGGAAAGAGAGGTAGGGGAAGGCGAGAGAGTGGGGAAGGAAGGGAGAGAGGGTGGGGAAGGGAGTTGGGGAAGGTGCAAGAGAGGTTAAGAGGAGTGATGTGGAAGGCAGTGAGAAAGAGTGGGGGAAGGGGAGAGACGGGAATGGGAGAAAGTTGGGAAAGAGAGTGAGGGAGGAGGCAGGGGAGAGAGAAAGGGGAAGGATAGAGAGGGGGAGAAGGGCAGAATCTGAAATGAAAGGGAAAAGTGAGAGAAGGGAGGGGAGCAGAGAGGGAGGAGGGAGAGAGTGTGAGGGATGAATGAGGGACGTGGAAAGAGAGATAGCGGGAAAGGGAGAGAGGGATAAAAAGTTGTAGAACTGGTCGTGATGGGGAAGAAAGAGAGAGAGAAGCCTGTCGTTCCAGGGTTGGTCTCGGAGCGATTTAATATTTATAATTAAACACCTTGTTAATTGACGGTGAATTTAAATATTAAGCTAATTTTGAGTAGGCCCCAGTGAGATTTGAACCCACGACCTCTGGTTTACTAGGCCAGTGCTCTAACCCCTGAGCTATGGAGTCACCTGCCCTGGGCTGTGGGTCATTCCCCAGTTAGTGCTATGTGTTTGAAGAATGAGGAGGGGTCAGTGAAACGCTCAGATTGTGTCTCATCCCCCAGACTCCTGCCTCCGTCTCTTCAATATTCACCTCTCAACATCGATATATCGGGTCTTTCACGTCGTAAAACATCCCAAGGCAACTCAGTCACACTCTGTCCCAATCTCTCTGGATCTCTGTCTCTCTCAATCTCACTCTCTTTCTTTCTGTCTCTCACCTTCTCACTCTGTCCCTCGAGGGGGGAAGGTAGAGCGGGGGATGGGGAGAGAGCGGGGAAATGGGAGAGAGAGGGGGCAATGGGAGAGGTGGGGAGGGGGAGAGTCTGATGGGAAAGGGGAGAGCGAGAGCGAGGGAAGGAGGGAAAGGGATGAGGGAGGGGAGTGGAGACAGGGGAAGCGAGGGAGAAGGAGAGGCAGGCGAGAGAGAGGAGGGGAGAAAATGAAAAGGAAGAGGGGAAGGAATGAGTGAGAGGGGAAGGGGAGACAGAGGGAGGAAGAAAGAGGGGCAGGGAAGAGAGAGGGGTGGAAAGCTTGGAAGGGGGGGAGAGAGAGGGGAAGGTGTGTGAGAGAGGGAAGGGGATAGAGCTTAAGGGGAGAGAAAGGGGAAGGTGTGTGAGAGAGGGGAGGGGATAGAGCTTAAGGGGAGAGAAAGGAGAAGGAGTGAGAGAGATGGGGAAGGGGAGATAGAGAGGAAGAGAGAGGGGAAAGGGAGAGAGAGTGGGAATGGGGAAGGAGGGCAGGAAAGAGAGGGGATGGGAGAGAGAAAGGGCAGAGGGGTTGAGAGAGTGGGGGAGTGGATAGAGAGAGGGAAGAAAATGAAATTAGAGTGGGAAGGGGAGAGAGGGGAAGAGGGGGAGATCGAGAGTGGAAGGGGAGAGAGAGTGCGAGGGAAGAGAGAGGGGGAAGGAGTGAAAGAGAGGGGAGGGAAGTGTAGACAGGGAGGAAGAGAGAGGGGAAAGGAAGAGAGAGAGGGCAAGGGAAAGAGAGGGAGGGGAAGGGGAGAGAGAGTGTGGAAGAGGAGAGAGAGTGTGAGGGAAGAGAGAGGGGGAAGGAGTGAGAGAGAGGGGGAGAGGAGAGAGAGGGAGAAGAAACATAGAAATATAGAAAATAGGTGCAGGAGTAGGCCATTCGGCCCTTTGAGCCTGCACCTCCATTCGATAAGATCATGGTTGATCATTCCCTCAGTACCCCTTTCCTGCTTTCTCTCCATATCCTTTGATCCCTTTAGCCGTAAGGGCCATATCTAACTCCCTCTTGAATATATCCAATGAACTGGCCTCAACAACTCTCTGCGGCAGGGAATTCCACAGGTTAACAACTCTCTGAGTGAAGAAGTTTCTCCTCATCTCAGTCCTAAATGGCCTACCCCTTATCCTAAAACTGTATCCCCTGATTCTGGACTTCCCCAACATCGTGATCAATCGACCCGCATCGAACCTGTCCAGTCCCATCAGAATCTTGTATGTTTCTTTGAGATCCACTCTCATCCTTCGAAACTCAAATAAATAAAGGCCCAGTTGATCCAGTCTCTCCTCATATGTCAGTGCAGTCATCCCGGGAATCAGTCTTGGAGCTGTTTAATATTTATAATTAAAACTCCTGTTAATTGACAATGAACTTAAATACTGAGCTAACTTTGAGTAGGCCCAGTGAGATTTGAACCCACGACCCTTCGTTTACTAGACCAGTGCTCTAACCCCTGAGCTATGGAGCCACCTGCCTTGGACTGAGGGAGAGTGCTCTGTGTTTGAAGAATGAGGAGGGGTGTGGAATCAGATTGTGTCTCATCCCCCAGACTCCTGCCTCCGTCTCTTCAATATTCGTCTCTCAACATCGATATATCGGGTCTTTCACGTCGTAAAACATCCCAAGGCAACTCAGTCACACTCTGCCTCAATCTCTCTTTCTCTCTTTCTTTCTGTCTCTCACCTTCACACTCTGTTTCTCAAGGGGGGAAGGTAGATCGGGGGAAGGGGAGAGAGGAAGAAGGGAGAGAGGGGGGAATGGGAGAGAGAGGGGGGAATGGGAGAGGTGGGGAGGGGGAGAGTCTGATGGGGAAGGGGAGAGCGAGAGCGAGGGAAGGAGGGAAAGGGAGGAGGGAGGGGAGTGGAGACAGGGGAGGGCAGGAAGAAGGGGAGGGAGGCCAGAGAGAGGAGGGGAGAAAATGAAAAGGAAGAGGGGAAGGAATGAGTGAGAGGGGAAGGGGAGAGTTAGGGAAGAAGGGGAGAGAGTGAGGGAGAAGGCGAGCGAGAGACGGGGAAGAGGAGAGAGAGGGAGGGTAAAGAGTTGGAAATAGAGGGGAAGGAGAAGGAGAGAGGGGTCGGTATGAGAGAGAGAGGGGAAGGGGAGAGAGAGGGAGGAAGAAAAAGGGGCAGGGGAGAGAGAGGGGGGAAGGTGAAAGAGAGGTTAAGGGGAGAGAGGGGGAAGGAGAGAGAGAGGGGAAGGGGTGAGAGGGGGAAAGAGAGAGGGTGAGGGGAGAGAGTTCGAAGGGAGAGTCATTGAAAGCAGTTATGCAGGTGCAGCAAACAGTTAGGAAGGCAAATGGTACGTTGGCATTCATTGCAAGAGGGTTTGAGTACAGGAGCAAGGATGTCTTACTCCAGTAATACAGGGCCTTGGTGAGACCACACCTGGAGTATTGTGTGCAGTTCTGGTCTCCTTACCTAAGGAAGGATATACTTGCCATAGAGGGAGTGCAGCGAAGGTTCACCAGACTGATTCCTGGGATGGCAGGACTGTGGTATGAGGAGAGATTGGGTCGACTGGGCCTGTATTCACTGGAGTTGAGAAGAATGAGAAGGGATCTGATTGAAAGGTATAAAATTCTGACGGGGTTGGACAGACTGGATGTGGGGAGGATGTTTCCCGGGGGGCTGGGAAGTCTAGAACAAGGGGTCACACAGTCTCAGGATACGGGGTAGGAAATTTAGGAGCGAGATGAGGAGAAATGTTTTCACTCAGAGGGAGGTGAACCTGTGGAATTCTCTACCACAGAAGGCTGTGGAGGACAAGTCACTGAATATATTTAAGAGGGAGACAGATAGATTTCTAGACACAAAAGGCATCAAGGGGTATGGGGAGAAAGCGGGAATATGGTGTTGGGATAGAGGATCAGCCATGATCATATTGAATGGTGGTGCAGGCTCGAAGGGCCGAATGGCCTGCTCCAGCTCCTGCTCCCATTTTCTATGTTTCTATGTTTCTATGAATGAGTGAGAGATGGGGAAAGCGAGATAGCTAAAAAGATGTCTAACAGGTCACAATGGGTAAGGGGGAAAGACGAGAAGTGAGCCTTTTGTTCCGGGATCAGTCTCAGAACTGTTTAATATTGTAATACTTATAAAACCCTTGTTAATTGATGGCAAATTTAAATACTCAACTAATTTTGAGTGAACCCCAGTGAGATTTGAAGTCAGGACCGCTGGTTTACTAGACCAGTGCTATAACCCCTGAGCTATGGAGCCACCTGCTCTGAAAAAGACAGGGGAAGGAGCTGGAAAGAGAGGGGGAAGGGAAAAGAGAGAGTAGAAGGAGTGAGAGAGAGGGGGAAGGGGAGAGAGTGGGGAAGGAGTGTGAGAGTGGAGGGAAAAGAGAGGGAAGGGAAGCGGAGAGGGAGTGTGGAAGGAGTGAGAGAATAGGGAAGGGGAGAGAGATGCGTCGGCAAGAGAAAGAGAAGGCAGGGGAGAGAGAAAGGGAGAAGGGGAGAATCTAAAAAGAAAGGAGGGAGGGGAAGGAGACAGAGGCACAAAGACATTTGGAAGGTGTGAGGGGAGCCTGTTGTTCCAGGTTTGGTCTCAGAGCTGTTTAATATTTATAATTAAAGCCCTTGTTAATTGACGGTGAATTTAAATACTGAGCTAATTTGAGGAGGCCCCAAAGAGACTTAAACTCACGACCCTTGGTTTACCATGCCAGTGCTCTAACCCCTGAGCTATGGAGTCACCTGCTCTGGGACAGGTAGGGGAAGGAGCAGGAAAGAGAGGGGAAGGGAAAAGAGAAAGTGGAAGGAGTGAGAGAGAGGGGAGAATGGGAGAGAGAGGAATGGGGAAGGGGAGAGAAAGCCGGAGCGGAGAGAGAGAGAGAGAGAGGGAAAGGGGAATGAGAGGTTAAGGGGAGAGAGAGGGAAGGTTTGAGAGAGCGAGGAAGAGAATGGAAGGGGAGATAGAGTCAGGGGAATGGGAGAGAGAGGGATAAGGGGAAAATCAGAAAGGAAAAGGAAAAGAGAGAGATAGAGGAGGGAGAGGAGAGACGGGAGGAAAGAGAGGGGAGCGGAGAGGGAGAGTGGGAAGGGGAGAGAGGGGGAAGGAAGTGGTTGGGGAGAGATTGAGGGGAGGCGTTGGGAGGGGAAAAGGGGGAGAGGGGAATGAGTGAGAGACAGGGAAAGCGGGATAGTGGGAAAAAGATGTAGAATGGGTCGTGATGGGCGAGAGAGTCAAGCCTGTTGTTCCAGGGTCGGTCTCAGAGCTGTTTAACATTTATAATTAAAGCCCTTGTTAATTTAAATACTGAGCTAAGTTTGAGTCGGCCCCAGTGAGATTTGAACTCACGACCCCTGGTTTACAAGACCAGTGCTCTAACCCCTGAGCGATGGAGCCACCTGCACTAAAAAAGATAGGGGAAGGAGCAGGAAAGAGAGGGGAAGGGAAAAGAGAGAGTGGAAGGAGTGAGAGAGAGGGGCAAGGGGAGACAGGGAGGAAGAGAGAGGGGAAGTGGAGAGATGGAGGGGAGGGAGGGAGGGGAGGATAGAGAGGGGGCGGGAAAGGGAAAGGGAGAGTGAAAAGGCAGAGGGAGTGTGAAAGTGGGCAGCGGAAAGAGGGGGACAGGAAAGAGAGGGGAAGGAGTGATAGAGAGGGGGAAGTGGAAAGAATGGGGAAGGAGTGAGAGAGAGAGGGGAAGGAGCGAGAGAGAGGGGAAGGCGAGAGAGGGAGGAGGCAGGGGAGAGAGAAAGTAAGGGGAGAGAGGAGAGAAGGGGAGAATCGGAAAAGAAAGGGTAAAGAGAGAGAGAGAAAGGAGGAAGAGGGGGAGGGGAGGGAAGAGGGAGAGGGAAAGGGAGAGTGAAAAGGCAGAGGGGGAAGGGGAGAGAGTGGGGAGAGAGAGAGGGAGAGGGAGAGGGGGAGTGGAGACAGAGAGGGAGATGTGGAGGGGATGGAGGGCCAGGGGAATGAGTGAGGCACAGAGAAAGTGAGATAGCGGGAAGGGGAGAGAGTGAGGGGAAGGAGTGAGAAAGGGGGGAAGGAGAGACAGGGAGGAAGAGAGAAGGGAAGTGGAGAGAGAGAAGGGGGAGGGGAAAGTGATCTAGGATAAGGGGAATGAGATAGTGGAAGTGAGGGAGAGAGACGGGGAAGGGGAGACAGCGAGGAAGAAAGACGGGCAGGGGAGAGAGAGAGGGAAAGGAAAAAAGAGATTTAGGAGAGAGAGAGGGAAGGAGTGAGAGAGCGAGGGGGGAGAATGGAAGGGGAGATAGAGAGAGGGGAAGGAGAGAGAGAGAGGGAGAAGCGGAGAATCTGAAAAGAAAGAGATAACCGGGACGGGGTGGAGGAGTGAAGAGGCAGAGGCTGAAGAGAGAATAATGAATTAGAGATGGGAATTTAAATACTAAATTAATTTTGAGTAGGCCCCAATGAGATTTGAACCACCTGCTCTGGGAAAGATAGGGGAAGGAGCAGGAAAGAGAGGGGAAGGGAAAAGAGAGAGGGGAAGGAATGGGGAGAGAGTGAAAGGAGAAAGGGAAGGGGAGAGAGGGGAAAGAGGTGAGAGAGAGAGAGGGGAAGGAGTTAGAGAGAGGGGAGGGAAGTGGAGACAGGGAGGAAGAGAGCGGGGAAGGGGAGAGAGGTGGCGGGGAGGGGAAAGAGAGGGAGGGGAAGGGAAGAGAGAGTGTGGAAGGGGGAGAGAGAGGGTGAGGGGAGAGAGAGGGGGAAGGAGTGAGAGAGAAGAGGGGGAAGGAGTGAGAGAGAAGTGGACGGGAGATAGAGGGGGAAGGAGTGAGAGAGAGGGGGAGGGGAGATAGAGGGGGAAGGAGTGAGAGAGAAGGGGAGGGGAGAGAGAGGGGGAAGAAACATTGAAACATAGAAATATAGAAAATAGGTGCAGGAGTGGGCCATTCGGCCCTTCGAGCCTGCACCACCATTCAATAAGATCATGGCTGAACATTCCCTCAGTACCCCTTTCCTGCTTTCTCTCCATACCCCTTGATCCCTTTAGCCGTAAGGGCCACATCTAACTCCTTCTTAAATATATACAATGAACTGGCATCAACAACTCTCTGCGGTAGAGAATTCCACAGGTTAACAACTCTCTGAGTGAAGAAGTTTCTCCTCATCTCAGTCCTAAATGGTTTACCCCTTATCCTTAGACTGTGACCCCTGGTTCTGGACTTCCCCAACATCGGGAACATTCTACCGCATCTAACCTGTCCCGTCGCATCAGAATCTTATACGTTTCTATGAGATCTCCTCTCATCCTTCTAAACTCCCGTGTATAAAGACCCAGTTGCTCCAGTCTCGCGTCATATGTCAGTCCCGCCATCCCGGGAATCAGTCTGGTGAACCTTCGCTGCACTCCCTCAATAGCAAGAATGTCCTTCCTCAGATTAGGAGACCAAAACTGAACACAATATTCCAGGTGGGACCTCACCAAGGCCCTGTACAACTGCAGTAAGACCTCCCTGCTCCTATACTCAAATCCCCTCGCTATGAAGGCCAACATACCATTTGCCTTCTTCACTGCCTGCTGTACCTGCATGACAACTTTCAATGACTGATGTACCATGACACCCAGGTCTCGTTGCACCTCCCCTTTTCCTAATGTGTCACCATTCAGATAATATTCTGTCTTCATGTTTTTGCCCCCAAAGTGGATAACCTCACATTTATCCACATTATACTGCATCTGCCATGCATTTGCCCACTCACCTAACCTGTCCAAGTCACCCTGCAGCCTCTTAGCGTCCTCCTCACAGCTCATACTGCCACCCAGTTTCGTGTCATCTGCAAACTTGGAGATATTACACTCAATTCTTTCATCTCAATCGTTAATGTATATTGTAAATAGCTGGGGTCCCAGCACTGAGCCCTGCGGCACTCCACTAGTCACTGCCTGCCATTCTGAAAAGGACCTGTTTATCTCGACTCTCTGCTTCCTGTCTGCCAACCAGTTCTCTATCCACGTCAGTACATTACCCCCAATACCATGTGCTTTAATTTTGCACACCAATCTCTTGTGTGGGACCTTATCAAAAGCCTTTTGAAAGTCCAAATACACCACATCCACTGGTTCTCCCTTGTTCACTCTGCTCGTTACATCCTCAAAAAATTCAAAAAGATTTGTCAAGCATGATTTCCCTTTCATAAATCCATGCTGACTTGGACCGATCCTGTCACTGCTTTCCAACTGTGCTGCTATTTCATCCTTAATAATTGATTCCAACATTTTCCCCACTACTGATGAAGGAGTGAGAGAGAGGGGAAGGGAAGAGAGGGGGAAGGAGCGAGGCTGTGACAAGGGAAGGGGAAGGAGGGAGAGGGGAATGAGTGAGAGAAGGGGAAAGCGAGATAGTGGGAAAGTGAGAGAGGGGTAAAAAGATGTAGAACGGGTCATGATGGGGAAGGGAGAGAGGGGTAAAAAGATGTCGAATGGGTTGTGAGGGGGAAGGGTGACAGAGATTTGGAAGGGGAGAGAGTGTAAGAGAGACGAGAAGAGGAGAGGGGGAAGGGTGTGAGTGGAGCCTGTTGTTCCAGTGTCGGTCTCGGAGCTGTTTAATATTTATAATTAAAGCCCTTGTTAATTGACAGTGAATTTAAATACTGAGCTAATTTGAGTAGACCCCAAAGAGACTGAAACTCACGACCCCTGGTTTACAAGACCCGTGTTCTAACCCCTGAGCTATGGAGTCACCCGCTCTAGGACAGGTCGGGGAAGGAGCAGGAAAGAGAGGGGAAGGGAAAAGAGAGAGTGGAAGGAGTGAGAGAGAGGGGAGAATGGGAGAGAGAGGAATGGGGAAGGGGAGAGAGAGCGGAGGGGAGAGAGAGAGGAAGAGAGGGAGGTGGGGAAAGAGAGGGAGGGGATGGACAGAGTGAGAGAGTTTGGAAGCGGGGGGGCAGAGAGGGGAAGGATTGGGAGAGAGGGGGAGGGGAGAGAGCAGAAGGGGAGAGAAAGGGGAAGGAGTGAGAGAGAGAGGGAAGGGAAGACAGGGAGGAAGAGAGAGGGGAAGGGGAGAGAGAGTGGGGGTGGGGAGGGAGGGAGGGGAGGAAAGAGAGAGGACGGGAGAGGGAAAAGGCAGAGGGGGTGAGAGAGTGGGTAGCGGAGAGAGGGGGAGGGGATAGAGAGAGGGAAGATAGAGGAGGAAGGAGAGAGGGGGGAAGGAGAGGAGAGAGAATGAAATAAGAGAGGGAAGGGGAGACAGTGAGTGGAAGGGAAGAGAGTGGGGAAGGTGTGAGAGAGTGAGAGAGTGAGAAGGGGAGAATCTGAAAAGGAAGAGGCAGCTGGGAATGGAGAGTCAGAGGCGGAAGAGAGAATAACAAATTAGAGATGGGAATTTAAATACTAAATTAATTATGCAAAGGTCCCAGTGAGATTTGAACCCACGACCCCTGGTTTACGAGACCAGTGCTCTAACCCCTGAGCTATGGAACCACCTGCCCTGGGCTGTGGGTCATTCCCCAGTTAGTGCTGTGTGTTTGAAGAATGAGGAGGGGTCAGTGAAACGCTCAGATTGTGTCTCATCCCCCAGACTCTTGCCTCCGTCTCTTCAATATTCACCTCTCAACATCGATATATCGGATCTTTCACGTAGTAAAACATCCCAAGGCAACTCAGTCACACTCTGCCTCAATCTCTCTCTGCCTCTCTGTCTCTCTCAATCTCACTCTCTTTCTTTCTGTCTCTCACCTTTTCACTCTGTCCCTCGAGGGGCGAAGATAGAGCGGGGGAAGGGGAGAGAGGGAGAAGGGGAGAGAGAGGGGGGGAATGGGAGAGAGAGGGGGCAATGGGAGAGGTGGGGAGGGGGAGAGTCTGATGGGACAGGGGAGAGTGAGAGTGAGGGAAGGAGGGAAAGGGATGAGGGAGGGGAGTGGAGACAGGGGAGGCGAGGGAGAAGGAGAGGGATGCGAGAGAAAGGAGGGGAGAAAATGAAAAGGAAGAGGGAAAGGAGTGAGCGAGAGGCGAAGGGAAGAGAGAGAGAGGAATACGGAGAGAGAGATGGAGAAGGGGAGCGAGAGAGGGGTAAGAGGAGAGAGAGAGGGTAAGGAATTTGAAATAGAGGGGACGGAGAAGGAGAGAGGGGAAGGGGAAAGAGAGAGAGGAAGAAAGAGGGGCAGGGGAGAGAGAAGGGGGAAAGGGGAAAGAGAGGTTATGGGGAGTGGGGTAAGGAGTGAGAGAGAGAGGGGAAGGGGAGAGAGGGGAAGGGGAGAGAACGGGAAAGGGAGAGAGTTGGAGGGGAGAGTCATTGAAAGCAGCCATGCCGGTGCAGCAAGCAGTTAGGAAGGCAAATGGTACGTTGGCCTTCATTGCAAGAGGGTTTGAGTACAGGAGCAAGGATGTCTTACTCCAGTTATACAGGGCCTTGGTGAGACCACACCTGGAGTATTGTGTGCAGTTTTGGTCTCCTTACTTCAGGAAGGATACACTTGCCATAGAGGGAGTGCAGCGAAGGTTCACCAGACTGATTCCTGGGATGGCAGGACTGTGGTATGAGGAGAGATTGGGTCGACTGGGCCTGTATTCACTGGAGTTGAGAAGAATGAGAGGGGATCTGATTGAAAGGTATAAAATTCTGACGGGGTTGGACAGACTGGATGTGGGGAGGATGTTTCCCCGGGGGCTGGGAAGTCTAGAACAAGGGATCACACAGTCTCAGGATACGGGGTAGGAAATTTAGGAGCGAGATGAGGAGAAATGTTTTCACTCAGAGGGAGGTGAACCTGTGGAATTCTCTACCACAGAAGGCTGTGGAGGACAAGTCACTGAATATATTTAAGAGGGAGACAGATAGATTTCTAGACACAAAAGGTATGGGGAGGTAAGCAGGAATATGGTGTTGGGATAGAGGATCAGCCATGATCATATTGAATGGTGGTGCAGGCTCGAAGGGCCGAATGGCTTCCTCCTGCTCCTATTTCACATGTTTCTGTGTTTCTCTGAATGAGTGAGACACGGGGGAAGTGAGATAGCAGGAAAAGATGTCATGATGGGGAAGGCAGAGTGAAGGAACACTGTTGTTCCAAGGTCAGTCTCAAAGCTGTTTAATATTTATATTTGACACCCTTAATAATTTAAATACGGAGCTAATTTTGTGAAGGATCCAGAAAGATTTGAACTCACGACCCCTGGTTTACTGGAGCAGTGCTCTAACCCCTGAGCTATGGAGCCACCTGCTCTGGGAAAGATGGGAAGGAGCAGGGAAGAGAGGGGTAAGGAAAATAGAGCGTGGAAGGAGTGAGAGAGAGGGGGAAGTGGAGAGAGAGGGAGGGGAAGGGGAGGGAGAGGGAGGGGAAGAGAGCGAGGGGAAGTGGAGGGAGAGAGGGGTAGGAGTGAGAGAGGGAAGGGGAAATAGAGGGAACGAGTGAGAGAGAGAGAGGGGAAGGGGAGAGAGATGTGAAGGCAAGAGAGGGAGGAGGCAGGGGAGAGAGAAAGGGGAAGAGGAGAGAGAGGGAGAAGGGGAGAATCTGAAATGAAAGGGAAAAGAGAGCGAGAGAGGAGGGAGGGGTGAGAGGGGAGGGGAAGGGGAGAGAGAGTGTGGAAGGGGAGAGAGAGGGTGAGGGGAGAGAGAAGGGGAAGGAGTGAGAGAGAGGGGGAGGGGAGAGAGAGGGGGAAGAAACATAGAAACATAGAAACATAAAAAATAGGTGCAGGAGTAGACCATTCGGCCCTTCGAGCCTGCACCACCATTCAATAAGATCTTGGCTGATCATTCCCTCAGTACCCCTTTCCTGCTTTCTCTCCATACCCCTTCATCCGTTTAGCAGTAAGGGCCATATCTAACTCCTTAAATATATACAATGAACTGACCTCAACAACTCTCTGTGTAGGGAATTCCACAGGTTAACAACTCTCTGAGTGAAGAAGTTTCTCCTTATCTCAGTCCTAAATGGTCTACCCCTTATCCTTAGACTGTGTCCCTTGGTTCTGGACTTCCCCAACATCGGGAACATTCCAACCGCATCTAACCTGTCCAGTCCCGTCAGAATCTTATACGTTTCTATGAGATCCCCTCTCATCCTTCTAAACTCCCGTGTATAAAGGCCCAGTTGCTCTAGTTTCTCCTCATATGTCAGTCCAGCCATCCCGGGAATCAGTCTGGTGAACCTTCGCTGCACTCCCTCAATAGCAAGAATGTCCTTCCTCAGATTAGGAGACCAAAACTGAACACAATATTCCAGGTGTGGCCTCACCAAGGCTCTGTACAACTGTAGCAACACCTCCCTGCTCCTATACTCAAATCCCCGAGCTATGAAGGTCAACATACCATTTGCCTTCTTCACCACCTGCTGTACCTGCATGCCAACTTTCAATGACTGATGTACCATGACATCCAGGTCTCGTTGCACCTCCCCTTTTCCTCATCTGTCACCATTCAGATAATATTCTGTCTTTGCGTTTTTGCCCCCAAAGTGGATAACCTCACATTTATCCACATTATACTCATCTGCCATGCATTTGCCCACTCACCTAACCTGTCCAAGTCACCCTGCAGCCTCTTAGCGTCCCCCTTACAGCTCACACTGCCACCCAGCTTAGTGTCATTTGAAAACGTGGAGATATTACACTCAATTCCTTCATCCAAATCATTGATGTATATTGTAAAGAGCTGGGGTCCCAGCACTGAACCCTGCGGCACTCCACTAGGGAGGGGACAGGGGAGAGAGAAAGGGAGGGGAGAGAGAGGGAGAGGGGGAAAGAGAGGTAGGGGAAGACGAGAGAGTGGGGAAGGGAGGGAGAGAGGGTGGGGAAGGGAGTTGGGGAAGGTGCAAGAGAGGTTAAGAGGAGTGATGTGGAAGGAGTGAGGAAGAGTGGGGGAAGGGGAGAGACGGGAATGGGAGAAAGTTGGGAAAGAGAGTGAGGGAGGAGGCAGGGGAGAGAGAAAGGGGAAGGATAGAGAGGGGGAGAAGGGGAGAATCTGAAATGAAAGGGAAAAGAGAGAGGAGGGAGGGGAGCAGAGAGGGAGGAGGGAGAGAGGGTGAGGCGAGGGAGGAGGATGAATGAGAGACGTGGAAAGAGAGATAGCATGAAAGGGAGAGAGGGATAAAAAGATGTCGAATTGGTCATGATGGGGAAGAAAGAGAAAGAGAGTGTAACCTGTAGTTCCAGGGTTGGTCTCGTTGCTATTTAATATTTATAATTAAACATCTTGTTAATTGACGGTGAATTTAAATATTGAGCTAATTTTGAGTAGGCCGCAGTGAGATTTGAACCCAAAATTCCTGGTTACGAGACCAGTGCTATGGAGCCACCTGCCCTGGGCTGTGTCATTCCCCAGTTCGTGCTGTGTGTTTGAAGAATGAGGAGGGGGTCAGTGAAACACTCAGATTGTGTCTCATCCCCCAGACTCCTGCCTCCGTCTCTTCAATATTCACTTCTCAACATCGATATATCGGGTCTTTCACGTAGTAAAACATCCCAAGGCAACTCAGTCACACTCTGCCCCAATCTCTCTGTCTCTCTGTCTCTCTCAATCTCACTCTCTTTCTTTCTGTCTCTCACCTTCTCACTCTGTCCCTCGAGGGGGGAAGGTAGAGCGGGGGATGGGGAGAGAGCGGGGGAATGGGAGAGAGAGGGGGCAATGGGAGAGGTGGGGAGGGGGAGAGTCTGATGGGAAAGGGGAGAGCGAGAGCGAGGGAAGGAGGGAAAGGGATGAGGGAGGGGAGTGGAGACAGGGGAGGCGAGGGAGAAGGAGAGGCAGGCGAGAGAGAGGAGGGGAGAAAATGAAAAGGAAGAGGGGAAGGAATGAGTGAGAGGGGAAGGGGAGACAGAGGGAGGAAGAAAGAGGGGCAGGGAAGAGAGAGGGGTGGAAAGCTTGGAAGGGGGGGAGAGAGAGGGGAAGGTGTGTGAGAGAGGGAAGGGGATAGAGCTTAAGGGGAGAGAAAGGGGAAGGTGTGTGAGAGAGGGGAGGGGATAGAGCTTAAGGGGAGAGAAAGGAGAAGGAGTGAGAGAGATGGGGAAGGGGAGATAGAGAGGAAGAGAGAGGGGAAAGGGAGAGAGAGTGGGAATGGGGAAGGAGGGCAGGAAAGAGAGGGGATGGGAGAGAGAAAGGGCAGAGGGGTTGAGAGAGTGGGGGAGTGGATAGAGAGAGGGAAGAAAATGAAATTAGAGTGGGAAGGGGAGAGAGGGGAAGAGGGGGAGATCGAGAATGGAAGGGGAGAGAGAGTGTGAGGGAAGAGAGAGGGGGAAGGAGTGAAAGGGAGGGGAGGGAAGTGTAGACAGGGAGGAAGAGAGAGGGGAAAGGAAGAGAGAGAGGGCAAGGGAAAGAGAGGGAGGGGAAGGGGAGAGAGAGTGTGGAAGAGGAGAGAGAGTGTGAGGGAAGAGAGAGGGGGAAGGAGTGAGAGAGAGGGGGAGAGGAGAGAGAGGGAGAAGAAACATAGAAATATAGAAAATAGGTGCAGGAGTAGGCCATTCGGCCCTTTGAGCCTGCACCTCCATTCGATAAGATCATGGTTGATCATTCCCTCAGTACCCCTTTCCTGCTTTCTCTCCATATCCTTTGATCCCTTTAGCCGTAAGGGCCATATCTAACTCCCTCTTAAATATATCCAATGAACTGGCCTCAACAGCTCTCTGCGGCAGGGAACTCCACAGGTTAACAACTCTCTGAGTGAAGAAGTTTCTCCTCATCTCAGTCCTAAATGGCCTACCCCTTATCCTAAAACTGTATCCCCTGATTCTGGACTTCCCCAACATCGTGAACCATCGACCCGCATCTAACCTGTCCCGTCCCATCAGAATCTTGTATGTTTCTTTGAGATCCACTCTCATCCTTCTAAACTCAAATAATCAAAGGCCCAGTTTCTCCTCATATGTCAGTGCAGTCATCCCAGGAATCAGTCTTGGAGCTGTTTTATATTTATAATTAAAGCTCCTGTTAATTGACAATGAACTTAAATACTGAGCTAACTTTGAGTAGGCCCCAGTGAGATTTGAACCCACGACCCCTGGTTTACTAGATCAGGGCTCTAACCCCTGAGCTATGGAGCCACCTGCTGTGGGCTGTGGGTCATTCCCCAGTTAGTGCTGTGTGTTTGAAGAATGAGGAGTGGTCAGTGAAACGCTCAGATTGTGTCTCATCCCCCAGACTCCTGCCTCCGTCTCTTCAATATTCGCCTCTCAACATCGATATATCGGGTCTTTCACGTAGTAAAACATCCCAAGGCAACTCAGTCACACTCTGGCTCAATCTCTCTGTCTCTCTTTCTTTCTGTCTCTCACCTTCACACTCTGTCTCTCAAGGGGGGAAGGTAGAGCGGTGGAAGGGGAGAGAGGGAGAAGGGAGAGAGGGGGGGAATGGGAGAGAGAGGGGGGAATGGGAGAGGTGGGGAGGGGGAGAGTCTGATGGGGAAGGGGAGAGCGAGAGCGAGGGAAGGAGGGAAAGGGAGGAGGGAGGGGAGTGGAGACAGGGGAGGGCAGGAAGAAGGGGAGGGAGGCGAGAGAGAGGAGGGGAGAAAATTAAAAGGAAGAGGGGAAGGAATGAGTGAGAGGGGAAGGGGAGAGTTAGGGAAGAAGGGGAGAGAGTGAGGGAGAAGGCGAGCGAGAGACGGGGAAGAGGAGAGAGAGGGAGGGTAAAGAGTTGGAAATAGAGGGGTAGGAGAAGGAGAGAGGGGTAGGTATGAGAGAGAGAGGGGAAGGGGAGAGAGAGGGAGGAAGAAAGAGGGGCAGGGGAGAGAGAGGGGGGAAGGTGAAAGAGAGGTTAAGGGGAGAGAGGGGGAAGGAGAGAGAGAGGGGAAGGGGTGAGAGGGGGAAAGAGAGAGGGTGAGGGGAGAGAGTTGGAAGGGAGAGTCATTGAAAGCAGCCATGCAGGTGCAGCAAACAGTTAGGAAGGCAAATGGTACGTTGGCATTCATTGCAAGAGGGTTTGAGTACAGGAGCAAGGATGTCTTACTCCAGTAATACAGGGCCTTGGTGAGACCACACCTGGAGTATTGTGTACAGTTTTGGTCTCCTTACCTAAGGAAGGATATACTTGCCATAGAGGGAGTGCAGCGAAGGTTCACCAGACTGATTCCTGGGATGGCAGGACTGTGGTATGAGGAGAGATTGGGTCGACTGGGCCTGTGTTCACTGGAGTTTAGAAGAATGAGAGGGGATCTGATTGAAAGGTATAAAATTCTGACGGGGTTGGACAGACTGGATGTGGGGAGGATGTTTCCCCGGGAGCTGGGAAGTCGAGAACAAGGGATCACACAGTCTCAGGATACGGGGTAGGAAATTTAGGAGCGAGATGAGGAGAAATGTTTTCACTCAGAGGGTGGTGAACCTGTGGAATTCTCTACCACAGGAGGCTGTGGAGGACAAGTCACTGAATATATTTAAGAGGGAGACAGATCGATTTCTGGACACAAAAGGCATCAAGGGGTATGGGGAGAAAGCGGGAATATGGTGTTGGGATAGAGGATCAACCATGATCATATTGAATGGTGGTGCAGGCTCGAAGGGCCGAATGGCCTGCTCCTGCTCCCATTTTCTATGTTTCTATGTTTCGATGAATGAGTGAGAGATGGGGAAAGCGAGATAGCTAAAAAGATGTCTAACAGGTCACGATGGGTAAGGGGGAAAGACGAGAAGTGAGCCTTTTGTTCCGGGATCAGTCTCAGAACTGTTTAATATTGTAATACTTATAAAACCCTTGTTAATTGACGGCAAATTTAAATACTCAACTAATTTTGAGTGAACCCCAGTGAGATTTGAACTCAGGACCGCTGGTTTACCAGACCAGTGCTATAACCCCTGAGCTATGGAGCCACCTGCTCTGAAAAAGACAGGGGAAGGAGCTGGAAAGAGAGGGGAAGGGAAAAGAGAGAGTGGAAGGAGTGAGAGAGAGGGGGTAGGGGAGAGAGTGGGGAAGGAGTGAGAGAGTGGAGGGAAAAGAGAGGGAAGGGAAGCGGAGAGGGAGTGTGGAAGGAGTGAGAGAATAGGGAAGGGGAGAGAGATGCGTCGGCAAGAGAGGGAGGAGGCAGGGGAGAGAGAAAGGGAGAAGGGGAGAATCTAAAAAGAAAGGAGGGAGGGGAAGGAGACAGAGGCACAAAGACATTTGGAAGGGTGTGAGCGGAGCCTGTTGTTCCAGGTTTGGTCTCAGAGCTGTTTAATATTTATAATTAAAGCCCTTGTTAATTGACGGTGAATTTAAATACTGAGCTAATTTGAGTAGACCCCAAAGAGACTTAAACTCACGACCCCTGGTTTACCATGCCAGTGCTCTAACCCCTGAGCTATGGAGTCACCTGCTCTGGGACAGGTAGGGGAAGGAGCAGGAAAGAGAGGGGAAGGGAAAAGAGGGAGTGGAAGGAGTGAGAGAGAGGGGCGAATGGGAGAGAGAGGAATGGGGAAGGGGAGAGAAAGCCGGAGCGGAGAGAGAGAGGAAGAGAGGGAGGTGGGGAAAGAGAGGGAGGGGATGGACAGAGAGAGAGAGTGTGGAAGTGGGGGAGAGAGAGGGGAAGGAGTGGGAGATAGGGGGAGGGGAGAGAGCAGAAGGGGAGAGAAAGGGGAAGGAGTGAGAGAAAGGAGGAAGGGGAGAGAGAGGGGAAGGAGTGAGAGAGAGGGGGAAGGGAAGACAGGGAGGAAGAGAGAGGGGAAGGGGAGAGAGAGTGGGGGTGGGGGTGGGGAGGGAGGCAAGGAAAGAGAGAGGATGGGAGAGGGAAAGGGAGAGTGAAAAGACAGAGTGGGTAGCGGAGAGAGGGGGAGGGGATAGAGAGAGGGAAGACAGAGGAGAAAGGAGAGGGGGGGAAGGACTGGGGAGAGAATGAAATTAGAGAGGGAAGGGGAAATAGAGGGAATGAGTGAGTGAGAGAGGGGGGAAGGGGAGAGAGATGTGAAGGCAAGAGAGGGAGGAGGCAGGGGAGAGAGAAAGGGGAAGGGGAGAGAGAGGGAGAAGGGGAGAATCTGAAATGAAAGGGAAAAGAGAGCGAGAGAGGAGGGAGGGGTGAGAGGGGAGGGGAAAGGGAAAGGGCGAGTGAAAAGGCAGAGAGGGAAGGAGCGATCGGAGGGAGAGAGTAGGTAATGGAGAGAGGGGGAGGGGAGAGAGAGAGAAGAAAGAGGACAAAGGAGAGAGAGGAGGACAAGTGAGCGAAAGAAAGTGGAGAGGGAAGGGGAGAGAGGGGAAAGGGGGGAGTGAGAGAGGAAGGAATGAGAGAGGCGAGGGGGGCAAAGAGTGGGGAAGGGGAGAGAGAGGGGGAAGGGGAGAGAGAGGGAGAGAGAGGAAGGAGTGGGAAAAAGAAGGGAAGGGAAAAGAGAGACTAGAAGGAGTGAGAGAGAGGGGAAGGGGAAAGCGAGGGAGGGGAATGGGAGAGAGGGCAGGTAATGAGAGAGAGGGTGAAGGGGAGAGATAGAAGGGAAGGAGTGAGAGAGAGGGGGAAGGGGAAAGAGAGGGGTAGGATTGAGAGAAGAAGGGTAACGAGTGTGTAAGAGCGTGAAGGGGAGATAGGTAGAGAGGGGGTGGAGAAGAGAGAAGGGGAAGGAGGAAGAGTGGGTGAAGGGGAGAGAGAGGGGGAAGGAGAGAGAGTGAGAGGAGAGAGGGGAAGAGAGGGGCATTAGTGAGAAACGGGGAAAGCAAGATAGCGGGAAAGGGAGAGAGAGGAAAAAAAGTTGTAAAACAGATTGTGATGGGGAAGGGAGAGAGAAATTTGGAAGAGAGGGGGAGCCTGTAATTCCAGGTTTGGTCTCGGAGCTGTTTAATATTTATAATTAAAGCCCTTGTTAATTGACAGTGAATTTAAATGCTAAGCCAATTTTGAGCGACCCCAGTGAGATTTGAACTTTCGACCCCCAAATTCACTAAACCAGTGCTCTAACCCCTGAGCTACGGAGCCATCTGCTCTGGGGAATACAGGGGAAGGAGCAGGAAAGAGACGGGAAGGGAATAGTGAGAGTGGAAGGAGGGAGAGAGAGGGGGAAGGGAAGACAGGGAGGAAGAGAGAGGGAAAGGGGAGAGAGAGTGGGGGTGGGGGTGGGGGTGGGGAGGGAGAGAAGGAAAGAGAGAGGATGGGAGAGGGAAAAGACAGAGTGTGTAGCGGCGAGAGGGGGAGGGGATAGAGAGAGGGAAGACAGAGGAGAAAGGAAAGGGAGGGGAAGGACTGCGGAGAGAATGAAATTAGAGAGGGAAGGGGAGAGAGTGGAAGAGTGAGAGAGAGAGGGGGAAGGGGATACAGAGAATGGAAGGAGAGAAAGCGGGGTAAGTGGAGAGAGAGGGGAAGGAGTGAGAGCGTGAGAAGGGGAGAATCTGAAAAAAAGAAACAGCCGGGAGAGTGGAGAGGGAAGAGAGAAGAATGAATTAGAGATAGGAATTTAAATATTAAATTATTTATGTAAAGGCCCCAGTGAGATTTGAACCCACAACCCCTGGTTGACTGGACTAGTGCTCCAACCCCTGAGCTATGGAGACACCTGCTCTGGGAAAGACAGGGGATGGAGCAGGAAAGAGAGGGAGAAGGGAAAAGAGCGAGTGGAAGGAGTGAGAGAGAGGGGGAAGAGGAAAGAGATGGGGAGGGGAGAGACGGTCAGGAGAGAGAGGGAGGGGCAGGGGAGAGAGAAAGGAAGGGGAGAGAGAGGGAGAAGGGGAGAATCCGAAAAGAAAGGGTAAAGAGAGAGAGGAGGAAGAGGGGGGCGGGGAGGGAAGAGGGAGAGGGAAAGGGAGAGGAAAAGGCAGAGGGGGAAGGGAAGAGAGGGGGTGAGAGTGGGTAGTGGAAAGAGAGGGAGGGGAGACAGAGAGAGCGGGGAGGGGATGGAGTGACAGAGAGGGGAATGAGTGTATTGTGTTCCTAACACAGATGAGATTGCACACAGGGAGGTTACAGTAACAGTGACCTCAGTCTTTAATAAGACTCTCCAGAGTGAGGAACAGGCCTTAGGGGCAGCTTATACACAGTGCTCCCAATGGAATCCCTTGGGACTTCAGGGGATGAGCTCCCTGGTGGCGGAACATGTGAGAGCAAGTTTTACAGATACACAACAGAGTGAGAGATGAGGAAAGCGAGATCGTGGGAAAGGGAGAGAGGGGTAAAAAGATGTAGCACGGGTCGTGATGGGGAAGGGAGAGAGGGGGAGAGAGAGTGTAAGACAGACGAGAACCTGTTGTTGAAGGATTGGTCTCAGAGCTGTTTAATATTTATAATTAAAGCCCTGGTTAATTGACAGTAAATTTAAATATTGAGTAGGCCCCAATGAGATTTGAACTCACGACCCCTGATTTACTAGACCAGTGCTCTAACCCCTGAGCTATGGAGCCACCTGTTTTGGAAAAAACAGGGGAAGGAGCAGGAAAGAGAAGGGAAGGGAAAAGAGAGAGTGGAAGGAGTGAGAGAGAGGGAAGGGGAGAGAGAGAGGGAGGGGTAAGGGAAAAGCGAGCGTGGAAGGAGTGAGAGAGGGGGAAGGGGAGAGAGGGAGGGGACGGAGTGAGAGAGAGGGGGAAGGGGAGAGAGGGAAGGGACGGAGTGAGAGAGAGGGGGAAGGGGAGACAGGGAGGAGGAGAGAGGGGAAGGGGAGAGAGAGAAGGGGAAGGGGAAAGAGCAATTGGAAGGATTGAGAGAAAGGGGAAGGGGAGAGAGTGGGGAAGGAGTGAGAGAGAGGGGGAAGGGGTGACAGGGAGGAAAAGAGAGGGGAAGGGGAGAGACGGAGGAGAGTGAGGGAGGCGAGGAAAGAGAGGGGACGGGAGAGGGAAAGGGAGAGTGAAAAGGCAGAGGGGATGTGAAAGTGGGCAGTGGAGAGAGGGGGACAGGAAAGAGAGGGGAAGGAGTGATAGAGACGGGGAACGGGAAAGAGTGGGGAAGGAGTGAGAGAGAGGGGAAGGAGAGCGACAGGGGAAGGAAAGAGAAGGAGGAGGCGGGGAGAGAGAAAGGAAGGGGAGAGAGAGGGAGAAGGGGGGAATCCGAAAAGAAAGGGGAAAAAGAGAGAGAGAGAGGAGGAAGAGAGGGGAGGGGAGGAGAGAGGGAGAGGGAAAGGGAGAGTGAAAAGGCAGAGGGGGAAAGGGAGAGAGGGGGAGAGAGAGAGGGGGAGGGGAGACAGAGAGGGAGATGTGGAGGGTATGGAGGGCGAGGGGAATGAGTGAGGCACGGGGAAAGTGAGATAGCGGGAAGGGGAGAGAGTGAGGGGAAGGAGTGAGAAAGGGGGGAAGGAGAGAAGGGATTGAGTGAGAAAGGTGGGGAATGAGAGCGTAAAGTTCTTTCTCAATGGCACAAAACCCACACGAGGCAAATTCTGTGGACTAGGTCACTCCATGACCTGTACCTTTATTCACAGGACCAAGAGGTGATGACCCTGCGTGGGACCTCCCTTTATGTACCTGGACGACCAGGTAAGGAGTGTCTCCCACAAGTTCGCCCCTTGTGGTCAAGATGTGCATTGCTTAAGTCTATTCAGTATTGCAGTGGTGTGACATGGAGGTTACATATATGACAGAGAGACAGGGAGGAAGAGAGAGGGGAACTGGAGAGAGAGAAGGGGGAGGGGAAAGAGATCTAGGATAAGAGGAATGAGATAGTGGAAGTGAGGGAGAGAGCGGGAAAAGAGTCGGAAAGAGAGGGGAAGGGGAAAGAGAGAGGGGACGGAGTGAGGGAGCGAGGGGGAAGGGGAGACAGGGAGGAAGAGAGAGGCGGAAGCGGAGGGGAAGGAGCGAGAGAGAGGGGAAGGCGAGAGAGGGAGGAGGCAGGGGAGAGAGAAAGTAAGGGGAGAGAGAGAGAAGGGGAGAATCGGAAAAGAAAGGGTAAAGAGAGAGAGAGAAAGGAGGAAGAGGGGCAGGGGAGGGAAGAGGGAGAGGGAAAGGGAGAGTGAAAAGGCAGAGGGGGAAGGGGAGAGAGGGGGGAGAGAGAGAGAGGGGGAGGGGAGACAGAGAGGGAGATGTGGAGGGGATGGAGGGCAAGGGGAATGAGTGATGCACAAAGAAAGTGAGATAGCGTGAAGGGGAGAGAGTGAGGGGAAGGAGTGAGAAAGTGGGGAATGAGAGACATGGAGGAAGAGAGAAGGGAAGTGGAGAGAGAGAAGGGGGAGGGGAAAGTGATCTAGGATAAGGGGAATGAGATAGTGGAAGTGAGGGAGAGAGAGGGGAAAAAGGCACAAAGAGAGGGGAAGGGGAGAGAGAGAGAGGGAAAGGGGAATGAGAGGTTAAGGGGAGAGAGAGGGAAGGTTTGAGACAGTGAGGAAGAGAATGGAAGGGGAGATAGAGAAAGGGGAATGGGAGAGAGAGGGAGAAGGGGAAAATCTGAAAGGAAAGGGAAAAGAGAGAGATAGAGGAGGGAGGGGAGAGACGGGAGGAAAGAGAGGGGAGCGGAAAGGAAGTGGTTGGGGAGAGATTGAGGGGAGGCGTTGGGAGGGGAAAAGGGGGAGAGGGGAATGAGTGAGAGACAGGGAAAGCGGGATAGTGGGAAAAAGATGTAGAATGGGTCAATGGGAGAGAGAGTCGAGCCTGTTGTTCCAGGGTCGGTCTCGGAGCTGTTTAATATTTATAATTGAAGCCCTTGTTAATTGACGGTGAATTTAAATACTGAGCTAATGTTGAGTAGGCTCCAATGAGATTTGAACTCACGACCGCTGGTTTACAAGACCAGTGCTCTAACCCCTGAGCTATGGAGCCACCTGCACTAAAAATGATAGGGGAAGGAGCAGTTAAGAGAGGGGAAGGAAAAAGAGAGAGTGGAAGGAGTGAGAGAGAGGGGCAAGGGGAGACAGGGAGGAAGAGAGAGGGGAAGTGGAGAGATGGAGGGGAGGGAGGGAGGGAGGGGAGGATAGAGAGGGGGCGGGAAAGGGAAAGGGAGAGTGAAAAGGCAAAGGGAGTGTGAAAGTGGGCAGCGGAAAGAGGGGGACAGGAAAGAGAGGGGAAGGAGTGAGAGAGAGGGGAAGGTGAGAGAGAGAGGAGGCAGGGGAGAGAGAAAGTAAGGGGAGAGAGAGAGAAGGGGAGAATTGGAAAAAAAAGGGTAAAGAGAGAGAGAAAAAGGAGGAAGAGGGGGAGGGGAGGGAAGAGGGAGAGGGAAAGGGAGTGTGAAAAGGCAGACGGGGAAGGGGAGAGAGTGGGGAGAGAGAGAGGGAGAGGGGGAGGGGAGACAGAGAGGGAGATGTGGAGGGGATGGAGGGCCAGGGGAATGAGTGAGGCACAGAGAAAGTGAGATAGCGGGAAGGGGAGAGAGTGAGGGGAAGGAGTGAGAAAGGGGGGAAGGAGAGACAGGGAGGAAGAGAGAAGGGAAGTGGAGAGAGAGAAGGGGGAGGGGAAAGTGATCTAGGATAAGGGGAATGAGATAGTGGAAGTGAGGGAGAGAGACGGGGAAGGGGAGACAGGGAGGAAGAAAGACGGGCAGGGGAGAGAGAGAGGGAAAGGAGAAAGCGAGATTAAGGAGAGAGAGAGAGAAGGAGTGAGAGAGCGAGGGGGAGAATGGAAGGGGAGATAGAGAGAGGGGAAGGAGAGAGAGAGAGGGAGAAGCGGAGAATCTGAAAAGAAAGAGATAACCGGGACGGGGTGGAGGAGTGAAGAGGCAGAGGCTGAAGAGAGAATAATGAATTAGAGATGGGAACTTAAATACTAAATTAATTTTGGGTAGGCCCCAATGAGATTTGAACCACCTGCTCTGGGAAAGATAGGGGAAGGAGCAGGAAAGAGAGGGGAAGGGAAAAGAGAGAGGGGAAGGAATGGGGAGAGAGTGAAAGGAGAAAGGGAAGGGGAGAGAGGGGAAAGAGGTGAGAGAGAGAGAGGGGAAGGAGTTAGAGAGAGGGGAGGGAAGTGGAGACAGGGAGGAAGAGAGAGGGGAATGGGAGAGAGGTGGGGGGAGGGGAAAGAGAGGGAGGGGAAGGGGACAGAGAGTGTGGAAGGGGAGAGAGAGGGTGAGGGGAGAGAGAGGGGGAAGGAGTGAGAGAGAAGTGGAGGGGAGATAGAGGGGGAAGGAGTGAGAGAGAGGGGGAGGGGAGATAGAGGGGGAAGGAGTGAGAGAGAGGGGGAGGGGAGATAGAGGGGGAAGGAGTGAGAGAGAGGGGGAGGGGAGATAGAGGGGGAAGGAGTGAGAGAGAGGGGGAGGGGAGATAGAGGGGGAAGGAGTGAGAGAGAGGGGAAGGGGAGATAGAGGGGGAAGAAACATTGAAACATAGAAACATAGAAAATAGGTGCAGGAGTAGGCCATTCGGCCCTTCGAGCCTGCACCACCATTCAAGAAGATCTTGGCTGATCATTCACCTCAGTACCCCTTTCCTGCTTTCTCTCCATACCCCTTGATCCCTTTAGCCGTAAGGGCCACATCTAACTCCTTCTTAAATATATCCAATGGACTGGCCTCAACAACTCTCTGCGGTAGGGAATTCCACACGTTAACAACTCTCTGAGTGAAGAAGTTTCTCCTTATCTCAGTCCTAAATGGTTTACCCCTTATCCTTAAACTGTGACCCCTGGTTCTGGACTTCCCCAACATCGGGAACATTCTAACCGCATCTAACCTGTCCCGTCCCGTCAGAATCTTATACGTTTCTATGAGATCCCCTCTCATCCTTCTAAACTCCCGTGTATAAAGGCCCAGTTGCTCTAGTTTCTCCTCATATGTCAGTCCAGCCATCCCGGGAATCAGTCTGGTGAACCTTCGCTGCACTCCCTCAATAGCAAGAATGTCCTTCCTCAGATTAGGAGACCAAAACTGAACACAATATACCAGGTGAGGCCTCACCAAGGCCCTGTACAACTACAGTAAGACCTCCCTGCTCCGAAACTCAAATCGCCGAGCTATGAAGGCCAACATACCATTTGCCTTCTTCACCGCCTGCTGTACCTGCATGCCAACTTTCAATGACTGATGAACCATGACACCCAGGTCTCGTTGCACCTCCCCTTTTCCTAATCTGTCACCATTCAGATAATATTCTGTCTTCGCGTTTTTGCCCCCAAAGTGGATAACCTCACATTTATCCACATTATACTGCATCTGCCATGCATTTGCCCACTCACCTAACCTGTCCAAGTCACCCTGCAGCCTCTTAGCGTCCCCCTCACAGCTCACACCGCCACCCAGCTTAGTGTCATCTGCAAACTTGGAGATATTACACTCAATTCCTTCATCCAAATCATTGATGTATATTGTAAAGAGCTGGGGTCCCAGCACTGAACCCTGCGGCACTCCACTAGGGAGGGGGCAGGGGAGAGAGAAAGGGAGGGGAGAAAGAGGGAGAGGGGGAAAGAGAGGTAGGGGAAGGCGAGAGAGTGGGGAAGGGAGGGAGAGAGGGTGGGGAAGGGAGTTGGGGAAGGTGCAAGAGAGGTTAAGAGGAGTGATGTGGAAGGAGTGAGAAAGAGTGGGGGAAGGGGAGAGATGGGAATGGGAGAAAGTTGGGAAAGAGAGTGAGGGAGGAGGCAGGGGAGAGAGAAAGGGGAAGGATAGAGAGGGGGAGAAAGGGAGAATCTGAAATGAAAGGGAAAAGAGAGAGGAGGAAGGGGAGCAGAGAGGGAGGAGGGAGAGAGGGTGAGGCGAGGGAGGAGGATGAATGAGAGACGTGGAAAGAGAGATAGCATGAAAGGGAGAGAGAGATAAAAAGATGTCAAATTGGTCATGATGGGGAAGAAAGAGAGAGAGAGTGTCGCCTGCAGTTTCAGGGTTGGTCTTGGGGTTATTAAACATCTCATTAATTGACGGTGAATTTAAATATTAAGCTAATTTTGAGTAGGCCCCACTGAGATTTGAACCCACGACTCCTGGTTACTAGACCAGTGCTCTAACCCCTGAGCTATGGAGCCACCTGCCCTGGGCTGTGGGTCATTCCCCAGTTAGTGCTGTGTGTTTGAAGAATGAGGAGGGGTCAGTGAAACGCTCAGATTGTGTCTCATCCCCCAGACTCCTGCCTCCGTCTCTTCAATATTCACTTCTCAACATCGATATATCGGGTCTTTCACGTAGTAAAACATCCCAAGGCAACTCAGTCACACTCTGCCCCAATCTCTCTGTCTCTCTGTCTCTCTCAATCTCACTCTCTTTCTTTCTGTCTCTCACCTTCTCACTCTGTCCCTCGAGGGGGGAAGGTATAGCGGGGGATGGGGAGAGAGGGAGAAGGGGAGAGAGAGTGGGGGAATGGGAGAGAGAGGGGGGCAATGGGAGAGGTGGGGAGGGGGAGAGTCTGATGGGAAAGGGGAGAGCGAGAGCGATGGAAGGAGAGAAAGGGATGAGGGAGGGGAGTGGAGACAGGGGAGGCGAGGGAGAAGGAGAGGGAGGCGAGAGAGAGGAGGGGAGAAAATGAAAAGGAAGAGGGGAAGGAATGAGTGAGAGGGGAAGGGGAGAGAGAGGGAGGAAGAAAGAGGGTCAGGGGAGAGAGAGGGGTGGAAAGGGAAAATAGAGGTTCAGGGGAGAGGGGCAAGGAGTGAGAGAGAGAAGGGAAGGGGAGAGGGGGAAGGAGAGAGGGTGAGGGGAGAGTCATTGAAAGCAGCCATGCAGGTGCAGCAAGCAGTTAGGAAGGCAAATGGTACGTTGGCCTTCATTGCAAGAGGGTTTGAGTACAGGAGCAAGGATGTCTTACTCCAGTTATACAGGGCCTTGGTGAGACCACACCTGGAGTATTGTGCACAATTTTGGTCTCCTTACCGAAAGAGATGTACAACAGGACGTGATGGGGAAGGCGGAATGATGAGAGCCTTTTGTTTCAGGGTCGGTCTCAGAATTGTTTAATATTATAATACTTATAAAGCACTTGTTAATTGACAGTGAATTTAAATACTGAGCTAATTTTGAGTCGGCCTCAGTGAGATTTGAACTAGACCAGTGCTTTAACCCCTGAGCTATGGAGCCACCTGCTCTGGGAAAGACAGGGAAGGAGCAGGAAAGAGAGGGGAAGGGAAAAGAGAGAGTGGAAGGAGTGAGAGAGAATAGGGAAGGGGAGTGAGATGCGAAGGCAAGAGAGAGAGGATGCAGGGGAGAGAGAGGGAGATGGGGAGAATCTGAAAAGAAAGGAGGGTGGGGATAGAGGCAGAGAGTGATTTGGAAGGGGAAAGAGAGTCAGGTGTGAGGGGAGCCTGTTGTTCCAGGGTCGGTCTCAGAGCTATTTAATATTTATAATTAAAGCTTCTGTTAATTGACGGTGAATTTAAATACAGAGCTAATTTTGAGTAGGCCCCAGTGAGATTTGAACTCACCACCCCTGGTTTACTAGACCAGTGCTCTAACCCCTGTGCTATGGAGCCACCGATTCTGGGAAAATTGGGGAAGGAGCAGGAAAGAGAGGGCAAGGGAAAAGAGAGAGTGGAAGGAGTGAGAGAGCCGGGAAGGAGAGAGAGGCGGGGGAAGGGCGTACAGGGAGGAAGAGAGAGGGTGTTGGGGAGAGAGAGTGGGAGAGGGGACGGGAGAGGGAAAGGGAGAGTGAAAAGGCAGAGGGGGTGAGAGAGTGGGTAGCGGAGAGAGGGGATGGGGTAGAGAGAGGGATGATAGAGAAGGAAGGAGAGAGAGGGGAAGGAATGGGGAGAGAATGAAAATAGAGAGTGAAGGGGAGAGAGGGGGAAGGAGTGACAGAGAGTGGGAAGGAGTGACAGAGAGGGGAATGGGAGAGAGAGACGGGGAGGGGAAAGAGGGGTAAGGAGAGACAGAGAGTGGAAGGAGAGAGAGAGGGGGAGAGGGAGAGAGGGAGGAAGGGGTGAGAGATAAAGAACGGGAAAGAGGGGGAAGGGGAAAGAGAGAGAGGGGATGGACAGAGAGAAAGCTTGGAAGGGGGGGAGAGAGAGGGGAAGGTGTGTGAGAGAGGGGAGGGGATAGAGCTTAAGGGGAGAGAAAGGGGAAGGAGTGAGAGAGATGGGGAAGGGGAGACAGGAAGGGAGAGAGAGTGGGGATGGGGAGGGAGGGCAGGAAACAGAGGGGACGGGAGAGAGAAAGAGCAGAGGGGTTGAGAGAGTGGGGGAGTGGATAGAGAGGGGGAAGAGAATGAAATTAGAGCGGGAAGTGGAGAGAGGGGAAGAGGGAGAGATCGAGAGTGGAAGGGGAGAGAGAGGGGGAAGGGGAGATAGAGAGTGGAAGGGGAGAGAAGGGGGGAAGGAGAGAGAGAGGGGGAAGGGGAGAGAGAGTGAGAGAGGGGAAGGATATACTTGCCATAGAGGGAGTGCAGCGAAGGTTCACCAGACTGATTCCTGGGATGGCAGGACTGTGGTATGAGGAGAGATTGGGTCGACTGGGCCTGTTTTTACTGGAGTTTAGAAGAATGAGAGGGGATCTGATTGAAACGTATAAAATTCTGACGGGGTTGGACAGACTGGATTGAAATACTAAACTAATTTTGAGTAGGCCCCAGTGAGAGGAGGGAGGGGGAAAGAGGGGGAGAGGAAGGGGAGAGAGAGGGGGGAATGGAGGGAGAGAGAGAGGAGGAAGAGAGGGGAGGAAAGAGACATGAGGGGAGGGAAGAGGGAGAGTGAAAAGGCAGAGGGGGAAGGGGAGAGAGGGGGAGGGGAGAGAGGGAAGATAGAGGAGTGCGGAGAGAAAGGGGAAGGAGTGCGGAGAGAATGAAAGTAGAGAGTGAAGGGGAGAGAGGCGAAATAGGTGAGAGAGAGAGGGGAAGGGGAAAGCAAGAGAGGGAAGGAGGGAGAGAAAGGGGGGAAGGGGAGAGAGTGTGTGGAAGGAGAGAGAGGGGGGGAAGGAGTGAGAGAGAGGGGAAGGGGAGAGTGGGGGGAAGAGAGAGGGTGAGGCGAGGGAGGGGGAAGGTGGGGAGAGACGAATGAGTGAGAGACGGGGAAAGCGAGATAGCGGGAAAAAGATGTAGAACAGGTCGTGATGGGGAAGGGAGAGAGAGTGCAAGAGAGACAAGAATCTGCTGTTTTCCGGTCATTCTCAGAGCTGTTTAATATTTATAATAAAGGCTGTTATTAATTGACAGTAAATTTAAATACTGAGCTAATTTTGAGTCGGCCCCAGTGAGATTTGAACCCATGACCCCTGGTTTACTAGACCAGTGCTCTAACCCCTGAGCTGTGGAACCACCTGCCCTGGGCTGTGGGTCATTCCCCAGTTAGTGCTGTGTGTTTGAAGAATGAGGAGGGGTCAGTGAAACGCTCAGATTGTGTCTCATCCCCCAGACTCCTGCCTCCGTCTCTTCAATATTCACCTCTCAACATCGATATATCGGGTCATTCACGTAGTAAAACATCCCAAGGCAACTCAGTCACACTCTGTCCCAATCTCTCTGTCTCTCAATCTCTCTCAATCTCACTCTCTTTCTTTCTGTCTCTCACCTTCTCACTCTGTCCCTCGAGGAGGGAAGGTAGAGCGGGGGAAGGGGATAGAGGGGGGGAATGGGAGAGAGAGGGGGCAATGGGAGAGGTGGGGAGGGGGAGAGTCTGATGGGAAAGGGGAGAGCGAGAGTGAGGGAAGGAGGGAAAGGGATGAGGGAGGGGAGTGGAGACAGGGGAAGCGAGGGAGAAGGAGAGGGAGGCGAGAGAGAGGAGGGGAGAAAATGAAAAGGAAGAGGGGAAGGAATGAGTGAGAGGGGAAGGGGAGACAGAGGGAGGAAGAAAGAGGGGCAGGGAAGAGAGAGGGGTGGAAAGGGAAAAGAGAGGTTAAGGGGAGAGGGGGAAGGAGTGAGAGAGAGAGGGGAAGGGGAGAGGGGAAGGGGAGAGTCATTGAAAGCAGCCATGCCTGTGCAGCAAGCAGTTAGGAAGATAAATGGTACGTTGGCCTTCATTGCAAGAGGGTTTGAGTCCAGGAGCAAGGATGTCTTACTCCAGTTATACAGGGCCTTGGTGAGACCACACCTGGAGTATTGTGCACAGTTTTGGTCTCCTTACCTAAAAAGATGTACAACAGGACGTGATGGGGAAGGCGGAAGCTTTTGTTTAAGGGTCGGTCTCAGAACTGTTTAATATCATAATACTTACAAAGCACTTGTTAATTGACAGTGAATTGAAATACTCAGCTAGTTTTGAGTGAGCCCCACTGAGATTTGAACCCACAACCCTGGGTTTACTAGACCAGTGCTCTAACCCCTGAGCTATGGAGCAACCTGCCCTGGGAAAGACAGGGGAAGGAGCAGGGAAAAGAGAGAGTGGAAGGAGTAAGAAAGAGAGGAAGGAGTGAGAGAGAATAGGGAAGGGGAGAGAGATGCGAAGGCAAGAGAGAGGAGGCAGGGGAGAGAATCTGAAAAGAGGGCAGGTGGGATAGAGGCAGAGAGTGATTTGGAAGGGGAGAGAGAGTCGGGTGTGAGGGGAGCCTGTTGTTCCAGGGTCGGTCTCAGAGCTGTTTAATATTTATAATTAAAGCTCTTGGTAATTGATAGTGAATTTAAATAGAGAGCTAATTTTGAGTAGGCCCCAGTGAGATTTGAACTCACGACCCCTGGTTTACGAGACCAGTGCTCCAACCCCTGAACTATGGAGACACCTATTCTGGGAAAATTGGGGAAGGAGCAGGAAAGAGAGGGCAAGGGAAAAGAGAGAGTGGAAGGAGTGAGAGAGAGGGGAAGGAGAGAGAGGCGGGGGAAGGGCGTACAGGGAGGAAGAGAGAGGGTGTTGGGGAGAGAGAGTGGGAGAGGGGACGGGAGAGGGAAAGGGAGAGTGAAAAGGCAGAGGGGGTGAGAGAGTGGGTAGCGGAGAGAGGGGATGGGGTAGAGAGAGGGATGATCGAGAAGGAAGGAGAGAGAGGGGAAGGAATGGGGAGAGAATGAAAATAGAGAGTGAAGGGGAGAGAGGGGGAAGGAGTGACAGAGAGTGGGAAGGAGTGACAGAGAGTGGGAAGGGGAGAGAGAGACGGGGAGGGGAAAGAGGGGTAAGGGACGGGGAGACAGAGAGTGGAAGCGGAGAGAGAGGGGGAGAATGACAGAGGGAGGAAGGGGAGAGAGATAAAGAACGGGAGAGAGGGGGAAGGGGAAAGAGAGAGAGGGGATGGACAGAGAGAAAGCTTGGAAGGGGGGGAGAGAGAGGGGAAGGTGTGTGAGAGAGGAGAGGGGATAGAGCTTAAGGGGAGAGAAAGGGGAAGGAGTGAGAGAGATGGGGAAGGGGAGACAGGAAGGGAGCGAGAGTGGGGATGGGGAGGGAGGGCAGGAAACAGAGGGGATGGGAGAGAGAAAGAGCAGAGGGGTTGAGAGAGTGGGGGAGTGGATAGAGAGAGGGAAGAGAAGGAAATTAGAGCGGGAAGGGGAGAGAGGGGAAGAGGGAGAGATCGAGAGTGGAAGGGGAGAGAGAGGGGGGAAGGAGAGAGAGAGGGGGAAGGGGAGAGAGAGTGAGAGAGGGGAACGATATACTTGCCATAGAGGAATGCAGGGAAGGTTCACCAGACTGATTCCTGGGATGGCAGGACTGTGGTATGAGGAGAGATTGGGTCGACTGGGCCTGTATTCACTGGAGTTTAGAAGAATGAGAGGGGATCTGATTGAAACGTATAAAATTCTGACGGGGTTGGACAGACTGGATTTAAATACTAAACTAATTTTGAGTAGGCCCCAGTGAGAGGAGGGAAGGGGAAAGAGGGGGAGAGGAAGGGGTGAGAGAGGGTGGAATGGAGGGAGAGAGAGGGGAAGGGAAAAGAGATCACGGAAGGAGTGAACGAGAGGGGCAGGAGAGCAAGGGAGGGGGCAGGGGAGAGAGAAAGGGAGGGGAGAGAGAGGGAGATCGGGAAAGAGAGGTAGGGGAAGGTGAGAGAGTGGGGAAGTGAGGGAGAGAGGGTGGGGAAGGGAGTTGGGGAAGGTGAAAGAGAGGTTAAGAGGAGTGATGTAGAAGGAGTGAGAGAGAGTGGGGGAAGGGGAGAGACGGGAATGGGAGAAAGTTGGGAAAGAGAGTGAGGGATGAGGCAGGGGAGAGAGAAAGGGGAAGGTTAGAGAGAGGGAGAAGGGGAGAATCTGAAATGAAAGGGAAAAGTGAGAGAAGTCAGGGGAGCAGAGAGGGAGGAGGGAGAGAGTGTGAGGGATGAATGAGGGACGTGGAAAGAGAGATAGCGGGAAAGGGAGAGAGGAATAAAAAGATGTAGAACTGGTCGTGATGGGGAAGAAAGAGAGAGAGAAGCCTGTCGTTCCAGGGTTGGTCTCAGAGCGATTTAATATTTATAATTAAAGTCCTTGTTAATTGACTGTGAATTTAAATATTAAGCTAATTTTGAGTAGGCCCCAGTGAGATTTGAACCCACGACCCCTGGTTTACTAGACCAGTGCTCTAACCCCTGAGCTATGGAACCACCTGCGCTGGGCTGTGGGTCATTCCCCAATTAGTGCTGTGTGTTTGAAGAATGAGGAGGGGTCAGTGAAACGCTCAGATTGTGTCTCATCCCCCAGACTCCTGCCTCCGTCTCTTCAATATTCACCTCTCAACATCGATATATCGGGTCTTTCACGTCGTAAAACATCCCAAGGCAACTCAGTCACACTCTGTCCCAATCTCTCAGTCTCTCTGTCTCTCTCAATCTCACTCTCTTTCTTTCTGTCTCTCACCTTCTCACTCTGTCCCTCGAGGGGGGAAGGTAGAGCGGGGGAAGGGGAGAGAGCGGGGGAATGGGAGAGAGAGGGGGGCAATGGGAGAGGTGGGGAGGGGGAGAGTCTGATGGGAAAGGGGAGAGCGAGAGCGAGGGAAGGGGGGAAAGGGATGAGGGAGGGGAGTGGAGACAGGGGAGGCGAGGGAGAAGGAGAGGCAGGCGAGAGAGAGGAGGGGAGAAAATGAAAAGGAAGAGGGGAAGGAATGAGTGAGAGGGGAAGGGGAGACAGATGCAGGAAGAAAGAGGGGCAGGGAAGAGAGTGGTGGAAAACTTGGAAGGGGGGGAGAGAGAGGGGGGAAGGTGTGTGAGAGAGGGGAGGGGATAGAGCTTAAGGGGAGAGAAAGGGGAAGGTGTGTGAGAGAGGGGAGGGGATAGAGCTTAAGGGGAGAGAAAGGGGAAGGAGTGTGAGAGATGGGGAAGGGGAGATAGGGAGGAAGAGAGAGGGGAAAGGGAGAGAGAGTGGGGATGGGGAAGGAGGGCAGGAAAGAGAGGGGATGGGAGAGAGAAAGGGCAGAGGGGTTGAGAGAGTGGGGGAGTGGGTAGAGAGAGGGAAGAGAATGAAATTAGAGCGGGAAGGGGAGAGAGGGGAAGAGGGGGAGATTGAGAGTGGAAGGGGAGAGAGAGGGGGAAGGGGAGAGAGAGGGGGAATGGGAGAGAGAGTGAGAGAGGGGAAGGAGTTAGAGAGAGTGAGAGAGGGGAAGGAGTTAGAGAGAGAGGAAGGAGTGAAAGAGAGGGGAGGGAAGTGTAGACAGGGAGGAAGAGAGAGGGGAAAGGAAGAGAGAGAGGGGAAGGGAAAGAGAGGGAGGGGAAGGGGAGAGAGAGTGTGGAAGAGGAGAGAGAGTGTGAGGGAAGAGAGAGGGGGAAGGAGTGAGAGAGAGGGGGAGAGGAGAGATGGGGGAAGAAACATAGAAATATAGAAAATAGGTGCAGGAGTAGGCCATTCGGCCCTTTGAGCCTGCACCACCATTCAATAAGATCATGGTTGTTCATTCAATCAGTACCCCTTTCCTGCTTTCTCTCCATATCCTTTGATCCCTTTAGCTGTAAGGGCCATATCTAACTCCCTCTAGAATATATCAAATGAACTGGCCTCAACAACTCTCTGTGGTAGAGAATTTCACAGGTTAACAACTCTCTGAGTGAAGAAGTTTCTCCTCATCTCAGTCCTAAATGGCTTACCCCTTATCCTTCGATTGTGACCCCTGGTTCTGGACTTCCCCAACATCGGGAACATTCTACCCGCATCTAACCTGTCCAGTCCAGTCAGAATCTTGTGTGTTTCTTTGAGATCCACTCTCATCCTTCTAAACTCAAATAAATAAAGGCCCAGTTGATCCAGTCTCTTCTCATATGTCAGTGCAGTCATCCCGGGAATCAGTCTGGTGAACCTTCGCTGCACTCCCTCAATAGCAAGAATGTCCTTCCTCAGATTACGAGACCAAAACTGAACACAATATTCCACATGAGGCCTCACCAAGGCCCTGTACAACTGCAGTAACACCTCCCTGCTCCTATACCCAAATCTTCTCGCTATGAAGGCCAACATACCATTTGCCTTCTTCACCGCCTGCTATACCTGCATGCCCACTTTCAATGACTGATGTACCATGACACCCAGGTCTCGTTGCACCTCCCCTTTTCCTAAAGTGTCACCATTCAGATAATATTCTGTCTTTGCGTTTTTGCCCCCAGTGTGGATAACCTCACATTTATCCACATTATACTGCATCTGCCATGCATTTGCCCACTCACCTAACCTGTCCAAGTCACCCTGCAGCCTCTTAGCGTCCCCCTCACAGCTCACACCGCCACCCAGTTTAGTGTCATCTGCAAACGTGCAGATATTACACTCAATTCCTTCATCGAAATCATTGATGTATATTGTAAATAGCTGGGGTCCCAGCACTGAGCCCTGCGGCACTCCTGCCATTCTGAAGAGGACCCGTTTATTCCCGACTCTGCTTCCTGTCTGCCAACCAGTTCTCTATCCACGTCAGTACATTACCCCCTCCAATACCATGTGCTTTAATTTTGCACACCAATCTCCTCTGTGGGACCTTGTCAAAAGCCTTTTGAAAGTCCAAATACACCACATCCACTGGTTCTCCCTTGTCCACTCTGCTAGTTACATCCTCAAAAAACTCCAGAAGATTCATCAAGCACGATTTCCCTTTCATAAATCCATGCTGACTTGGACCGATCCTGTCACTGTTCTCCAAATGTGCTGCTATTTCATCCTTCATGGTTGATTGCAACATTTTCCCCACTGCTGATGTCAGGCTAAACAGTCAAAGCGAAAGAGAGGGATTGTGGAATGGGGGGAGAGAGGACAAGAGAGATGGGGGGGCGACAGCAAATGGAGTATGAGACTGACTTAGCAACAGAGTGGTGTAGTGAGAGGATAATGAATGAGAGAGAGATATTTAAATAGTGAACTAACTTTGAGTAGGCCGCAGTGAGATTTAAACCCACGACCGCTGGTTTACTAGACCAGTGCTCCAACCCCTGAGCTATGGAGCCACCTGCCTTGGGCTGTGGGTCATTCCCCAGTTAGTGCTGTGTGTTTGAAGAATGAGGAGGGGTCAGTGAAACGCTCAGATTGTGTCTCATCCCCCAGACTCCTGCCTCCGTCTCTTCAATATTCACTTCTCAACATCGATATATCGGGTCTTTCACGTCGTAAAACATCCCAAGGCAACTCAGTCACACTCTGTCCCAATCTCTCTTTCTCTCTGTCTCTCTCAATCTCACTCTCTTTCTTTCTGTCTCTCACCTTCTCACTCTGTCCCTCGAGGGGGGAAGGTAGAGCGGGGGAAGGGGAGAGAGGGAGAAGGGGAGAGAGAGGGGGGGAATGGGAGAGAGAGGGAGAATGGGAGAGGTGGGGAGGGTGTGAATCTGATGGGAAAGGGGAGAGCGAGAGCGAGGGAAGGAGGGAAAGGGATCAGGGAGGGGAGTGGATACAAGGGAGGCGAGGGAGAAGGAGAGGGAGGCGAGAGAGAGGAGGGGAAAAAATGAAAAGGAAGAGGGGAAGGAATGAGTGAGAGGGGAAGGGGAGAGAGAGGGGTGGAAAGGGAAAAGAGAGGTTAAGGGGAGAGGGGTAAGGAGTGAGAGAGAGAGGGAAGGGGAGAGAGAGTGAAGAGAGAGGGTGAGGGGAGAGTCATTGAAAGCAGCCATGCAGGTGCAGCAAGCAGTTCGGAAGGCAAATGGTACGTTGGCCTTCATTGCAAGAGTGTTTGAGTACAGGAGCAAGGATGTGTTACTCCAGTTATACAGGGCCTTGGTGAGACCACACCTGGAGTATTGTGTACAGTTTTGGTCTCCTTACGTAAGGAAGGATACACTTGTCATAGAGGGAGTGCAGTGAAGGTTCACCAGACTGATTCCTGGGATGGCAGGACTGTGGTATGAGGAGAGATTGGGTCGACTGGGCCTGTATTCACTGGAGTTTAGAAGAATGAGAGGGGATCTGATTGAAAGGTATAAAATTCTGACGGGGTTGGACAGACTGGATGTGGGGAGGATGTTTCCCCGGGGGCTGGGAAGTCTAGAACAAGGGGTCACACAGTCTCAGGATACGGGGTAGGAAATTTAGGAGCGAGATGAGGAGAAATGTTTTCACTCAGAGGGAGGTGAACCTGTGGAATTCTCTACCACAGAAGGCTGTGGAGGACAAGTCACTGAATATATTTAAGAGGGAGACAGATAGATTTCTAGACACAAAAGGCATCAAGGGGCATGGGGAGAAAGCGGGAATATGGTGTTGAGATAGAGGGCCAGCCATGAAGAAGGCTAACTTTGAAGGTATGAGGCGTGAATTGGCTCAGATGGATTGGCGAATGATACTTAAGGGGTTGACTGTGGATGGGCAATGGCAGACATTTAGAGACCGCATGGATGAACTACAACAATTGTACATTCCTGTCTGGCATAGAAATAAAAAAGTGAAGGTGGCTCAACCGTGGCTATCAAGGGAAATCAGGGATAGTTTTAAAGCCAAGGAAGTGGCATACAAATTGGCCAGAAATAGCAGCGAACCTGGGGACTGGGAGAAATTTAGAACTCAGCAGAGGAGGACAAAGGGTTTGATTAGGGCAGGGAAAATGGAGTATGAGAAGAAGCTTGCAGGGAACATTAAGACGGATTGCAAAAGTTTCTATAGATATGTAAAGAGAAAAAGGTTAGTAAAGACAAACGTAGGTCCCCTGCAGTCAGAATCAGGGGAAGTCATAACGGGGAACAAAGAAATGGCGGACCAATTGAACAAGTACTTTGGTTCGGTATTCACGAAGGAGGACACGAACAACCTTCCGGTTATAAAAGGGGTCGGGGGGTCTAGTAAGGAGGAGGAACTGAGGGAAATCCTTATTAGCCGGGAAATTGTGTTGGGGAAATTGATGGGATTGAAGGCCGATAAATCCCCAGGGCCTGATGGACTGCATCCCAGAGTACTTAAGGAGGTGGCCTTGGAAATAGTGGATGCGTTGACAGTCATTTTCCAACATTCCATTGACTCTGGATCAGTTCCTATGGAGTGGAGGGTAGCCAATGTAACCCCACTTTTTAAAAAAGGAGGGAGAGAGAAAACAGGGAATTATAGACCGGTCAGCCTGACATCGGTAGTGGGTAAAATGATGGAATCAATTATTAAGGATGTCATAGCAGTGCATTTGGAAAGAGGTGACATGATAGGTCCAAGTCAGCATGGATTTGTGAAAGGGAAATCATGCTTGACAAATCTTCTGGAATTTTTTGAGGATGTTTCCAGTAGAGTGGATAAGGGAGAACCAGTTGATGTGGTATATTTGGACTTTCAGAAGGCGTTCGACAAGATCCCACACAAGAGATTGATGTGCAAAGTTAGAGCACATGGGATTGGGGGTAGTGTACTGACATGGATTGAGAACTGGTTGTCAGACAGGAAGCAAAGAGTAGGAGTAAATGGGTACTTTTCAGAATGGCAGGCAGTGACTAGTGGGGTACCGCAAGGTTCTGTGTTGGGGCCCCAGCTGTTTACACTGTACATTAATGATTTAGATGAGGGGATTAAATGTAGTATCTCCAAATTTGCGGATGACACTAAGTTGGGTGGCAGTGTGAGCTGCGAGGAGGATGCTGTGAGGCTGCAGAGTGACTTGGATAGGTGAGGTGAGTGGGCAAATGCATGGCAGATGAAGTATAATGTGGATAAATGTGAGGTTATCCACTTTGGTGGTAAAAACAGAGAGACAGACTATTATCTGAATGGTGACAGATTAGGAAAAGGGGAGGTGCAAAGAGACCTGGGTGTCATGGTACATCAGTCATTGAAGGTTGGCATGCAGGTGCAGCAGGCGGTTAAGAAAGCAAATGGCATGTTGGCCTTCATAGCAAGGGGATTTGAGTACAGGGGCAGGGAGGTGTTGCTACAGTTGTACAGGGCATTGGTGAGGCCACACCTGGAGTATTGTGTACAGTTTTGGTCTCCTAACCTGAGGAAGGACATTCTTGCTATTGAGGGAGTGCAGCGAAGGTTCACCAGACTGATTCCCGGGATGGCGGGACTGACCTATCAAGAAAGACTGGATCAACTGGGCTTGTATTCACTGGAGTTCAGAAGAATGAGAGGGGACCTCATAGAAACGTTTAAAAATCTGACGGGGTTAGACAGGTTAGATGCAGGAAGAATGTTCCCAATGTTGGGGAAGTCCAGAACTAGGGGTCACAGTCTAAGGATAAGGGGTAAGCCATTTAGGACCGAGATGCGGAGGAACTTCTTCACCCAGAGAGTGGTGAACCTGTGGAATTCTCTACCACAGAAAGTTGTTGAGGCCAATTCACTAAATATATTCAAAAAGGAGTTAGATGAGGTCCTTACTGCTAGGGAGATCAAGGGGTATGGCGAGAAAGCAGGAATGGGGTACTGAAGTTGAATGTTCAGCCATGAACTCATTGAATGGCGGTGCAGGCTAGAAGGGCCGAATGGCCTACTCCTGCACCTATTTTCTATGTTTCTATGTTTCTATGATCATATTGAATGGTGGTGCAGGCTCGAAGGGCCGAATGGACAACTCCTGCTCCTATTTTCGATGTTTCGATCCATGAGGGAGAGACGGGTAAAGCGAGATAACTAAAAAGAAGTACAACAGGTCATGATGGGGAAGCTGGAATGACGAGCTTTTGGTCCAGGAACTGTTTAATATTACAATACTTCCAAGCACTTGTCAATGGACAGTGAATTTAAATACTGAGTTAATTTTGAGTAGGCCCCAGTGAGATTTGAACTCACAACCGCTGGTTTACAAGACCAGTGCTCGAACCCCTGAGCTATCAGCTACCTGCGTTGAGAAAGACAGGGGAAGGAGCAGGAAAGAGAGGAGAAGGGAAAAGAGGGAGTGGAAGGAGTGAGAGGGGGGGAAGGGGGAGAGAGCGAGAGGGGAAGGGGAGAGAGTGGGGAAAGAGTGAGAGTGGGGGAAGGGGAGAGAGAGTGGAAGGGGTGCGTGAGAGGGGAGGGGGAGAGTGTGGGAGGGGAAGGGGATTGGGAGAGGAAGGAGAGAGAGAGGAGAAGGGGAGGAAGGGGATGGGGAGACATTGGGAGGGGAAGGGGAGAGAGAGTGTGGAAGGGAGGGAGAGAGGCGAAGGAGTGAGGGAGGTGGGGAAGATGAAAGAGAGATTAAGAGGAGTGGTGAGGAAAGAGTGAGAGAGAGAGGGGAAGAGGAGAGAAGGAGGAGTCAGAGAGAGAGATGGGAAGGGGAGAGAAGTAGGAGTCAGGGAGAGAGATGGGAAGGGGAGAGAAGGAGGAGTCAGGGAGAGAGATGGGAAGGTGAGAGAAGGAGGAGTCAGGGAGAGAGATGGGAAGGGGAGAGAGGCGAAGGAGAGGATCTGACAGAAAAGGGAAAAGAGAGAGAGAAATGGGATTGAGTGAGAGACGGGGGAAGCGAGTCGCGATGGGGAAGGGAGAGAGAGAGTGCAAGAGAGAAGGGGAGCCTGTTGTTCCAGGATCAGTCTTGGAGCTGTTTAATATTTATAATTAAAGCCCTTGTTAATTAAAAGAGAATTGAAACACTCAGCTAATTCTGAGTAGTCCCCAGAGAGATTTAAACTCACAACCCTTGGTTGTCAAGACCAGTGTTCTAACCCCTGAGCTATGGAGTCATCTGTTGTGTGAAAAATCGGGGAAGGAGCAGGAAAGAGAGGGGAAGGGAAAAGAGAGAGTGGAAGGAGTGAGAGAGAGTGGAAAGGGAGACAGAGAGGGAAGGGGTGAGAGAGGGGAAGGAGTGAGAGAGGGGAAGGAGTGAGAGAGAGAGAAGGGGAGAATCTGAAAAGAAAATACAGAGAGGGGAAGGGGAAAGAGAGGGAGGGGAAGGAGTGAGAGAGTGAGGAAAGGGGAGAGACGGGAATGGGAGAAAGTTGGGAAAGAGAGAGGGAGGAGAGGAGAGAATCTGAAATGAAAAGGAAAAGTGAGGGGTGCGGAGAGGGAGGAGGGAGAAAGGGTGAGGCGAGGTTGAGGGAAGGGGGGAGAGGGGAATGAGTGAGAGACAGGGAAAAAGATGTGGAACATGGAAGTTTATTATTCCAGGGTTGGTTGCAGAGCTGTTTAATATTTATAATCTTTGTTAATTGACAGTGAATTTAAATACTGAGCTAATTTTGATTAAGCTCCAGTGAGATTTGAACTCCCGACCCCTGGTTTACTAGACCAGTGCTCTAACTCCTGAGCTATGGAGCCACCTGCTGTGGGAAAGACAGGAGAAAGAGCAGGAAAGAGAGGGGAAGGGAAAAGAGAGAGTGGAAGGAGTGAGAGAGAGTGGGGAAGGGGAGAGAGAGTGTGGAACGGAGGGAGAGAGGGAAGGGGAGAGAGAGGGAATGAGTGAGAGAGAGAGAGAGGGGAAGGGAAGAGAGATGTGAAGGCAAAAGAGCGAGGGAGGAGGCAGGGGCGAGAGAAAGGAAGGGGAGAGAGAGGGAGAAGGGGAGAATCTGAAAAGAAAGGGAAAAGAGAGCGAGAGAGGAGGGAGGGGTGGGAGGGGAGGAAAGAGAGAGTGAAAAGGCAGAGAGGGAAGGAGCGAGAGGAGAGAGAGTAGGTAGTGGAGAGAGGGGGAGGGGAGAGAGGGAGAAGATAGAGGAGGAAGGAGAGAGAGGGGAAGTCGAGAGAGAATGAAAGTAGAGAGAGAAGGGGAGAGAGAGGAAGGAGAGAGAGAGGAAGGAGTGAGAGAGAGGGGGGATGATTGGGGAAGGGGAGATTGAGGGGGAAGAGGAGAGAGCGGGGGAAGGGGAGGGAGTTGAAGAGAGGGGAATGAGTGAGAGATGGGGAAAGCGAGATCGCAGGAAAGGGAGAGAGAGGTAAAAAGATGTAGAACGGGTTGTGATGGGGAACAGAGAGCCTTTTGTATCACAGTCAGTTTCAGAGGTGTTCAATATTTATAATTAAAGCCCTTGTTAATTGACAGTGAACTTAAATACTGAGCTAACTTTGAGAAGGCCCCAGTGAGAGGCCAAGTCAATATATTTAAGAGGGAGACAGATAGATTTCTAGACACAAAAGGTATCAAGGGGTATGGGGAGAAAGTGGGAATATAGTGTTGAGATAGAGGATCAGCCATGATCATATTGAATGGTGGTGCAGGCTCGAAGGGCCAAATGTCCTACTCATGCTCCTATTTTCAATGTTTCGATGAATGAGGGAGAGACGGGTAAAGCAAGATAGCTAAAAAGATGTTCAACAGGTCGTGATGGGGAAGCTGGAATGATGCGCTCTTTGGTCCAGGAACTGTTTAATATTATAATACTTCCAAGCCCTTGTCAATGGACAATGAACTTAAATACTGAGTTAATTTTGAGAAACAAGAGGGAGTGAGTGAGTGAGTGAAGAGGCAGAGGGACAAGAGAGTGAGTGAGGGAGAGGATAATGAATGAGAGACGGGTGCTCTAACACCTGAGCTAGGGAGCCACCTGCTCTGGGAAAAACAGGGGAAGGAGCAGGAAAGAGAGGGGGAGGGAAACGAGAGAGTGGAAGGAGTGAGAGAGGGAGGGAAGGGGAGAGAGCGAGAGGGGAAGGGGAGAGAGTGGGGAAAGAGTGAGAGAAGGGGAGAGAGAGTGGAAGGAGTGAGAGAGAGGGGAAGGAGTGAGTGAGAGGGGAGGGGGAGAATGTGCGAGGGGAAGGGGAGAGATTGGGAGAGGAAGAGGAAAGAGAGAGAGGAGAAGGGGAGAGAGTGGAAGGGGAAAGAGTGGGAGGGGAAGGGAGAGAGAGTGTGGAAGGGAGGGAGAGAGGCAAAGGAGTGAGAGAGAGAGGGGAAGGGGAGAGAGGCGAAGGAGAGGATCTGAAAGAAAAGGGAAAAGAGAGAGAGAGAAAGGGGAATGAGTGAAGTGAGATTGTGGGAAAGGGAGAGAGGGGTAGAAAGATGAGGAAGGGGAAAGAGAGTGCAATACAGACAAGAAGAGGAGAGGGGAGCCTGTTGTTCCAGCGTCAGTTTCAGTGCTGTTTAATATTTATAATTAAAGCCCTTGTTAATTGATGGCAAATTTAAATACTGAGCTAATTTTGAGCAAATCCCAGTGAGATTTGAACTCACAACCACTGCTTTACTAAACCAGCGCTCTAACCCCTGAGCTATGGAGCCACCTGCTCTAAGAAATACAGGGGAAGGAGCAGGAAAGAGAGGGGAAGGGAAAAGAGAGAGTGGAAGGAGTGAGAGAGAGGGGAAGGGGAGAGAGAGAGAGAGGGGAAGGGGAGAGAGAGAGAGGGGGAAGGGGAGAGTGAGAGGGGAAGGGAAGAGAGAGAGAGAGGGGGGAAGAGTAGCGTGAGAGGGGAAGGGGAGAGAGAGAGAGGGGAAGGGGAGAGAGAGAGAGGGGGAAGGGGAGAGTGAGAGGGGAAGGGAAGAGAGAGAGAGGGGAAGGGGAGAGAGAGAGAGGGGGAAGGGGAGAGTGAGAGGGGAAGGGGAGAGAGGGAGAGGGGAAGGGGAGAGAGAGAGAGAGGGGGGAAGGGAAGAGTGAGAGGGGAAGGGGAGAGTGAGAGGGGAAGGGGAGAGAGAGAGAGGGGGAAGGGGAGAGTGAGAGGGGGGGAAGGGGAGAGTGAGAGGGGAAGGGAAGAGAGAGATAGAGGGGGGAAGGGGAGAGTGAGAGGGGAAGGGGAGAGAGAGAGAGGGGAAGGGGAGAGAGAGAGAGGGGGAAGGGGAGCAAGAGAGGGAAAGGGGAGAGAGGGAGGAGGCAGGGGCGAGAGAAAGGAAGGGGAGAGGGAGAAGGGGAGAATGTAAACAGAAAGGGAAAAGAGAGAGGGAGAGGAGGAAGAGAGGGGAGGAAAGGGTAGAGGGAGAGAGAAAGGGAGAGTGAAAAGGCAGAGGGGGAAGGGGAGAGAGGGTGCAGAGAGTGTGGGTAGTGGAGAGTGAGGCCAGGAGAGAGAGGGAAGATAGAGGAGGAAGGAGAGAGAGGGGAAGGAATGGGGAGAGAATGAAAGGAGAAAGGGAAGGTGAGAGAGAGGAGAATGAGTTAGAATGGGGAAGGAGTGAAAGAGAGGGGAGTGAAGTGGAGACAGGGAGGAAGAGTGAGGGGAAGGCGAGAGAGAGGGGGTGGGGAAATAGAGGGTGGGGAAGGGGAGAGAGAGTGTGAGGGGAGAGAGAGGGGGAAGGAGTGAGAGAGAGGGGGACAGGAGAGAGAGGGGGAAGAAACATAGAGACATAGAAAATAGGTGCAGGAGTAGGCCATTCGGCCCTTCGAGCCTGCACCTCCATTCAATAAGATCATGGCTGATCATTCCCTCAGTACCCCTTTCCTGCTTTCTCTCCATACCCCTTCATCCCTTTAGCCGTAAGGGCCATATCTAACTCCCTCTTGAATATATTCAATGAACTGGCCTCAACAACTCTCTGCGGCAGGTAATTCCACAGGTTAACAACTCTCTGGGTGAAGAAGTTTCTCCTCATCTCAGTCCTAAATGGCCTACCCCTTATCCTAAGACTGTGTCCCCTGGTTCTGGACTTCCCCAACATCAGAAACATTCTTCCCACATCTAACCTGTCCCGTCCCATCATAATCTTATGAGTTTCTATGAGATCCCCTCTCATCCTTCTAAACTCCAGTGAATAAAGGCCCAGTTGATCCAGTCTCTCCTCATATGTCAGTCCAGCCATCCCGGGAATCAGTCTGGTGAACCTTCGCTGCACTCCCTCAAAAGCAAGAATGTCCTTTCTCAGATAAGGAGACCAAAACTGAACACAATATTCCAGGTGAGGCCTCACCAAGGCCCTGTACAACTGCAGTAAGACCTCCCTGCTCCTATACTCAAGTTCCTTAGCTATGAAGGCCAACAATCCCCAGGGCCTGATGGACTGCATCCCAGAGTACTTAAGGAGGTGGCCTTGGAAATAGTGGATGCATTGACAGTCATTTTCCAACATTCCATTGACTCTGGATCAGTTCCTATGGAGTGGAGGGTAGCCAATGTAACCCCACTTTTTAAAAAAGGAGGGAGAGAGAAAACAGGGAATTTCGACCGGTCAGCCTGACATCGGTAGTGGGTAAAATGATTAAATCAATTATTAAGGATGTCATAGCAGCGCATTTGGAAAATGGTGACATGATAGGTCCAAGTCAGCATGGATTTGTGAAAGGGAAATCATGCTTGACAAATCTTCTGGAATTTTTTGAGGATGTTTCCAGTAGAGTGGACAATGGGGAACCAGTTGATGTGGTATATTTGGACTTTCAGAAGGCTTTCGACAAGGTCCCACACAAGAGATTAATGTGCAAAGTTAAAGCACATGGGATTGGGGGTTGTGTGCTGACGTGGATTGAGAACTGGTTGGCAGACAGGAAGCAAAGAGTAGGAGTAAATGGGTACTTTTCAGAATGGCAGGCAGTGACTAGTGGGGTACCACAAGGTTCTGTGCTGGGGCCCCAGCTGTTTACACTGTACATTAATGATTTTGACAAGGGGACTAAATGTAGTATCTCCAAATTTGCAGATGACACTAAGTTGGGTGGCAGTGTGAGCTGCGAGGAGGATGCTATGAGGCTGCAGAGTGACTTGGATAGGTTAGGTGAGTGGGCAAATGCATGGCAGATGAAGTATAATGTGAATAAATGTGAGGTTATCCACTTTGGTGATAAAAACAGAGAGACAGACTATTATTTGAATGGTGACAGATTAGGAAAAGGGAAGGTGCAACGAGACCTGGGTGTCATGGTACATCAGTCATTGAAGGTTGGCATGCAGGTACAGCAGGCGGTTAAGAAAGCAAATGGCATGTTGGCCTTCATAGCGAGGGGATTTGAGTACAGGGGCAGGGAGGTGTTACTACAGTTGTACAGGGCCTTGGTGAGGCCACACCTGGAGTATTGTGTACAGTTTTGGTCTCCTAACTTGAGGAAGGACATTCTTGCTATTGAGGGAGTGCAGCGAAAATTCACCAGACTGATTCCCGGGATGGTGGGACTGACCTATCAAGAAAGACTGGATCAACTGGGCTTGTATTCACTGGAGTTCAGAAGAATGAGAGGGGACCTCATAGAAGCGTTTAAAATTCTGACGGGTTTAGACAGGTTAGATGGAGGAAGAATGTTCCCAATGTTGGGGAAGTCCAGAACCAGGGGTCACAGTCTAAGGATAAGGGGTAAGCCATTTAGGACCGAGATGAGGAGAAACTTCTTCACCCAGAGGGTGGTGAACCTGTGGAATTCTCTACCACAGAAATTAGTTGAGGACAATTCACAAAATATATTCAAAAGAGAGTGAGATGAAGTCCTTACTAGTCGGGGGATCAAGTGGTATGGCGAGAAAGCAGGAATGGGGAACTGAAGTTTCATGTTCAGCCATTAACTCATTGAATGGCGGTGCAGGCTAGAAGGGCTGAATGGCCTACTCCTGCACCTATTTTCTATGTTTCTATGTAAAGAGAGATAGCGGGAAAGGGAGAGAGGGGTAAAAAGATGTAGAATGGGTGAGGGGAGAGAGACGGACGGGAAGGGAAGAGAGAGAGCTTGGAAGGGGTGGAGAGAGAGGGGAAGGAGTGGGAGAGAGGGGAGGGGAGAGAGGGAGGAAGAGAGAGGGGATAGGGAGAGAAAGTTGGGGTGGGGAGGGCAGGAAAGAGAGGGGACGGGAGAGGGAAAGGGCAGAGGGGTTCAGAGAGCGGGGGATTGGATAGAGAGAGGGAAGCTAGAGGAGGAAGGAGAGGGGAGAGAATGAAGTTAGCGAGGGAAGTGAGAGTGAGGGGGAAGGGGAGAGAGGGGGGATGGAGTGAGAGAGTGAGAAGCGGAGAATCTGAAAAGAAAGAGACAGCCAGGAGGGGGCGGGAGAGTGGAGAGGCAGAGGCTGAAGAGAGAACAATGAATTCGAGATGGGAAATTAAATACTAAATGAATTATGACAATACATCAGTGAGATTTGATCTCACGAGCCTTGGTTTACTAGATCAGTGCTCTAACCCCTGAGCTATGGAGCCAACTGTTCTTGGAAAGACAGGGGAAGGAGCAGGAAAGAGAGGAGAAGAAGAAAAGAGAGAGGGAGAGGGGGAAGGGGAAAGAGAGGGGAAACATAGAAAATAGGTGCAGCAGTAGGCCATTCGAGCCTGCACCATCATTCAATATGATTCATGGCTGATCATTCCCTCAGTACCCCTTTCCTGCTATTTCTCCATACTCCTTGATCCCTTTTACCATCAGGGCCATATCTAACTCCCTCTTGAATATATCCAATGAACTGGCCTCAACAACTCTCTGCAGTCAGGAATTCCACATGTTCACAACTCTCTGAATGAAGAAGTTTCTCCTCATCTCAGTCCTAAATGGCCTACCCCTTATCCTTAGATTGTGTCCCCTGGTTCTGGACTTCCCCAACATCGTGAACAATCTACCCGCATCTAACCTGTGCCGTCCCGTCAGAATCTTGTATGTTTCCATGAGATCCACTCTCATCCTTCTAAACTCAAATATATAAAGGCCCAGTCGATCCAGTCTCTCCTCATATGTCAGTGCAGTCATCCCGGGAATCAGTCTGGTGAACCTTTGCTGTACTCCCTCAATAGCAAGAATGTCCTTCCTCAGATTAGGAGACCAAAACTGAACACAATATTCCAGGTGAGGCCTCACCAAGGCCCTGTACAACTGCAGTAAGACCTCCCTGCTCCTATACTCAAAGCCCCTCGCTATGAAGGCCAACATACCATTTGCCTTCTTCACCACCTGCTGTACCTGTATGCCAACTTTCAATGACTGATGAACCATGACACCCAGGTCTCGTTGCACCTCCCCTTTTCCTAATCTGCCGCCATTCAGATAATATTCTGTCTTTGCGTTTTTGCCCCCAGTGTGGATAACCTCACATTTATCCACATCATACTGCATCTGCCATGCATTTACCCACTCACCTAACCTGTCCAATTCACCCTGCAGCCTCTTAGCATCCCCCTCACAGCTCACACCGCCACCCAGCTTAGTGTCATCTGCAAACGTGGAGATATTACACTCAATTCCTCATCTAAATCATTGATGTATATTGTAAATAGCTGGGGTCCCAGCACTGAGCCCTGCGGCACTCCTGCCATTCTGAAAAGGACCCGTTTATTCCCGACTCTGCTTCCTGTCTGCCAACCAGTTCTCTATCCACGTCAGTGGAAGGAGTGAGAGAGAGGAGGAAGGGAAGACAGGGAGGAAGAGAGAGGGAAAGGGGAGAGAGAGTGGGGGAGGGGAGGAATGAGAGGGGACGGGAGAGGGAAAGGGAGAGTGAAAAGACAGAGGGGGTGAGAGAGTGGATAGTGGAGAGGGGAGGAGGGGATAGAGAGAGGGAAGATAGAGGAGGAAGGAGAGAGAGGAGAAGGAATGGGGAGAGAATGAAATTACAGAGGGAAGGGGAGAGAGGGGAAGAGAGAGAGAGTGGAAGGGGAGACAGAGGGGGAAGGGGTGAGAGAGGGGAAGGAGTGAGAGAGGGGAAGGAGTGAGAGGGAGAGAAGGGGAGAATCTGAAAAGAAAATACAGAGAGGGGAAGGGGAAAGAGAGGGAGGGGAAGGAGTGAGAAAGTGAGGAAAGGGGAGAGACGGGAATGGGAGAAAGTTGGGAAAGAGAGAGGGAGGAGAGGAGAGAATCTGAAATGAAAAGGAAAAGTGAGGGGAGCGGAGAGAGAGGAGGGAGAGTCGAGGTTGGGGGAAGTGGGGAGAGGGGAATGAGTGAGAGACAGGGAAAAAGATGTGGAACAGGTCGTGATGGGGAAGCTTGTTGTTCCAGAGGGGTTTAATATTTATAACCTTTGTTAACTGACAGTGAATTTAAAAACTGAACTAATTATGAGTAGGCCCCAGTGAGATTTGAACTCATGACCCCTGGTTTACGAGACCAGTGCTCTAACCTCTGAGCTATGGAGCCACCTGCTCTGGGAAAAACAGGGGAAGGAGCAGGAAAGAGAGAGGAAGGGAAAAGAGAGACTGGAAGGAGTGAGAGAGAGTGGGAAGGAGTGTGAGAGAGTGGGGAAGGGGAGAGAAAGTGTGGAACGGAGGGAGAGAGGGAAGGGGAGCGAGAGGGAATGAGTGAGAGAGAGAGAGAGGGGAAGGGGAGATAGAGATGTGAAGGCAAAAGAGCGAGGGAGGAGGCAGGGGTGAGAGAAAGGAAGGGGAGAGAGAGGGAGAAGGGAAGAATCTGAAAAGAAAGGGAAAAGAGAGCGAGAGAGGAGGGTGGGGTGGGAGGGGAGGAAAGAGAGAGTGAAAAGGCAGAGAGGGAAGGAGCGAGAGGAGAGAGAGTAGGTAGTAGAGAGAGGGGGAGGGGAGAGTGAGAGAAGATAGAGGAGGAACGAGAGAGAGGGGAAGGAGAGAGAGAACGAAAGTAGAGAGGGAAGGGGAGAGAGGGGAAGGAGAGAGAGAGGAAGGAGTGAGAGAGAGGGGGGAAGATTGAGGGGGAAGAGGAGAGAGGTGAAGAGAGGGGAATGAGTGAGAGATGGGGAAAGCGAGATCGCAGGAAAGGGAGAGAGTGGTAAAAAGATGTAGAACGGGGAACAGAGAAACTTTTGTATCACAGTCAGTCTCAGAGGTGTTTAATATTTATAACGAAACCCTTTGTTAACTGATGGTGAATTTAAATACTGAACTAATTTTGAGTGGGCCCCAGTGAGATTTGAACCCACGACCCAGTGCTCTAACCCCTGAGCTATGGAACCACCGGCCCTGAACTATGGGTCATTCCCCAGTTAGTGCTGTGTGTTTGAAGAATGAGGAGGGGTCAGTGAAACGATCATATTGAATGGTGGTGCAAGCTCGAAGGGCCGAATGGCCGACTCCTGCTCCTCGTTTTGATGTTTCTATGAATGAGTGAGAGACGGGTAAAGTGAGATATCTAAAAAGATGTACAACAGGACATGATGGGGAAGCTTGAAAGAAAAGAAGGGAGCTTTTTGGTCCAGGGATGGTCTTGGAACTGTTATAATATTCTAACACTCCACACACTTGTCAATTGACAGTGAATTTAAATGCTAAGTTAATTTTGATTGGCCCCAGTAAGATTTGAACTCACGACCCCTGGTTTACAAGACCAGTGCTTTAACCCCTGAACTATGGAGCCACCTGCGCAGCAAAAGACAGTGGAAGGAGCAGGAAAGAGAGGGGAAGGGAAAAGAGAGAGTGGAAGGAGTGAGAGAGAGGGGGAAGGGGAGAGAGAGGGGAAGGGGAGAGAGTGGGGAAGGAGTGAGAGTGGGGGAAAGGGAGAGAGAATGGAAGGAGTGAGAGAGAGGGGAAGGAGTGAGTGAGTGAGAGGGGAGGGGGAGAGTGTGGGAGAGGAAGAGGAGAGATTGGGAGAGGAAGGGGAGAGAGAGAGGAGAAGGGGAGAGAGGGGAAGGGGAAAGAGTGGGAGGGGAAGGGGAGAGAGAATGTGGAAGGGAGGGAGAGAGGCGAAGGAGTGAGGGAGGTGGGGAAGATGATAGAGAGGTTAAGAGGAGTGATGGTGACGGAGTGAGAGAGAGAGGAGAAGGGGAGAGATGGGAAGGGGAGAGAGGCGAAGGAGAGGATCTGAAAGAAAAGGGAAAAGAGAGAGAGAGAGGAGGGAGAGAGGGTGTCGCGAGGGAGGGGGGAATGAGTGAGAGACGGGGAAAGCGAGATCGTGGGAAAGGGAGAGAGGGGTAAAAAAATGTAGAACGCGTCCTGATGGGGAAGAGAGAGAGAGATTTGGAAGGAGAGAGAGAGTGTAAGAGAAGAGGGGAGCCTGTTGTTCGAGGGTTGATCTCAGAGCTGTTTAATATTTATAATTGAAGCACTTGTTCATTGACAGTAAATTTAAATACTGATCTAATTTTGAGTAGGCCCCAGTGAGATTTGAACCCACGACCCCTGGTTTACAAGACCAATGCTCCAACCCCTGAGCTATGGAGCCACCTGCTCTGAAAAAGACAGGAGAAGGAGCATGAAAGAGTGGGGAAGGAAAAAGAGAGAGTGGAAGCAGTGAGAGAGGGGGGGAATGGGAGAGAGTGGTGAAGGGGAGAGAGAGAGAGACGGGGAGGGGAAAGAGGGATAAGGAACCGGTAGACAGAGAGTGGATGGGGAGAGAGAGGCGGAAGGGGAGAGAGTGGGGAATGAGCAAAAGAGAGGGGGAAGGGGAGACTGGGATGAAGTAAGTGGGGCAAGGGAGAGAGAGCGGGGGAAGGGGAAAGAGAGCTTAAGGGGAGAGAGAGGGAATGTGAGAAAGGGGAGAGCGCGGAAGGGACTGAGAGAGAGGGGGAAGGGGAGACAGGGAGGGAGAGAGAGGGGAAGGGGAGAGAGAAAGGGGGTGGGGAAAGAGAGGGAGGTGACGGAGAGCAAGTGTGTGGAATGGGGGAGAGAGAGGAAGAGGAGAAATGGGAAGGAGCGAGAGGGAGAAGGGGAAAAGAGAGAGAGAGAGGAGATAAAGTGGGCGAGTGATGCGGCAGAAAGAGGGAAGATAGTGGGTCGGGGAGAGGATAATGAATGACAGTCAGATATTTAAATATTTAATTTTGAGTAGGCCCAATGAGATTTGAACCACATGCTCTGGGAAAGATCAGGGAAGGAGCAGGAAAGGGAAAAGAGAGAGGGGAAGGAATGGGGAGAGAGTGAAAGGAGAAAGGGAAGGGGAGAGAGGGGAAAGAGGTGAGAGAGAGAGAGGGGAAGGAGTTAGAGAGAGGGGAGGGAAGTGGAGACTGGGAGGAAGAGAGAGGGGAAGGGGAGAGAGGTGGGAGGGAGGGGAAAGAGAGGGAGGGGAAGGGGAGAGAGAGTATGGAAGGGGAGAGAGAGGGTGAGGGGAGAGAGAGGGGGAGGGGAGAGAGAGGGAGGGGGAGGGGAGAGAGAGGGAGAAGAAACATAGAAACATAGAAACAAAGACAATAGGTGCAGGAGTAGGCCATTCGGCCCTTCGAGCCTGCACCACCATTCAAAAAGATCATGGCTAATTATTCCCTCAGTATCCCTTTCCTGCTTTCTCTCCATACCCCTTCATCCCTTTAGCAGTAAGGGCCATATCTAACTCCTTCTTAAATATATCCAATGAACTGGCCTCAACAACTCTCTGTGGCAGGGAATTCCACAGGTTAACAACTCTCTGAGTGAAGAAGTTTCTCCTCATCTCAGTCCTAAATGGCTTACCCCTTATCCTTAGACTGTGTCCCCTGGTTCTGGACTTCCCCAACATCGGGAACGTTCTAATCGCATCTAACCTGTCTCGTCCCGTCAGAATCTCATACGTTTCTATGAGATCCCCTCTCATCCTTCTAAACTCCAGTGAATAAAGGCCCAGTTGCTCCAGTCTCTCCTCATATATCAGTCCAGCCATCCCGGGAATCAGTCTGGTGAACCTTCGCTGCACTCCCTCAATAGCAAGAATGTCCTTCCTCAGATTAGGAGACCAAAACTGAACACAATATTCCAAGTGTGGCCTCACCAAGGCCCTGTACAACTGCAGTAAGACCTCCCTGCTCCTATACTCAAATCACCGAGCCATGAAGGCCAACATACCATTTGCCTTCTTCACCGCCTGCTGTACCTGCATGCCAACTTTCAATGACTGATGTACCATGACACCCAGGTCTCGTTGCACCTCCCCCTTTTCTTAGCCTGCCGCCATTCAGATAATATTCTGTCTTTGTGTTTTTTCCCCCAAACTGGATAACCTCACATTTATCCACATTATACTGCATCTGCCATGCATTTGCCCACTCACCTAACCTGTCCAAGTCACCCTGCAGCCTCATAGTGTCCTCCTCACAGCTCACACATCCACCCAGCTTAGTGTCATCTGCAAACTTGGAGATATTACACTCAATTCTTTCATCTCAATCGTTAATGTATATTGTAAATAGCTGGGGTCCCAGCACTGAGCCCTGCGGCACTCCACTAGTCACTGCCTGCCATTCTGAAAAGGACCTGTTTATCCCGACTCTCTGCTTCCTGTCTGCCAAGCAGTTCTCTATCCACGTCAGTACATTACCCCCAATACCATGTACTTTGATTTTGCACACCAATCTCTTCTGTGGGACATTGTCAAAAGCCTTTTGAAAGTCCAAATACACCACATGCACTGGTTCTCCCTTGTCCACTCTGCTAGTTACATCCTCAAAAAATTCCAGAAGATTTGTCAAGCATGATTTCCCTTTCATAAATCCATGCTGACTTGGACCGATCCTGTCACTGCTTTCCAAATGTGCTGTTATTTCATCCTTAATAATTGATTCCAACATTTTCCCCACTACTGATGAAGGAGTGAGAGAGAGGGGAAGGGGAGAGAGAGGGGGAAGGAGCGAGGCTGTGACAAGGGAAGGGGGAAGGAGGGAGAGTGGAATGAGTGAGAGATGGGGAAAGTGAGATAGCAGGAAAGGGAGGGAGGGGTAAAAAGATGTAGAATGGGTTGTGAGGGGGAAGGGTGACAGAGATTTGGAAGGGGAGAGAGTGTGTGAGATAGACAAGAAGAGGAGAGAGGGGAACCAGTTTTTCCAGGGTCAGTCTCGGAGATGATTAATATTTATAATTAAAGCTGCTTTTAATTGACGGTGAATTTAACAACTGAGCTTATTTGCGTAGGCCCCAGTGAGATTTAAACCCACGACCCCAGGTTTACTAGACCAGTACTCTAACCCCTGAGCTATGGAGCAACCTACCCTGGGAAAGACAGGGGAAGGAGCAGGAAAGAGAGGGGAAGGGAAAAGAGAGAGTGGCAGGAGTGAGAGAGAGGGGGAAGGGAAGAGAGAGAGAGGGGAAGGGGAGAGAGAGTGGAAGGAGTGAGAGAGAGAGAGGTGAAAGGGAGAGAAGGAGAGGAAGGGGAGAGAGGGAGGGCAAGGAGTGAGAGAGGGGGGGAAGTTGAAAGAGAGGTTAAGAGGAGGATGGGGAAGGAGCGAGAGAGAGAGGGGAAGGGGAGAAAGTAGGGAAAGAGAGAGAGGGAGGAGGCAGGGGAAGGGAACAGAGAGGAAGAAGGGGAAAATCTGAAAGGAAAGGGAAAAGAGAGAGGAGAAAGGGGAGGGGAATGAGTGAGAGACATGGAAAGGAAAGGGAGAGAGAGATTTGGAAGGGGAGAGAGAGTGCAAGAGAGACGAGAACAGGAGAGGGGGTCCTGTTGTTCCAGGGTCAGTCTCGTAGTTGTTTATTATTTAGAAATAATACCCTTGTTATTTAAATACTAAATTAATTATGCAAAGGCCCCATTGAGATTTGAACCCACGACCCCTGATTTACAAAACAAGTACTCTAACCCCTGAGCTATGGAGCCACCTATTCGGTGAAAGAACGGGGAAGGAGCAGGAAAGGGAGGGAAAGGGAAAAGAGAGAGTGGAAGGAGTGAGAGAGGGGGAAGGGGAGAGAGGAATGGGAGAGAGAGGGGGGAGGGCAGAGAGAGGGAGGAGAAGGGGAGAGAGAGGTGAAGGAGAGGGGGGGAGAGAGGGGGAATGAGTGAGACAGGGGAGAGAGCGGAAGGGACTGAGAGAGAGGGGGAAGTGGGTGACAGGCAGGAAGAGAGAGTAGAAGGGGAGAGAGAAAGTTGGTGGGGCAATATAGAAACATAGAAACATAGAAAATAGGTGCAGGAGTAGGCCATTCGGCCCTTCGAGCCTGCACCGCCATTCAATGTGATCATGGCTGATCATTCACCTCAGTACCCCTTTCCTGCTTTCTCTCCATACCCCTTGATCCCTTTAGCCGTAAGGGCCATATCTAACTCCCTCTTGAATATATCCAATGAACTGGCATCAACAACTCTCTGCGGTAGAGAATTCCACAGGTTAACAACTCTCTGAGTGAAGAAGATTCTCCTCATCTCAGTCCTAAATGGCCTACCCCTTATCCTAAGATTGTGTCCCCTGGTTCTGGACTTCCCCAACATCGGGAACATTCTTCCCGCATCTAACCTGTCCAGTCCCGTCAGAAACTTATATGTTTCTCTGAGATCCCCTCTCATCCTTCGAAACTCCAGTGAATAAAGGCCCAGTTGATCCAGTCTGTCCTCATATGACAGTCCAGCCATCCCGGGAATCAGTCTGGTGAACCTTCGCTGCACTCCCTCAATAGCAAGAACGTCCTTCCTCAGATTAGGAGACCAAAACTGTACACAATACTCCAGGTGTGGTCTCACCAGGGCCCTGTATAACTGGAGTAAGACATCCTTGCTCCTGTTCTCAAACCCTCTTGCAATGAAGGCCAACGTACCATTTGCCGTCCGAACTGCTTGCTGCACCTGCATGTCTGCTTTCAATGACTCTCCCCTCCAACTCTCTCCCCTTCCCCCTCTCTCCTTCCCCCTCTCTCCCCTTCCCCCCTCTCTCTCACATCTTCCCCTCTCTCCATCTCCTTCCCCTCTATTTCCAACTCCTTACCCTCTCTCTCTCCTCTTCCCCCTCTCTTGCTTCCCTTCTCCCTCTCTCTCTCCCCTCCCCCCTCTCCTTCCCCTCTCACTCACTCCTTCCCCTCTCCCTTTTCATTTTATCCCCTCCTCTCTCTCTCCTCCCTCTCCTTCTCCCTCACCTCCCCAGTCTCCACTCCCCTCCCTTTCCCTCCTTCCCTCGCTCTCACTCTCCCCTTTCCCATCAGACTCGCACCCTCCCCACATTTCCCATTCCCCTGCCTCTCTCCCCTTCTCCCTCTCTCCCCTTCCCCCGCTCTATCTTCCCCCCTCGAGAGACAGAGTTAGACGGTGAGAGACAGAAAGAAAGAGAGTGAGATTGAGAGAGAGAGAGAGAGACAGAGAGACAGAGAGATTGAGGCAGAGTGTGACTGAGTTGCCTTGAGATGTTTTACTACGTGAAAGACCCGATATATCGATGTTGAGAGGTGAATATTGAAGAGACGGAGGCAGGAGTCTGGGGGATGAGACACAATCTGAGTGTTTCACTGACCCCTCCTCATTCTTCAAACACACAGCACTAACTGGGGAATGACCCACAGCCCAGGGCAGGTGGCTCCATAGCTCAGGGGTTAGAGCACTGGTCTTGTAAACCAGGGATCGTAGGTTCAAATTTTGCTGGGGCCTACTCAAAATTAGCTCAGTATTTAAATTTGCTATCAATTAACAAGGGCTTTAATTCTAAATATTAAACACCTCTGAGACTGACTGTGATACAAAAGGCTTCTTTCTCTGTTCCCCATCATGACCCTTTTTACCTCTCTCTCCCCTTCCTGCGATCTCGCTTTCCCCGTCTCTCACTCATTCCCCTCTCTTCACCTCTCTCCTCTTCCCCCTTTCTCTCCTCTTCCCCCTCAATCTCCCCTTCCCCAATCTCCCCCCCCTCTCTCATTCCTTCCTCTCTCTCTCCTTCCCCTCTCTCCCCTTCCCTCTCTACTTTCATTCTCTCTCCCCTTCCCCTCTCTCTCTCTCTCACTCCTTCCCTCTCTCCCCTTCGCTCTCTCCCTCCGTTCCACACTCTCTCTCCCCTTCCCCACTCTCTCACACTCCTTCCCACTCTCTCTCACTCATTCCCTCTCTCTCCACTTCCCCTCTCTCTCTCTCTCACTCATTCCCTCTCTCTCCCCTTCCCTCTCTCACTCCTTCCTCCAACTCTCTCTCCCCTTCCCCACTCTCTCTCCCCTTCCCCCTCTCTCTCACTCATTCCACTCTCTCTTTTCCCTTCCTCTCTCTTTCCTGCTCCTTCCGCTGTCTTGCCCAAAGCAGGTGGCTCCATAGCTCAGGGGTTAGAGCACTGATCTAGTAAACTAGGGGTTGTGAGTTCAAATCTCACTGGGGCCTATTCAAAATTAGCTTAGTCTTTAAATTCACCATCAATTAACAACAGTTATAAATATTAAACAGCTCTGCAACCAACCCTGGAATAACAAGCTTTCTTCCCCATCACAACATGTTCCACATCTTCTTCCCGCTATCTCACTTTCCCTGTCTCTCACTCATTCCCCCTCTCCGCTCCCCTCACTTTTCCTTTTCATTTCAGATTCTCTCCTCTCCTCCCTCTCTCTTTCCCAACTTTCTCCCATTCCCGTCTCTCCCCTTTCCTCACTCTCTTACTCCTTCCCCTTCCCCTCTCTTTCCCCTTCCCCTCTCTCTGTAAAGTCCTGTCCCCTCAGTACAGATTCACACGAGGCGTGTAGTGAAGTTAAGATCACTCTGGACCTGCACCTTTCTATCACAGCTCTGGAATGCTGCACTTGCCTGAGACCTGTCCTTATATACCTGTCCCTTGCAAGTGCACCCCTGGTGGTAAGGTATGCTGGTGGTTACAGGTCATATCTTATTACAGTCATGTGTAGCATGTTAGGATACAGTTATATATAATAATGTAAGATACATGACAATGGGGAAGGGAGTTGAGCAAGGTGAAAGAGAGGTGAAGATGAGTGATGGGGAAGTAGTGAGAGAGAGGGGTGGGGGGAAGGGGAGAGATGGGAATGGGAGAAAGTTGGGAAAGAGAGTGAGGGAGGAGGCAGGGGAGAGAGAAAGGGGAAGGGTAGAGAGAGGGAGAAGGGGAGAATCTGAAATGAAAGGGAAAAGAGAGAGGAGGGAGGGGAGCAGAGAGGGAGGAGGGAGGGAGGGTGAGGCGAGGGAGGGGGAAGTGGGGAGAGGGGAATGAGTGAGAGACGTGGAAAGAGAGATCGCGGGAAAGGGAGAGAGGGGTAAAAAGATGCAGAACTGGGGAAGAAAGAGAGAGATTTGGAAATGGAGAGAGAGTGTAGCCTGTTGTTCCAGGGTCAGTCTCGGAGCTGTTTAATACTTATAATTAAATCCCTTGTTAATTGACGGTCAATTTAAATACTGAGCTAATTTTGAGTCATCCTGCAGCCTCTTAGCATCCTCCTCACAGCTCACACTGCCAGCCAGTTTAGTGTCATCTGCAAACTTGGAGATATTACACTCAATCCCTTCATCTAAATCGTAATGTATATTGTAAAGAGCTGGGGTCCCAGCACTGAGCCCTGCGGCACTCCACTAGTCACTGCCTGCCATTCTGAAAAGGACCCGTTTATCCCGACTCTCTGCTTCCTGTCTGCCAACCAGTTCTCTATCCACGTCAGTACATTACCCCCAATACCATGCGCTTTGATTTTGCACACCAATCTCTTGTGTGGGACCTTGTCAAAAGCCTTTTGAAAGTCCAAATACACCACATCCACTGGTTCTCCCTTGTCCACTCTACTAGTTACATCCTCAAAAAATTCCAGAAGATTCATCAAGCATGATTTCCCTTTCATAAATCCATGCTGACTTGGACCGATCCTGTCACTGCTTTCCGAATGCACTGCTATTTCAATCTTAATGGTTCATTCCAACATATTCCCCACTACTGATGTCAGTCTAACCAGTCAAAGCTGAAGAGAGGGATTGTGGAATGGGCGGAGGAATGAGGGGTGACAGCAAGAGAGTCAGGAAATGGAGCATGAGATTAATTTCGCACAGAGTGGTGTAGTGAGAGGATAGTGAATGAGAGACAGATATTTAAATAATTTTGAGTAGGCCCCAGTGAGATTTGAACCCACAACCCCTGCTTTACTAAACCAGTGCTCCAACCCCTGAGCAATGGAGCCATCTGCTCTAAGAAAGACAGGGGAAGGAGCAGGAAAGAGAGGGGAATGGAAAAGAGAGAGTGGAATGAGTGAGAGCGAGGGGGAAGGGGAGAGAGAGAGATGGGAAGGGGAGAGAGAGAGAGGTGGGAAGGGAAATAGGCGAATGAGTGAGAGAGAAAGGTGATGGGGAGAGAGAGGGGAAGGGGAGAGAAAGAGTGGGGAAGGGGAGAGACAGTCAGGAGAGAGAGGGAGGGGCAGGGGAGAGAGAAAGGAAGGGGAGAGAGAGGGAGAAGGGGAGAATCCGAAAAGAAAGGGTAAAGAGAGAGAGGAGGAAGAGGGGGGCGGGGAGGTAAGAGGGAGAGGGAAAGGGAGAGGGAGAAGGCAGAGTGGGAAGGGAAGAGAGGGGGTGAGAGTGGGTAGTGGCAAGAGGGGGAGGGGAGACAGAGAGAGGGGGGAGGGGATGGAGTGACAGAGAGGGGACTGAGTTTATTGTGTTCCTAACACAGATGAGACTGCACACAGGGAGGTTACAGTAACAGTGACCTCAGTCTTTATTAAGACTCTCCAGAGTGAGGAACAGGCCTTAGGGGCGGCTTATACACAGTGCTCCCAATGGTATCGCTTGGGACTTCAGGGGATGAGCTCCCTGGTGGTGGAACATGGGAGTACATGCTTTACAGATACACAACAGAGTGAGAGATGAGGAAAGTGAGATAGTGGGAAAGGGATAGAGGAGTAAAAAGATGCAGAACGGGTCACGATGTGGAAAGGATCGAGAGATGAGAAGATGAGAGTGGAGCCTGTTGTTCCAGGGTTGGTCTCGGAGCTGTTTAATATTTATAATTAAAGCCCTTGTTAATTGACGGTGAATTTAAATACTAAACTAATTTTCAGTAGGCCCCAGTGAGATTTGAACTCATGACCCCAGGTTTACTGGACCAGTGCTCTAACCCCTGAGCTATGGAGCCACCTGCTCAAGGAAACACAGGGGAAGGAACAGGAAAGAGAGGGGAAGGGAAAAGTGAGAGTGGAAGGAGGGAGAGAGAGGGGAAGGGGAGAGAGAGGGAGGGGAGAGAGAGAAGGGGAGAATGTAAACAGAAAGGGAAAAGAGAGCGGGAGAGGGGAGGGGAGGGAAGAGGGAGAGGGAAAGGGAGAGTGAAAAGGCAGAAGGGGAAGGGAAGAGAGGGTGGAGAGAGTGGGGAGTGGAGAGTGGGGACAGGAGAGAGAGGGAAGATAGAGGAGGAAGGAGAGAGAGGGGAAGGAATGGGGAGAGAGTGAAGGTAGAAAGGGAAGGGGAGCGAGGGGAAAGAGGTGAGAGAGAGAGGGGAAGGAGTTAGAGAGAGAGGAAGGGGAGAGAGGGGAGGGAAGTGGAGACAGGGAGAAAGAGAGAGTGTGAGGGGAGAGAGAGGGTGAGGGGAGAGAGAGGGGGAAGGAGTGAGAGAGAGGGGGAGGGGAGAGAGAGGGGGAAGAAACATTGAAACATAGAAATATAGAAAATAGGTGCAGGAGTAGGCCATTCGGCCCTTCGAGCCTGCACCACCATTCAATAAGATCATGGCTGATCATTCACCTCAGTACCCCTTTCCTGCTTTCTCTCCATACCCCTTGATTCCCTTAGCATATCTAACTCCCTCTTGAATATATCCAATGAACTGGCATCAACAACTCTCTGCGGCAGTGAATTCCACAGGTTAACAACTCTCTGAGTGAAGAAGTTTCTCCTCATTTCAGTCCTAAATGGCCTACCCCTTATCCTTAGACTGTGTCCCCTGGTTCTGGACTTCCCCAACATCGGGAACATTCTTCCCACATCTAACCTGTCCCGTCCCGTCAGTATTGCAGTGGTGTTACATGGAGGTTACATATATGACAGAGAGACAGGGAAAAAGAGAGAGGGGAACTGGAGAGAGAGAAGGGGGAGGGGAAAGAGATCAAGGATAAGGGGAATGAGATAGTGGAAGTGAGGGAGAGAGAGGGGAAAGAGTCGGAAAGAGAGGGGGAGGGGAGAGAGAGAGGGGAAAGGGGAGACAGGGAGGGAGAAAGACGGGCAGGGGAGAGAGAGAGAGGGAAAGGGGAAAGAGAGGTTAAGGGGAGAGAGAGGGAAGGAGTGAGAGAGCGAGGGGGAGAATGGAAGGGGAGATAGAGATAGGGGAAGGGGAGAGAGAGGGAGAAGGGGAAAATCTGAAAGGAAAAGGAAAAGAGAGAGATAGAGGAGGGAAGGGAGAGTCGGGAGGAAAGAGAGGGGAGCGGAGAGGGAATGGGAGAGGGAGAGTGGGAAGGGGAGAGAGGGGGAAGGAAGTGGTTCGGGGAGAGATTGAGGGGAGAGGGTGCGAGAGGGGAAGGGGAGAGAGGGTGAAGGAGGTGGTTAGGGGAGAGGCTGAGGGGAGAGGGTGAGAGAGAGGAAGGAGAGAGAGGGGGAAGGAGTGAGGGTGAGGCGAGGGAGGGGCAAGGGGGGAGAGGTGAATAACTGAGAGACAGGGATAGCGGGAAAGTGAGAGAGGGCTAAAAAGATGTAGAACGGGTCGTGATGGGGAAGGGAAAGAGAGATTTGGAAGGGGAGAGAGAGTGTAAGAGAGACGAGAAGAGGAGAGGGGGAAGGGTGTGAGGGGAGCCTGTTGTTCCAGGGTCGGTCTCGGAGCTGTTTAATATTTATAATTAAAACCCTTGTTAATTAAAAAGTAACCGATATTTGGAATAGACTCTAATGAGATTTGAACTCACGACCCCTGGTTTACTAGACCAGTGCTCTAACCCCTGAGCTATGGAGCCACCTTCTCTGGGAAAGACTGGAAAAGGGGCAGGAAAGAGAGGGGAAGGGAAAAGAGCGAGTGTGAGGAGTGAGAGAGAGGGGGAAGGGGAGAGAGAGAAGAAATGTGAGAGAGAGAGGGAAGGGAAGACAGGGAGGAAGAGAGAGGGGAAGAGGAGAGAGAGAGTTGGGAAGAGAAAGAGAGGGAGGGGAAAGGGAGAGAGAGAGAGGGGGAAGGGGAGAGAGGGAGAAAGAGAGGGAGGGAAAGGGAGAGAGAGAGAGGGGGTGAAGGGGAGAGAGGGAGAAAGAGAAAGGGGAAGGGGAGAGAGAGGGAGGTGGGAGGGGAAATAGGCGATTGAGTGAGAGAAAGGTGATGGGGCGAGAGAGGAAGGTGAGGGAGAGGGCGAAGGAGTGAGACAGAGAGGAAGGGGAGACAGCGGAAGGGTAGAGAAAGAGTGGGGAAGGGGAGAGACAGTCAGGAGAGAGAGGGAGGGGCAGGGGAGAGAGAAAGGAAGGGGAGAGTGAGAGAAGAGGGGAGAATCTGAAAAGAAAGGGTAAAGAGAGAGAGGAGGAAGAGAGGGGCGGGGAGGGAAGAGGGAGAGGGAGAGGGAGAGGGAAAACGCAGAGGAGGAAGGGAAGAGAGGGGGGTGAGAGTGGGTAGTGGAAAGAGAGGGAGGGGAGACAGAGAGAGGGGGGAGGGGATGGAGTGACAGAGTGGGGAATGAGTGTATTGTGTTCCGAACACAGATGAGACTGCACACAGGGAGGTTACAGTAACAGTGACCTCAGTCTTTATTAAGACACTCCAGAGTGAGCAACAGGCCTTAGGGGCCGGCTGAAACACAGTGCTCCCAAGGGATGGGGATCCCTTGGGACTTCAGGGGATGAGCTCCCTGGTGGCGGAACATGGGAGTGCATGCTTTACAGATACACAACAGAGTGAGAGATGAGGAAAGCGAGATTGTGGGAAAGGGAGAGAGGGGTAAAAAGATGTAGAACAGGCCATGATGGGGAAGGGAGAGAGAGATTTCCAAGTGGAGAGAAAATGCAAGAGACACAGGGGGGGTGGGGGTGCAGTGTGTGAGAGGAACCTGTTATTCCAGGGTTGATCTCGGAGCTGTTTAATATTTATAATTAAAGCCCTGGTCAATTTAAATACTGAGCTAATTTTGAGTTGGCCCCAGTGAGATTTGAACCCACGACCCCTGGTTTACTAGACCAGTGCTCTAACCCCTGAGCTATGGAGCCACCTGTTTTGGGAAAGACTAGAAAAGGGGCAGGAATGAGAGGGGAAGGGAAAAGAGTGAGTGGAAGGAGTGAGAGAGAGGGGGAAGGGCGGACGGGGGGAAGAGAGAGGGGATAAGGAGAGAGAGTGGGGGAGGGGAGGGAGGGGAGGATAGAGAGGGGACGGGAGAGTGAAAAGGCAGAGGGGGTGAGAGAGTGGGTAGCGGTGAGAGGGGGGAGGGGATCGAGAGAGAGAAGGAAAACAGAAACGGAATGAGAAGTGAAGAGACTGGGGATCGAGAGAGAGAGGTCTGCAGCAGAAAGGGAGAAGATAGTGGGTAGGTGTAAGGATAATGAATGAGAGACATGTATTAGAATACTGATCTAATTTTGAGTAGGCCCCAGTGAGATTTAAACCCACAACCCGTGGTTTCTAAGACCAGTGCTCTAACCCCTGAGCTATGGAGTCACCTGCTCTGAGAAAGACAGGGGAAGGAGCAGGAAAGAGAGGGGAAGGGAAAAGAGATCGCGGAAGGAGTGTGCGAGAGGGGCAGGAGAGCATGGAGGGGGCAGGGGAGAGAGAAAGGGAGGAGAGAGAGAGGGAGAGGGGGAAAGAGAGGTAGGGGAAGGCGAGAGAGTGGGGAAGGGAGTTGGGGAAGGTGAAAGAGAGATTAAGAGGAGTGATGTAGAAGGAGTGAGAGAGAGTGGGGGAAGGGGAGAGACGGGAATGGGAAAAAGTTGGGAAAGAGAGTGAGGGAGGAGGCAGGGGAGAGAGAAAGGGGAAGGATAGAGAGAGGGAGAAGGGGAGAATCTGAAATGAAAGGGAAAAGAGAGAGGAGGGAGGGGAGCAGAGAGGGAGTGAGTGAGTGAATGAAGAGGCAGAGGCAGAAGAGAGTGAGTGAGGGAGAGAATAATGAATGAGAGACGGGTGCTCTAACCCCTGAGCTATGGAGCCACCTGCTCTGGGAAAAACAGGGGAAGGAGCAGGAAAGAGAGGGGAAGGGAAAAGAGAGAGTGGAAGGAGTGAGAGAGAGGGGAAGGGGAGAGGGGACGGAAGAGGAAAGAGGGGAAGATGAACGGGAGAGAGAGGGTGGAATGGAGGGAGAGAGAGGGGAAGGGGAGAATCTAAAAAGAAAGGGAAAAGAGAGAGAGAGAGGAGGAAGAGAGGGGAGGAAAGAGACAGGAGGGGAGGGAAGAGGGAGAGTGAAAAAGCAGAGGGGGAAGGGGAGAGAGGGGGGAGAGAGTGGATAGCGGAGAGAGGGAAGATAGAGGAGGAAGGAGTGTGGAGAGAATGAAAGGGCGAGAGGGGAAATAGGTGAGAGAGAGGGGGGAAGGGGAAAGCGAGAGAGGGAAGGAGTGAGAGAAAGGGGGAAATGGAAAGAGAGGAAGGGGAGAGAGAGTGTAGAAAGAGAGAAAGAGGGAGAAGGAGTGAGAGAGAGGGGAAGGGGAGAGAGAGAGGTGAGGGAGGGGGAAGGGGGAGAGGGGAATCAGTGAGAGACGGGGAAAGCGAAATAGCAGGAAAAAAGATGCAGAATGCGTCTTCATGGAGAAGGGAGAGAGAGTGTCAGAGAGAAGAGAAGAGGAGAGGGGAGCCTGTTGTTCCAGGGTTGGTCTCAATTGTTTAATATTTATAATTAAAGCCCTCGTTAACTTAAATTCTGAGTCGGTCAATGTAAGATTTGAACCCACTACCCCTGGTTTACTAGGACCAGTGTTCTAACCCCTGAGCTATGGAGCCACCTGCTGTGGGAAGAGACAGGGGAAGGAGCAGGAAAGAGACGGGAAGGGAAAAGAGAGCGTGGAAGGAGTGAGAGAGAGGGGAAGGGGAGAAAGATTGGGAAGAGTGGGTAGTGGAGAGTGGGAACAGGAGAGAGAGGGAAGATAGAGGAGGAAGGAGAGAGAGGGGAAGGAGTAGGGAGAGAGTGAAAGTAGAAAGGGAATGGGAGAAAGGGGAACGAGGTGAGAGAGAGAGAGAGAGGAAGGAGTGAAAGAGAGGGGAGGGAAGTGGAAACAGGGAGGAAGAGAGAGGGGGAGGGGAGAGAGAGAGAGGGGAAGGAGAGAGAGAGTGGGGGGAAGGGGAGAGAGAAGGAGGGGAAGGAGAGAGAGAGAGAGGGAGGGAGGGGAAGGAGAGAGAGAGAGAGAGGGGAAGGGGAGAGAGAGGGGAAGGGGAGAAAGAGGGAGGAGAGGGAGAGGGCGAGGGAAGGGGAAAGAGAGGGAGGGAAAGGAGAGAGAGAGTGAGGGGGAAGGGGAAAGAGAGAGAGGGGAAGGAGAGAGAGAGAGAGAGGGGAATGGGAAAGAGAGAGAGAGAGAGAGAGAGAGAGAGAGGAAGGGACTAGAGAGAGAGAGGGGAAGGGGAGAGAGAGGGAGAAGGGGAGAGAGAGAGAGAGAGGGAAAGGGGAGAGAGAGAGAGAGAGGGGAAGGGGAGAGAGGGAAGGGGAGAGGGAGAGAGGATAATGGGTGAGAACGGAAGGGGAGAGTAAGAAATGGAAGGGGAGAGAGTGGAAGGGGAAAGAGAGGGAGGTGAAGGGGAGAGAGAGTGTGGAAGAGACCAAGAGAGGCGAAGGAGTGAGGGAGGTGGGGAAAGTGAAAGAGAGGTTAAGAGGACTGAGAGAGAGGGGAAGGGGAGAGAGGGATGAGGCAGGGGACAGAGAAGGGAAGGGGAGAGAGGGATGAGGCAGGGGACAGAGAAGGGAAGGGGAGAGAGGGATGAGGCAGGGGACAGAGAAGGGAAGGGGAGAGAGGGATGAGGCAGGGGACAGAGACGGGAAGGGGAGAGAGGGATGAGGCAGGGGACAGAGACGGGAAGGGGAGAGAGGGATGAGGCAGGGGACAGAGAAGGGAAGGGGAGAGAGGGATGAGGCAGGGGACAGAGAAGGGAAGGGGAGAGAGGGATGAGGCAGGGGACAGAGACGGGAAGGGGAGAGAGGGATGAGGCAGGGGACAGAGACGGGAAGGGGAGAGAGGGATGAGGCAGGGGACAGAGAAGGGAAGGGGAGAGAGGGATGAGGCAGGGGACAGAGACGGGAAGGGGAGAGAGGGATGAGGCAGGGGACAGAGAAGGGAAGGGGAGAGAGGGATGAGGCAGGGGACAGAGACGGGAAGGGGAGAGAGGGATGAGGCAGGGGACAGAGACGGGAAGGGGAGAGAGGGATGAGGCAGGGGACAGAGAAGGGAAGGGGAGAGAGGGATGAGGCAGGGGACAGAGAAGGGAAGGGGAGAGAGGGATGAGGCAGGGGACAGAGAAGGGAAGCGGGGAGAGGCGAAGGGGAGGATCTGAAAGGAAAGGGAAAAGAGAGAGAGAGAGGATGGAGCGAGGGTGAGGAAAAAGATGTAGAATGGGGAAGGGAGAGAGAGGGCCCTGTTGTTCCAGGGTCGGTCTTGGATCTGTTTAATATTTATAATTAAACCCCTTGTTAATTGACAGTCAATTTAAATACTGAGCTAATTTTGAGTAGGCCCCAGTGAAATTTGAACCTACGACCCCTGGTTTGACTAGATCAGTGCTCTAACCCCTGAGCTATGGAACCACCTGCGTTGGAAACGACAGGGGAAGGAGCAGGAAAGAGAGGGGAAGGGAAAAGAGAGAGTGGAAGGGGTGAGAGAGAGGGAGGGTAGAGAGAGGGAGGAGGCAGGGGAGAGAGAAAGGAAGGGGAGAGAGAGGGAGAAGGGGAGAATCCAAAAAGAAAGAGTAAAGAGAGAGCGAGAGAGGAGAAAGAGGGGGAGGGGAGGGAAGAGGGAGAGGGAAAAGGCAGAGGGGGAAGGGGAGAGAGGGCGGAGAGAGAGTGGTGGGAAGGGGAGAGAGAGAGGGAGATGTGGAGGGGATGGAGGGCGAGGGGAATGAGTGACGTACGGGGAAAGTGAGATAGCGGGAAGGGGAGAGAGTGAGGGGAAGGAGTGAGAAAGGGGGGGAAGGAGAGACAGGGAGGAAGAGAGAGGGGAAGTGGAGAGAGAGAAGGGGGAGGGGAAAGAGATCTAGGATAAGGGGAATGAGATAGTGGAAGTGAGGGAGAGAGAGGGGAATGAGTCAGAAAGAGAGGGGAAGGGGAAAGAGAGAGGGGGAAGAGGAGATCGGGAGAAAGAGGAGAGAGAAAGGGGGTGGGGAAAGAGAGGGAAGGGACAGAGAGAGTGTGGAATGGGGAAGAGAAGGGAAGAGGAGAAATGGGAAGGAGAGAGATGGAGAAGGGGAAATGAATGGCAAAAGAGAGAGACAGGAGATGGAGTGGGAAAGTGATGCGGCAGAAAGGTGAAAGATAGTGGATAATAAATGAAAGACAAGTATTTAAATACTAAACTAACTTTGAGTAGGCCCCAGTGAGATTTGAACCCACGACCCCTGGTTTACAAGACCAGTGCTCTAACCCCTGAGCTATGGAGCCACCTGCTCTGGGAAAGATAGGGGAAGGAGCAGGAAAAGAGAGGGGAAGGGAAAAGAGAGAGTGGAAGGAGTGAGAGAGAGAGGGGGAAGGGGAGACAGCGAGGAAAAGAGAGGGGGAAGGGAGAAAAAGTGGAGGTGGGGAGGGAAGGAAAGAGAGGGGCTGGGAGAGGGAAAGGGCAGAGGGGTTGAGAGAGTGGGGGAGTGGATAGCGAGAGGGAAGATAGAGGAGGAAGGAGAGGGGAGAGAATGAAATTAGAGAAGGAAGGGAAGGCAGAGATGGGGGGCAAGGGGAGAGAGAGTGGAAAGGGGAGAGAGAGGGGGAAGGGGCGATAGAGAGAGGGGGAAGGGAAATAGAGTGTCGAAGGGGAGAGAGAGAGAGAAGGGGAGATAGAGAGTGGAAGGGGAGAGAGAGGGGGAAGGGGAGATCGAGAGTGGGAAGGGGAGATCGAGAGTGGAAAGGGGAGAGATGGGGGGAGGGGCGAGAGAGAGGGAAGCGGAGATAGAGAGTGGAAGGGGAGAGAGAGGGGGAAGGGGAGATCGAGCGTGGAAAGGGGAAAGAGAGGGGGAGGGGCGAGAGAGTGGGAAGGAGAGATAGAGAGTGGAAGGGGAGAGAGAGGGGGAAGGAGAGAATCTGAAAAGAACAATACAGCCAGCAGGGGGTGGGGGAGTGAAGAGGCAATAATGAATTAAGAGATGGGAATTTGAATATTAAATTAATTATCGAAAGGCCCCAGTGAGATTTGAACTCATGACCTTTGGTTTACAAAACCAGTACTTTAACCCATGACCTATGGAGCCACCTACACTAAAAGCAACAGGGGAAGGAGCAGGAAAGAGAGGGGAAGGGAAAAGAGAGAGTGGACTCTGGGGAGGTACCAGCGGATTGGAAAGCAGCATTTGTAACGCCTCTGTTTAAAAAAGGGGGCAGACAAAAGGCAGGTAACAAAAGGCCGGTTAGTTTAACATCTGTACTGGGGAAAATGCTTGAAACTATCATTAAGGAAGAAATAGCGGGACATCTAGATAGGAATAGTGCAATCAAGCAGATGCAGCATGGATTCATGAAGGGGAAATCATGTTTAACTAATTTACTGGAATTCTTTGAGGATATAACAAGCATGGTGGATAGAGGTGTACCGATGGATGTGGTGTATTTAGATTTCCAAAAGGCATTCGATAAGGTGCCACACAAAAGGTTACTGCAGAAGATAGAGGTACGCGGAGTCAGAGGAAATGTATTCGCATGGATAGAGAATTGGCTGGCGAACAGAAAGCAGAGAGTCGGGATAAATGGGTCCTTTTCGGGTTGGAAATCGGTGGTTAGTGGTGTGCCACAGGGATCGGTGCTGGGACCACAACTGTTTACAATATACATCGATGACCTGGAAGAGGGGACAGAGTGTAGTGTAACAAAATTTGCAGATGACACAAAGATTAGTGGGAAAGCAGGTTGTGCAGAGGACACAGAGAGGCTGCAAAGAGATTTAGATAGGTTAAGCAAATGGGCTAAGGAATACAATGCCGGAAAATTAACTATGAGAAGACCCCAGTGAGATTTGAACCCACAATCCCTGGTTGACGAGGCCAGTGCTCTAACCCCTGAGCTATGGAGCCACCTGCTCTGGGAAAGACAGGGGAAGGAGCAGGAAAGAGAGGGGAAGGGAAAAGACAGAGTGGAAGGAGTGAGAGAGGGGAGAGAGAGAGTGGAGAAGGGGAGAGAGAGGGGAAAGGGAGAGAGGGGAAGGCGAGGGAGGGGGTCGGGGGGAGAGGGGAATGAGTGAGAGATGGGGAAAGCGAGATAGTGGGAAAGGGAGAGAGGGATAAAAAGATGTAGAACGGGTTGTGATGGGGAAGGGAGAGAGAGATTTGGAAGGGGAGAGAAAGCGTAAGAGAGACGAGGAGAGTAGAGGGGAGCTTGTTGTTCCAGGTTTGATCTGGGAGCTGTTTAATATTTATAATTGAAACCCTTGTTAATTAACAATGACATTAAATACTAAGTTAATTTTGAATAGGCCCACAGTGAGATTTGAACTCACGGCCGGTGGTTTACTAGACCAGTGCTCTAAACCCTGAGCTATGGAGCCACCAACTTCAGGAGAAACAGGGGAAGGAGCAGGAAAGAGAGGGGAAGGGAAAAGAGAGAGTGGAAGGAGTGAGAGAGAGGGGGAAGGGGAGAGAGGAGGGAAGGGGAAAGAGAGGGAGAGGGAGAGGGGGGAATGGAGGGAGAGAGAGGGGAAGTGGAGAGAGATGGGAAGGCGAGAATCTAAAAAGAAAGGGAAAAGAGAGAGAGAGAGGATGAAGAGAGGGGAGGAAAGAGACAGGACGGGAGGGAAGAGCGAGAGTGAAAAGCCAGAGGGGGAAGGGGAGAGAGGGGGGAAGAGAGTGGGTAGCGGAGAGAGGGGGAGGGGAGAGAGGGAAGATAGAGGAGTGAGGAGAGAAAGGGGAAGGAGTGCGGAGAGAATGAAAGTCGAGAGGGAAGGGGAGAGAGGGGATATAGGTGAGAGAGAGAGAGGGGAAGGGGAAAGCAAGAGAGGGAAGGAATGAGAGAAAGGGGGGAAGGGAAAGAGAGGAAGGGGTGAGAGTGTGTGGAAGGAGAGAGAGAGGGGGAGGGAGTGAGAGAGAGAGGGGGAGGGAGTGAGAGAGAGAGAGGGGAAGGGGAGAGAGGGGGAAGGAGAGAGGGTGTGGCGAGGGGAATGAGTGAGAGACGGGGAAAGCAAGATCGCGGGAAAAAGATGTTGAACGGGTCGTGATGGCGAAGGGAGAGAGTGCAAGAGAGATAAGAATCTGCTGTTTTACAGTCATTCTCAGAGCTGTTCAATATTTATGATTAAGGCTGTTATTAATTGACAGTGAATTGAAATACTGAGCTAATTTTGTGTAGGCCCCAGTGAGATTTGAACCCTCAACCCCAGGTTTACTCAACCAGTGCTCTAACCCCTGAGCTATGGAACCACCTGCCCTGGGCTGTGGGTCATTCCCCAGTTAGTGCTGTGTGTTTGAAGAATGAGGAGGGGTCAGTGAAACGCTCAGATTGTGTCTCATCCCCCAGACTCCTGCCTCCGTCTCTTCAATATTCACCTCTCAACATCGATATATCGGGTCTTTCACGTAGTAAAACATCCCAAGGCAACTCAGTCACACTCTGTCCCAATCTCTCTGTCTCTCTGTCTCTCTCAATCTCAATCTCTTTCTTTCTTTCTGTCTCTCACCTTCACACTCTGTCTCTCAAGGGGGGGAAGGTAGAGCGGGGGAAGGGGAGAGAGGGGAAGGGGAGAGAGAGGGGTAAATGGGAGAGGTGGGGAGGGGGAGAGTCTGATGGGAAAGGGGAGAGCGAGAGCGAGGAAAAGAGGGAAAGGGATGAGGGAGGGGAGTGGAGACAGGGGAGGCGAGGGAGAAGGAGAGGGAGGCGAGAGAGAGGAGGGGAGAAAATGAAAAGGAAGAGGGAAAGGAGTGAGCGAGAGGGGAAGGGGAGAGAGAGAAGAATACGGAGAGAGACAGGGAGAAGGGAAGCGAGAGAGGGGGAAGAGGAGAGAGAGAGGGTAAGGAGTTGGAAATACAGGGGACGGAGAAGGAGAGAGGGGAAGGGGAAAGAGAGAGAGGAAGAAAGAGGGGCAGGGGAGAGAGAGGGGGGAAAGGGGAAAGAGAGGTTATGGGGAGAGGGGTAAGGAGTGAGAGAGAGAGGGGAGGGGGAGAGAGGGTGAGGGGAGAGAGGGGAAGGGGAGAGAGTTGGAGGGGAGAGTCATTGAAAGCAGCCATGCAGGTGCAGCAAGCAGTTAGGAAGGCAAATGGTACGTTGGCCTTCATTGCAAGAGGGTTTGAGTACAGGAGCAAGGATGTCTTACTCCAGTTATACAGGGCCTTGGTGTGACCTATTGTGTACAGTTGTGGTCTCTTTACCTAAAAAGATGTACAACAGGACGTGATGGGGAAGGCGGAAAGACGAGATCCTTTTGTTTCAGGGTTGGTCTTAGAACTGTTTAATATTATAATATTTATAAAGCACTTGTTAATTGACGGTGAATTTAAATACTGAGTTAATTTTGAGCAGGTCCCAGTCAGATTTGAACCTATGACCCCTGGTTTGCAAGACCAATACGCTAACTACTGAGCTATGGAGCCACCTGAACTGGAAAAGACAGGGGAAGGAGCAGGAAAGAGAGGAGAAGGGAGAAGAGAGAGTGGAAGGGGTGAGAGAGAGGGGGAAAGGGAGAGAATGGGGAAGGAGTGAGAGAGTGGGAGAAAGAGTGTGGAAGGAGCGAGAGAGAATAGGGAAGGGACGAGAGAGGAGGCAGGGGAGAGAGAGGGAGATGGGGAGAATCTGAAAAGAAAGGAGAGAGGGGATAGAGTGATTTGGAAGTGGAGAGAGAGTCAAGTGTGAGGGGACTCTGTTGTTCCAGGGGTGGTCTCAGAGGTGTTTAATATTTACAATTAAAGCTCTTGTCAATTAACGGTGAAATTAAATACGGAGCGAATTTTGAGTCGGCCCCAGTGAGATTTGAACTCACGACACCTGGTTTACCAGGCCAAAACTCTAACCCTTGAGCTATGGAGCCACCTGCTCGGGGAAAGACAGGGGAAGGAGCAGGAAAGAGAGGGGAAGGGAAAAGAGAGAGTGGAACGAGTGAGAGAGAGGGGAAGGAGAGGGAGGCGGGGGAAGGGCGTGCAGGGAGGAAGAGAGAGGGGAAAGAGAGAGGGGAAGGGGAGAGAGAGTGGGGGAGGGGAGGAATGAGAGGGGACGGGAGAGGGAAAGGGAGAATGAAAAGGCAGAGGGTGTGAGAGAGTGGGTAGTGGAGAGAGGGGATGGGATAGAGAGAGGGATGATAGTGAAGGAAGGAGCGAGAGGGGAAGGAATGGGGAGAGAATGAAAATAAAGAGTGAAGGGGAGAGAGGGGGAAGGAGTGACAGAGAGGGGGAAGGGGAGAGAGAGACGGGGAGGGGAAAGAGTGGTAAGGGACGGGGAGACAGAGAGTGGAAGGGGAGAGAGAGGGGGAGAGGGACAGAGGGAGGAAGGGGAGAGAGATAAAGAACGGGAGAGAGGGGGAAGGGGAAAGAGAGGGAGGGGATGGACAGAGAGAAAGCTTGGAAGGGGGGGAGAGAGAGGGGAAGGTGTGTGAGAGAGGGGAGGGGATCGAGCTTAAGGGGAGAGAAAGGGGAAGGAGTGAGAGAGATGTGGAAGGGGAGACAGTGAGGAAGAGAGAGGGGAAAGGGAGAGAGAGTGCGGGTGGAGATAGAGAGAAAAGGAAAGAGAGGGGACGGGAGAGAGAAAGGGCAGAGGGGTTGAGAGAGTGGGGGAGAGGATAGAGAGAGGGAAGAGAATGAAATTAGAGCGGGAAGGGGAGAGAGGGGAAGAGGGGGAGATCGAGAGTGGAAGGGGAGAGAGAGGGGGAAGGGGAGATAGAGAGTGGAAGGGGAGAGAGGGGGAAGGGGAGAGAGAGTGAGAGAGGGGAAGGAGTTAGAGAGAGAGGAAGGAGTGAAAGAGAGGGGAGGGAAGTGTAGACAGGGAGGAAGAGAGAGGGGAAAGGAAGAGAGAGAGGGGAAGGGAAAGAGAGGGAGGGGAAGGGGTGAGAGAGTGTGGAAGAGGAGAGAGAGTTTGAGGGAAGAGAGAGGGAGAAGGAATGAGAGCGAGGGGGAGGGGAGAGAGAGGGGAAAGAAACATAGAAATATAGAAAATAGGTGCAGGAGTTGGCTATTCGGCCCTTTGAGCCTGCACCACCATTCAATATGATCATGGCTGATCATTCACCTCAGTACCCCTTTCCTGCTTTCTTTCGATATCCATTGATCCCTTTAGCCGTAAGGGCCATATCTAACTCCCTCTTGAATATATCCAGTGAACTGACCTCAACAACTCTCTGCGGCAGGGAATTCCACAGGTTAACAACTCTCTGAGTGAAGGAGTTTCTCCTCATCTCAGTCCTAAATGGCCTACCCCTTATCCTAAAACTGTATCCCCTGGTTCTGGACTTCCCCAACATCGTGAACAATCTACCCGCATCTAACCTGTCCCGTCCCGTCAGAATCTTATATGTTTCTATGAGATCCACTCTCATTCTTCTAAACTCAAATATATAAAGGCCCAGTCGATCCAGTCTCTCCTCATATGTCAGTGCAGTCATCCCGGGAATCAGTCTGGTGAACCTTCGCTGCACTCCCTCAATAGCAAGAATGTCCTTCCTCAGATTAGGAGACCAAAACTGAACACAATATTCCAGGTAAGGCCTCACCAAGGCCCTGTACAACTGCAGTAAGACCTCCCTGCTCCTATACTCAAAGCCCCTCGCTATGAAGGCCAACATACCATTTGCCTTCTTCACCACCTGCTGTACCTGTATGCCAACTTTCAATGACTGATGTACCATGACACCCAGGTCTCATTGCACCTCCCCTTTTCCTAATCTGCCGCCATTCAGATAATATTCTGTCTTTGCGTTTTTGCCCCCAGTGTGGATAACCTCACATTTATCCACATTATACTGCATCTGCCATGCATTTACCCACTCACCTAACCTGTCCAAATCACCCTGCAGCCTCTTAGCATCCCCCTCACAGCTCACACCGCCACCCAGTTTAGTGTCATCTGCAAACATGGAGATATTACACTCAATTCCTTCATCTAAATCATTAATGTATATTGTAAATAGCTGGGGTCCCAGCACTGAGCCCTGCGGCACTCCTGCCATTCTGAAAAGGACCCGTTTATTCCCGACTCTGCTTCCTGTCTGCCAACCAGTTCTCTATCCACGTCAGTGGAAGGAGTGAGAGAGAGGGGGAAGGGAAGACAGCGAGGAAGGGAGAGGGGAAGGGGAGAGAGGGTGGGGGAGGGGAGGAATGAGAGGGGACGGGAGAGGGAAAGGGAGAGTGAAAAGACAGAGGGGGTGAGAGAGTGGATAGTGGAGAGGGGAGGAGGGGATAGAGAGAGGGAAGATAGAGGAGGAAGGAGAGAGAGGAGAAGGAATGGGGAGAGAATGAAATTACAGAGGGAAGGGGAGAGAGGGGAAGACAGAGAGAGTGGAAGGGAAGACAGAGGGGGAAGGGGTGAGAGAGGGGAAGTAGTGAGAGAGGGGAAGGAGTGAGAGAGAGAGAAGGGGAGAATCTGAAAAGAAAATACAGAGAGGGGAAGGGGAAATAGAGGGAGGGGAAGGAGTGAGAAAGTGAGGAAAGGGGAGAGACGGGAATGGGAGAAAGTTGGGAAAGAGAGAGGGAGGAGAGGAGAGAATCTGAAATGAAAAGGAAAAGTGAGGGGAGCGGAAAGGGAGGAGGGAGAGGCGAGATTGGGGGAAGGGGGGAGAGGGGAATGAGTGTGAGACAGGGAAAGTGAGATAGCGGGAAAAAGATATAGAACAGGTTGTGATGTGGAAGCAAGCTTGTTATTTCAGGGTCGGTTGCAGAGCTGTTTAATATTTATAACCTTTGTTAACTGACAGTGAATTTAAATACTGAGCTAATTTTGAGTAGACCCCAGTGAGATTTGAACTCACGACCCCTGGTTTACGAGACCAGTGCTCTAACCCCTGAGCTATGGAGCCACCTGCTCTGGGACTGACAGGGGAAGGAGTAGGAAAGAGAGAGGAAGGGAAAAGAGAGACTGGAAGGAGTGAGAGAGAGTGGGAAGGAGTGTGAGAGAGTGGGGAACGGAGGGAGAGAGGGAAGGGGACAGAGAGGGAATGAGTGAGAGAGAGAGAGAGGGGAAGGGGAGATAGAGATGTGAAGGCAAAAGAGCGAGGGAGGAGGCAGGGGTGAGAGAAAGGAAGGGGAGAGAGAGGGAGAAGGGGAGAATCTGAAAAGAAAGGGAAAAGAGAGCGAGAGAGGAGGGTGGGGTGTGAGGGGAGGAAAGAGAGAGTGAAAAGGCAGAGAGGGAAGGAGCGAGAGGAGAGAGTAGGTAGTAGAGAGAGGGGGCGGGGAGAGAGAGAGAAGATAGAGGAGGAACGAGAGAGAGGGGAAGGAGAGAGAGAACGAAAGTAGAGAGGGAAGGGGAGAGAGAGGAAGGAGTGAGAGAGAGGGGGAAGGGGAGAGAGGTGAAGAGAGGGGAATGAGTGAGAGATGGGGAAAGCGAGATCGCAGGAAAAAGATGTAGAACAGGGAACCTTTTGTATCACAGTCAGTCTCAGAGGTGTTTAATATTTATAATTAAACCCCTTGTTAACTTACAGTGAATTTAAATACTGAGCTAATTTTGAGTAGGCCCCAGTGAGATTTGAACCCACGACCCCTGGTTTACTAGACCAGTGCTCTAACCCCTGAGCTATGGAACCACCTGCCCTTTGTTGTGGGTCATTCCCCAGTTAGTGCTGTGTGTTTGAAGAATGAGGAGAGGTCAGTGAAACGATCATATTGAATGGTGGTGCAGGCTCGAAGGGCCGAATGGCCGACTCCTGCTCCTCGTTTTGATGTTTCTGTGAATGAGTGAGAGACGGGTAAAGTGAGATAACTAAAAAGATGTACAACAGGACATGATGGGGAAGCTGGAAAGAAAAGAAGGGAACTTTTTGGTCCAGGGATGGTCTTGGAACTGTTATAATATTCTAACACTTCCACACCCTTGACAATTGACAGTGAATTTAAATGCTAAGTTAATTTTGATTGGCCCCAGTGAGATTTGAACTCACGACCCCTGGTTTACAAGAACTGTGCTCTAACCCCTGAGCTATGGAGCCACCTGTGCAGCTAAAGACAGTGGAAGGAGCAGGAAAGAGAGGGGAAGGGAAAAGAGAGAGTGGAAGGAGTGAGAGAGAGGAGGAAGGGGAGAGAGAGGGGAAGGGGAGAGAGTGGGGAAGGAGTGAGAGTGGGGGAAAGGGAGAGAGAATGGAAGGAGTGAGAGAGAGGGGAAGGAGTGAGTGGGAGAGGAAGAGGAGAGATTGGGAGAGGAAGGGGAGATAGAGAGAGGAGAAGGGGAGAGAGGGGAAGGGGAAAGAGTGGGAGGGGAAGGGGAGAGAGAGTGTGGAAGGGAGGGAGAGAGGCGAAGGAGTGAGGGAGGTGGGGAAGATGATAGAGAGGTTAAGAGGAGTGATGGTGAAGGAGTGAGAGAGAGAGAGGAGAAGGGGAGAGATGGGAAGGGGAGAGAGGCGAAGGAGAGGATCTGAAAGAAAAGGGAAAAGAGAGAGAGAGAGGAGGGAGAGAGGGTGTAGCGAGGGAGGGGGGAATGAGTGAGAGACAGGAAAAGCGAGACAGTGGGAAAGGGAGAGAGGGGTAAAACAATGTAGAACGTGTCGTGATGGGGAAGGGAGAGAGAGATTTGGAAGGAGAGAGAGAGTGCAAGAGAAGAGGGGAGCCTGTTGTTCGAGGGTTGATCCCAGAGCTGTTTAATATTTATAATTAAAGCACTTGTTAATTGACAGTAAATTTAAATACTGATCTAATTTTGAATAGGCCCCAGTGAGATTTGAACCCACGACCCCTGGTTTACAAGACCAATGCTCTAATCCCTGAGCTATGGAGCCACCTGCTCTGAAAGAGACAGGGGAAGGAGCAGGAAAGAGAGGGGAAGGGAAAAGAGAGAGTGAAAGCAGTGAGAGAGGGGGGAAATGGGAGAGAGTGGGGAAGGGGAGAGAGAGAGAGACGGGGAGGGGAAAGAGGGATAAGGAACCGGTAGACAGAGAGTGGATGGGGAGAGAGAGGCGGAAGGGTAGAGAGTGGGGAATGAGCAAAAGAGAGGGGGAAGGGGAGACTGGGATGAAGTAAGTGGGGCAAGGGAGAGAGAGCGGGGGAAGGGGAAAGAGAGCTTAAGGGGAGAGAGAGGGAATGTGAGAAAGGTTGGAGCGCGGAAGGGACTGAGAGAGAGGGGGAAGGGGAGACAGGGAGGAAGAGAGAGGAGAAGGGGAGAGAGAAAGGGGGTGGGGAAAGAGAGGGAGGTGACGGAGAGCAAGTGTGTGGAATGGGGGAGAGAGAGGAAGAGGAGAAATGGGAAGGAGCGAGAGAGAGAAGGGGAAAAGAGAGTGAGAGAGGAGATAAAGTGGGTGAGTGATGCGGCAGAAAGAGGGAAGATAGTGGGTCGGGGAGAGGATAATGAATGAAGGTCAGATATTTAAATATTTAATTTTGAGAAGGCCCCAATGAGATTTGAACCACCTGCTCTGGGAAAGATCGGGGAAGGAGCAGGAAAGAGAGGGGAAGGGAAAAGAGAGAGGGGAAGGAATGGGCAGAGAGTGAAAGGAGAAAGGGAAGGGGAAAGAGGGGAAAGAGGTGAGAGAGAGAGAGGGGAAGGAGTTAGAGAGAGGGGAGGGAAGTGGAGACAGGGAGGAAGAGAGAGGGGAAGGGGAGAGAGGTGGGGGGGAGGGGAAAGAGAGGGAGGGGAAGGGGAGAGAGAGTATGGAAGGGGAGAGAGAGGGTGAGGGGAGAGAGAGGGTGAGGGGAGAGAGAGGGGGAGGGGAGAGAGAGGGGGAAGGAGTGAGAGAGAGGGGGAGGGGAGAGAGAGGGAGAAGAAACATAGAAACATAAAAACAAAGACAATAAGTGCAGGAGTAGGCCATTCGGCCCTTCGAGCCTGCACCACCATTCAAAAAGATCATGGCTGATCATTCCCTCAGTACCCCTTTCCTGCTTTCTCTCCATACCCCTTCATCCCTTTAGCCGTAAGGGCCACATCTAACTCCCTCTTGAATATACCCAATGAACTGGCCTCAACAACTCTCTGCGGCAGGGAATTCCACAGGTTAACAACTCTCTGAGTGAAGAAATTTCTCCTCATCTCAGTCCTAAATGGCTTACCCCTTGTCCTTAGACTGTGTCACCTGGTTCTGGACTTCCCCAACATCGGGAACCTTCTAACCGCATCTAACCTGTCCAGTCCCGTCAGAATCTTATACGTTTCTATGAGATCCCCTCTCATCCTTCTAAACTCCAGTGAATAAAGGCCCAGTTGCTCCAGTCTCTCCTCATATGTCAGTCCAGCCATCCCGGGAATCAGTCTGGTGAACCTTCGCTGCACTCCCTCAATAGCAAGAATGTCCTTCCTCAGATTAGGAGACCAAAACTGAACACAATATTCCAAGTGTGGCCTCACCATGGCCCTGTACAACTGCAGTAAGACCTCCCTGCTCCTATACTCAAATCCCCGAGCCATGAAGGCCAACATACCATTTGCCTTCTTCACTGCCTGCTGTACCTGCATGCCAACTTTCAATGACTGATGTACCATGACACCCAGGTCTCGTTGCACCTCCCCTTTTCTTAGCCTGCCGCCATTCAGATAATATTCTGTCTTCGCGTTTTTGCCCCCAAACTGGATAACCTCACATTTATCCACATTATACTGCATCTGCCATGCATTTGCCCACTCACCTAACCTGTCCAAGTCACCCTGCAGCCTCATAGTGTCCTCCTCACAGCTCACACCGCCACCCAGCTTAGTGTCATCTGCAAACTTGGAGATATTACACTCAATTCTTTCATCTCAATCGTTAATGTATATTGTAAATAGCTGGGGTCCCAGCACTGAGCCCTGCAGCACCCCACTAGTCACTACCTGCCATTCTGAAAAGGACCCATTTATCCCGACTCTCTGCTTCCTGTCTGCCAAGCAGTTCTCTATCCACGTCAGTACATTACCCCCAATACCATGTACTTTGATTTTGCACACCAATCTCTCATGTGGGACCTTGTCAAAAGCCTTTTGAAAGTCCAAATACACCACATGCACTGGTTCTCCCTTGTCCACTCTGCTAGTTACATCCTCAAAAAATTCCAGAAGATTTGTCAAGCATGATTTCCCTTTCATAAATCCATGCTGACTTGGACCGATCCTGTCACTGCTTTCCAAATGTGCTGCTATTTCATCCTTAATAATTGATTCCAACATTTTCCCCACTACTGATGAAGGAGTGAGAGAGAGGGGAAGGGGAGAGAGAGGGGGAAGGAGCGAGGCTGTGACAAGGGAAGGGGAAGGAGGGAGAGTGGAATGAGTGAGAGATGGGGAAAGTGAGATAGCAGGAAAGGGAGGGAGGGGTAAAAAGATGTAGAATGGGTTGTGAGGGGGAAGGGTGACAGAGATTTGGAAGGGGAGAGAGTGTGTCAGATAGACAAGAAGAGGAGAGAGGGGAACCAGTTTTTCCAGGGTCAGTCTCAGAGATGATTAATATTTATAATTAAAGCTGCTTTTAATTGACGGTGAATTTAACAACTGAGCTTATTTGCATAGGCCCCAGTGAGATTTAAACCCACGACCCCAGGTTTACTGGACCAGTGCTCTAACCCCTGAGCTATGGAGCAAACTGCCCTGGGAAAGACAGGGGAAGGAGCAGGAAAGTGAGGGGAAGGGAAAAGAGAGAGTGGCAGGAGTGAGAGAGAGGGGGAAGGGGAGAGAGAGAGAGGGGAAGGGGAGAGAGAGTGGAAGGAGTGAGAGAGAGAGAGGTGAAAGGGAGAGAGGGAGAGGAAGGGGAGAGAGGGAGGGCAAGGAGTGAGAGAGGGGGGGAAGTTGAAAGAGAGGTGAAGAAGAGGATGGGGAAGGAGTGAGAGAGAGAGGGGAAGGGGAGAAAGTAGGGAAAGAGAGAGAGGGAGGAGGCAGGGGAAGGGAACAGAGAGGAAGAAGGGGAAAATCTGAAAGGAAAGGGAAAAGAGAGAGGAGAAAGGGGAGGGGAATGAGTGAGAGACATGGAAAGGAAAGGGAGAGAGAGATTTGGAAGGGGAGAGAGAGTGCAAGAGAGACGAGAACAGGAGAGGGTGGCCTGTTGTTCCAGGGTCAGTCTCGTAGTTGTTTATTATTTAGAATTAAAACCCTTGTTATTTAAATACTAAATTAATTACGCAAAGGCCCCATTGAGATTTGAACCCACGACCCCTGGTTTACAAAACCAGTACTCTAACCCCTGAGCTATGGAGCCACCTATTCGGTGAAAGAACGGGGAAGGAGCAGGAAAGGGAGGGGAAGGGAAAAGAGAGAGTGGAAGGAGTGAGAGAGGGGGAAGGGGAGAGAGGAATGGGAGAGAGAGGGGGGAGGGCAGAGAGAGGGAGGAGAAGGGGAGAGAGAGGTGAAGGAGAGGGGGGGAGAGAGGGGGAATGAGTGAGACAGGGGAGAGAGCGGAAGGGACTGAGAGAGAGGGGGAAGAGGGTGACAGGCAGGAAGAGAGAGTAGAAGGGGAGAGAGAAAGTTGGTGGGGCAATATAGAAACATAGAAACATAGAAAATAGGTGCAGGAGTAGGCCATTCGGCCCTTCGAGCCTGCACCGCCATTCAATATGATCATGGCTGATCATTCACCTCAGTACCCCTTTCCTGCTTTCTCTCCATACCCCTTGATCCCTTCAGCCGTAAGAGCCATATCTAACTCCCTCTTGAATATACCCAATGAACTGGCATCAACAACTCTCTGTGGTAGAGAATTCCACAGGTTAACAACTCTCCGAGTGAAGAAGTTTCTCCTCATCTCAGTCCTAAATGGCCTACCCCTTATCCGAAGATTGTGTCCCCTGGTTCAGGACTTCCCCAACATCGGGAACATTCTTCCCGCATCTAACTTGTCCAGTCCAGTCAGAAACTTATATGTTTCTCTGAGATCCCCTCTCATCCTTCTAAACTCCAGTGAATAAAGGCCCAGTTGATCCAGTCTCTCCTCATATGACAGTCCAGCCATCCCGGGAATCAGTCTGGTGAACCTTCGCTGCACTCCCTCAATAGCAAGAATGTCCTTCCTCAGATTAGGAGACCAAAACTGTACACAATATTCCAGGTGCGGTCTCACCAGGGCCCTATATAACTGGAGTAAGACATCCTTGCTCCTGTACTCAGACCCTCTTGCAATGAAGGCCAACGTACCATTTGCCGTCCGAACTGCTTGCTGCACCTGCATGTCTGCTTTCAATGACTCTCCCCTCACCCTCTCTCCCCTTCCCCCTCTCTCCTTCCCCCACTCTCCCCTTCCCTCTCTCCCTCCGTTCCACACACTCTCTCCCCTTCCGCACTCTCTCACACTCCTTCCCACTCTCTCTCACTCATTCCCTCTCTCTCCCCTTCCCCTCTCTCTCTCTCTCTCTCACTCATTCCCTCTCTCTCCCCTTCCCTCTCTCACTCCTTCCCCCACTCTCTCTCCCCTTCCCCACTCTCTCTCACTCCTTCCCCCTCTCTCTCACTCATTCCACTCTCTCTTTTCCCTTCCTCTCTCTTTCCTGCTCCTTCCACTGTCTTGCCCAAAGCAGGTGGCTCCATAGCTCAGGGGTTAGAGCACTGGTCTAGTAAACCAGGGGTCGTGAGTTCAAATCTCACTGGGGTCGTGAGTTCAAATCTCAATGGGGTCTATTTGTAATTAGCTCAGTATTTAAATTCACCATCAATTAACAAAGGTTATAAATATTAAACAACTCTGCAACTGACCCTGGAATAACAACCTTGTTTTCCCATCACGACATGTTCCACATCTTTTTCCCTGTCTCTCACTCATTCCCCTCTCCCCCCTTCCCCCAACCTCGCCTCACCCGCTCTCTCTCCGCTCTCCTCACTTTTCCTTTTCATTTCAGATTCTCTCCTCTCCTCCCTCTCTCTTTCCCAACTTTCTCCCATTCCCGTCTCTCCCCTTTCCTCACTCTCTTACTCCTTCCCCTTCCCCTCTCTTTCCCCTTCCCTTCTCTCTGTAAAGTCCTGTCCCCTCAGTACAGATTCACACGAGGCGTGTAGTGAAGTCAAGGTCACTCTGGACCTGCACCTTTATTTCACAGCTCTGGAATGCTGCACTTGCCTGAGACCTGTCCTTGTATACCTGTCCCTTGCAAGTGCACCCCTGGTGGTAAGGTATGCTGGTGGTTACAGGTCATGTCTTATTTTAGTCATATATAGTATGTTAGGATACAGTTATATATAATAATGTAAGATACATGACAATGGGGAAGGGAGTTGAGCAAGGTGAAAGAGAGGTGAAGATGAGTGATGGGGAAGTAGTGAGAGAGAGGGGTGGGGGGAAGGGGAGGGATGGGAATGGGAGAAAGTTGGGAAAGAGAGTGAGGGAGGAGGCAGGGGAGAGAGAAAGGGGAAGGGTAGAGAGAGGGAGAAGGGGAGAATCTGAAATGAAAGGGAAAAGAGAGAGGAGGGAGGGGAGCAGAGAGGGAGGAGGGAGGGAGGGTGAGGCAAGGGAGGGGGAAGGGGGGAGAGGGGAATGAGTGAGAGACGTGGAAAGAGAGATCGCGGGAAAGGGAGAGAGGGGTAAAAAGATGCAGAACTGGGGAAGAAAGAGAGAGATTTGGAAATGGAGAGAGAGTGTAGCCTGTTGTTCCAGGGTAAGTCTCGGAGCTGTTTAATACTTATAATTAAATCCCTTGTTAATTGACGGTCAATTTAAATACTGAGCTAATTTTGAGTCATCCTGCAGCCTCATAGCATCCTCCTCACAGCTCACACCGCCAGCCAGTTTAGTGTCATCTGCAAACTTGGAGATATTACACTCAATCCCTTCATCTAAATCGTAATGTATATTGTAAAGAGCTGCAGTCCCAGCACTGAGCCCTGCGGCACTCCACTAGTCACTGCCTGCCATTCTGAAAAGGACCCGTTTATCCCGACTCTCTGCTTCCTGTCTGCCAACCAGTTCTCTATCCACGTCAGTACATTACCCCCAATACCATGTGCTTTAATTTTGCACACCAATCTCTTGTGTGGGACCTTGTCAAAAGCCTTTTGAAAGTCCAAATACACCACATCCACTGGTTCTCCCTTGTCCACTCTACTCGTTACATCCTCAAAAAATTCCAGAAGATTCATCAAGCATGATTTCCCTTTCAAGCATAATTTTCCTTTCATAAATCCATGCTGACTTGGACCGATCCTGTAACTGCTTTCCGAATGCACTGCTATTTCAATCTTAATGGTTCATTCCAACATTTTCCCCACTACTGATGTCAGTCTAACCAGTCAAAGCGAAAGAGAGGGATTGTGGAATGGGCGGAGGAATGAGGGGTGACAGCAAGAGAGTCAGGAAATGGAGCATGAGACTAATTTCACACAGAGTGGTGTAGTGAGAGGATAGTGAATGAGAGACAGATATTTAAATAATTTTGAGTAGGCCCCAGTGAGATTTGAACCCACGACCCCTGGTTTACTAGACCAGTGCTCCAACCCCTGAGCTATGGAGCCATCTGCTCTAAGAAAGACAGGGGAAGGAGCAGGAAAGAGAGGGGAATGGAAAAGAGAGAGTGGAATGAGTGAGAGCGAGGGGGAAGGGGAGAGAGAGAGATGGGAAGGGGAGAGAGAGAGAGGTGGGAAGGGAAATAGGCGAATGAGTGAGAGAGAAAGGTGATGGGGAGAGAGAGGGGAAGGGGAGAGCAAGAGTGGGGAAGGGGAGAGACAGTCAGGAGAGAGAGGGAGGGGCAGGGGAGAGAGAAAGGAAGGGGAGAGAGAGGGAGAAGGGGAGAATCCGAAAAGAAAGGGTAAAGAGAGAGAGGAGGAAGAGGGGGGCAGGGAGGTAAGAGGGAGAGGGAAAGGGAGAGGGAGAAGGCGGAGTGGGAAGGGAAGAGAGGGGGTGAGAGTGGGTAGTGGAAAGAGGGGGAGGGGAGACAGAGAGAGGGGGGAGAGGATGGAGTGACAGAGAGGGGAATGAGTGTATTGTGTTCCTAACACAGATGAGACTGCACACAGGGAGGTTACAGTAACAGTGACCTCAGTCTTTATTAAGACTCTCCAGAGTGAGGAACAGGCCTTAGGGGTGGCTTATATACAGTGCTCCCAATGGTATCCCTTGGGACTTCAGGGGATGAGCTCCCTGGTGGCGGAACATGGGAGAGCAAGTTTTACAGATACACAACAGAGTGAGAGATGAGGAAAGCGAGATAGTGGGAAAGGGATAGAGGAGTAAAAAGATGTAGAACGGGTCGTGATGGGGAAAGGATCGAGAGATGAGAAGATGAGAGTGGAGCCTGTTGTTCCAGGGTTGGTCTCGGAGCTGTTTAATATTTATAATTAAAGCCCTTGTTAATTGACGGTGAATTTAAATACTAAACTAATTTTCAGTAGGCCCCAGTGAGAGTTGAACTCACAAACCCTGGTTTACTGGACCAGTGCTCTAACCCCTGAGCTATGAAGCCACCTGTGCTGGGACAAACCGGGGAAGGAGCAGGAAAGAGAGGGGAAGGGAAAAGTGAGAGTGGAAGGAGGGAGAGAGAGGGGAAGGGGAGAGAGAGGGGAACGGGAGAGCGAGAAGGGGAGAATGTAAACAGAAAGGGAAAAGAGAGCGGGAGAGGGGAGGGGAGGGAAGAGGGAGAGGGAAAGGGAGAGTGAAAAGGCAGAAGGGGAAGGGAAGAGAGGGTGGAGAGAGTGGGGAGTGGAGAGTGGGGACAGGAGAGAGAGGGAAGATAGAGGAGGAAGGAGAGAGAGGGGAAGGAATGGGGAGAGAGTGAAGGTAGAAAGGGAAGGGGAGCGAGGGGAAAGAGGTGAGAGAGAGAGGGGAAGGAGTTAGAGAGAGAGGAAGGGGAGAGAGGGGAGGGAAGTGGAGACAGGGAGGAAGAGAGAGTGTGAGGGGAGAGAGAGGGTGAGGGGAGAGAGAGGGGGAAGGAGTGAGAGAGAGGGGGAGGGGAGAGAGAGGGGGAAGAAACATTGAAACATAGAAATATAGAAAATAGGTGCAGGAGTAGGCCATTCGGCCCTTCGAGCCTGCACCACCATTCAATAAGATCATGGCTGATCATTCACCTCAGTACCCCTTTCCTGCTTTCTCTCCATCCCCCTTGATTCCCTTAGCATATCTAACTCCCTCTTGAATATATCCAATGAACTGGCATCAACAACTCTCTGCGGCAGTGAATTCCACAGGTTAACAACTCTCTGAGTGAAGAAGTTTCTCCTCATCTCAGTCCTAAATGGCCTACCCCTTATCCTTAGACTGTGTCCCCTGGTTCTGGACTTCCCCAACATCGGGAACATTCTTCCCACATCTAACCTGCCCAGTCCCGTCAGTATTGCAGTGGTGTTACATGGAGGTTACATATATGACAGAGAGACAGGGAAAAAGAGAGAGGGGAACTGGAGAGAGAGAAGGGGGAGGGGAAAGAGATCTAGGATAAGGGGAATGAGATAGTGGAAGTGAGGGAGAGAGAGGGGAAAGAGTCGGAAAGAGAGGGGGAGGGGAGAGAGAGAGGGGAAAGGGGAGACAGGGAGGGCGAAAGACGGGCAGGGGAGAGAGAGAGAGGGAAGGAGTGAGAGAGAGGGGGAGGGGAGAGAGAGGGGGAAGAAACATTGAAACATAGAAATATAGAAAATAGGTGCAGGAGTAGGCCATTCGGCCCTTCGATGCTGGGATCCCTTGGGACTTCAGGGGATGAGCTCCCTGGTGGCGGATCATGGGAGTGCATGCTTTACAGATACACAACAGAGTGAGAGATGAGGAAAGCAAGATTGTGGGAAAGGGATAGAGGAGTAAAAAGATGTAGAACAGGCCATGATGGGGAAGGGAGAGAGAGATTTCCAAGTGGAGAGAAAGTGCAAGAGAGACAGGGGGGGTGGGGGTGCAGTGTGTGAGAGGAACCTGTTATTCCAGGGTCGGTCTCGGAGCTGTTTAATATTTATAATTAAAGCCCTGGTCAATTTAAATACTGAGCTAATTTTGAGTTGGCCCCAGTGAGATTTGAACCCACGACCCCTGGTTTACTAGACCAGTGCTCTAACCCCTGAGCTATGGAGCCACCTGTTTTGGGAAAGACTGGAAAAGGGGCAGGAAAGAGAGGGGAAGGGAAAATAGTGAGTGGAAGGAGTGAGAGAGGGGGGGAAGGGCGGACGGGGGGAAGAGAGAGGGGATAAGGAGAGAGAGTGGGGGAGGGGAGGGAGGGGAGGAAAGAGAGGGGACGGGAGAGTGAAAAGGCAGAGGGGGTGAGAGAGTGGGTAGCGGTGAGAGGGGGGAGGGGATAGAGAGAGAGAAGGAAAACAGAAACGGAATGAGAAGTGAAGAGACTGGGGATAGAGAGAGAGAGTTCTGCAGCAGAAAGGGAGAAGATAGTGGGTAGGGGTCAGGATAATGAATGAGAGACATGTATTAGAATACTGAGCTAATTTTGAGTAGGCCCCAGTGAGATTTAAACCCACAACCCGTGGTTTACTAGACCAGTGCTCTAACCCCTGAGCTATGGAGTCACCTGCTCTGAGAAAGACAGGGGAAGGAGCAGGAAAGAGAGGGGAAGGGAAAAGAGATCGCGGAAGGAGTGTGCGAGAGGGGCAGGAGAGCATGGAGGGGGCAGGGGAGAGAGAAAGGGAGGGGAGAGAGAGGGAGAGGGGGAAAGAGAGGTAGGGGAAGGCGAGAGAGTGGGGAAGGGAGTTGGGGAAGGTGAAAGAGAGATTAAGAGGAGTGATGTAGAAGGAGTGAGAGAGAGTGGGGGAAGGGGAGAGACGGGAATGGGAAAAAGTTGGGAAAGAGAGTGAGGGAGGAGGCAGGGGAGAGAGAAAGGGGAAGAATAGAGAGAGGGAGAAGGGGAGAATCTGAAATGAAAGGGAAACGAGAGAGGAGGGAGGGGAGCAGAGAGGGAGTGAGTGAGTGAATGAAGAGGCAGAGGCAGAAGAGAGTGAGTGAGGGAGAGGATAATGAATGAGAGACGGGTGCTCTAACCCCTGAGCTATGGAGCCACCTGCTCTGGGAAAAACAGGGGAAGGAGCAGGAAAGAGAGGGGAAGGGAAAAGAGAGAGTGGAAGGAGTGAGAGAGAGAGGGAAGGGGAGAGGGGACGGAAGAGGAAAGAGGGGAAGACGAACGGGAGAGAGAGGGTGGAATGGAGGGAGAGAGAGGGAGGGGAAGGGGAGAATCTAAAAAGAAAGGGAAAAGAGAGAGAGAGAGGAGGAAGAGAGGGGAGGAAAGAGACAGGAGGGGAGGGAAGAGGGAGAGTGAAAAAGCAGAGGGGGAAGGGGAGAGAGGGGGAAGAGAGTGGATAGCGGAGAGAGGGAAGATAGAGGAGGAAGGAGTGTGGAGAGAATGAAAGGGCGAGAGGGGAAATAGGTGAGAGAGAGGGGGGAAGGGGAAAGCGAGAGAGGGAAGGAGTGAGAGAAAGGGGGAAATGGAAAGAGAGGAAGGGGAGAGAGAGTGTAGAAAGAGAGAAAGAGGGAGAAGGAGTGAGAGAGAGGGGAAGGGGAGAGAGAGAGGTGAGGGAGGGGGAAGGGGGAGAGGGGAATCAGTGAGAGACGGGGAAAGCGAAATAGCAGGAAAAAAGATGTAGAATGTGTCTTCATGGAGAAGGGAGAGAGAGTGTCAGAGAGAAGAGAAGAGGAGAGAAGAGCTTGTTGTTCCAGGGTTGGTCTCAATTGTTTAATATTTATAATTAAAGCCCTTGTTAACTTAAATTCTGAGTAGGTCAATGTAAGATTTGAACCCACGACCCCTGGTTTACTAGACCAGTGTTCTAACCCCGGAGCTATGGAGCCACCTGCAGTTGGAAGAGACAGGGGAAGGAGCAGGAAAGAGACGGGAAGGGAAAAGAGAGCGTGGAAGGAGTGAGAGAGAGGGGAAGGGGAGAAAGATTGGGAAGAGTGGGTAGTGGAGAGTGGGAACAGGAGAGAGAGGGAAGATAGAGGAGGAAGGAGAGAGAGGGGAAGGAGTTGGGAGAGAGTGAAAGTAGAAAGGGAATGGGAGAAAGGGGAACGAGGTGAGAGAGAGAGAGAGAGGAAGGAGTGAAAGAGAGGGGAGGGAAGTGGAAACAGGGAGGAAGAGAGAGGGGGAGGGGAGAGAGAGAGAGGGGAAGGAGAGAGAGAGAGGGGAAGGGGAGAGAGAGGGGAAGGGGAGAAAGAGGGAGGAGAGGGAGAGGGAGAGGGAAGGGGAAAGAGAGGGAGGGAAAGGAGAGAGAGAGTGAGGGGGAAGGGGAAAGAGAGAGAGGGGAATGGGAGAGAGAGAGAGAGAGAGAGAGAGAGAGAGAGGAAGGGACTAGAGAGAGAGAGGGGAAGGGGAGAGAGAGGGAGAAGGGGAGAGAGAGAGAGGTGAAGGGGAGAGAGAGAGAGCGAGGGGAAGGGGAGAGAGGGAAGGGGAGAGGGAGAGAGGATAATGGGTGAGAATGGAAGGGGAGAGTAAGAAATGGAAGGGGAGAGAGTGGAAGGGGAAAGAGAGGGAGGTGAAGGGGAGAGAGAGTGTGGAAGAGACCAAGAGAGGTGAAGGAGTGAGGGAGGTGGGGAAAGTGAAAGAGAGGTTAAGAGGACTGAGAGAGAGGCGAAGGGGAGAGAGGGATGAGGCAGGGGACAGAGAAGGGAAGGGGAGAGAGGGATGAGGCAGGGGACAGAGACGGGAAGGGGAGAGAGGGATGAGGCAGGGGACAGAGAAGGGAAGGGGAGAGAGGGATGAGGCAGGGGACAGAGAAGGGAAGCGGGGAGAGGCGAAGGGGAGGATCTGAAAGGAAAGGGAAAAGAGAGAGAGAGAGGATGGAGCGAGGGTGAGGAAAAAGATGCAGAATAGGGAAGGGAGAGAGAGGGCCCTGTTGTTCCAGGGTCGGTCTTGGATCTGTTTAATATTTATAATTAAACCCCTTGTTAATTGACAGTCAATTTAAATACTGAGCTAATTTTGAGTAGGCCCCAGTGAAATTTGAATCTACGACCCCTGGTTTGACTAGATCAGTGCTCTAACCCCTGAGCTATGGAACCACCTGCGTTAAGAACGACAGGGGAAGGAGCAGGAAAGAGAGGGGAAGGGAAAAGAGAGAGTGGAAGGGGTGAGAGAGAGGGAGAAGGGGAGAATCCGAAAAGAAAGAGTAAAGAGAGAGAGAGAGAGGAGAAAGAGGGGGAGGGGAGGGAAGAGGGAGAGTGAAAAGGCAGAGGGGGAAGGGGAGAGAGGGCGGAGAGAGAGTGGTGGGAAGGGGAGAGAGAGAGGGAGATGTGGAGGGGATGGAGGGCGAGGGGAATGAGTGACGTACGGGGAAAGTGAGATAGCGGGAAGGGGAGAGAGTGAGGGGAAGGAGTGAGAAAGGGGGGGAAGGAGAGACAGGGAGGAAGAGAGAGGGGAAGTGGAGAGAGAGAAGGGGGAGGGGAAAGAGATCTAGGATAAGGGGAATGAGATAGTGGAAGTGAGGGAGAGAGAGGGGAATGAGTCAGAAAGAGAGGGGAAGGGGAAAGAGAGAGGGGGAAGAGGAGATCGGGAGAAAGAGGAGAGAGAAAGGGGGTGGGGAAAGAGAGGGAAGGGACAGAGAGAGTGTGGAATGGGGAAGAGAAGGGAAGAGGAGAAATGGGAAGGAGAGAGATGGAGAAAGGGAAATGAATGGCAAAAGAGAGAGACAGGAGATGGAGTGGGAAAGTGATGCGGCAGAAAGATGGAAGATAGTGGATAATAAATGAAAGACAAGTATTTAAATACTAAACTAACTTTGAATAGGCCCCAGTGAGATTTGAACCCACGACCCCTGGTTTACAAGACCAGTGCTCTAACCCCTGAGCTATGGAGCCACCTGCTCTGGGAAAGACAGGGGAAGGAGCAGGAAAAGAGAGGGAAAGGGAAAAGAGAGAGTGGAAGGAGTGAGAGAGAGAGGGGGAAGGGGAGACAGCGAGGAAAAGAGAGGGGAAAGGGAGAAAAAGTGGAGGTGGGGAGGGAAGGAAAGAGAGGGGCTGGGAGAGGGAAAGGGCAGAGGGGTTGAGAGAGTGGGGGAGTGGATAGAGAGAGGGAAGATAGAGGAGGAAGGAGAGGGGAGAGAATGAAATTAGAGAAGGAAGGGAAGGCAGAGATGGGGGGCAAGGGGAGAGAGAGTGGAAAGGGGAGAGAGAGGGGGAAGGGGAGATAGAGAGAGGGGGAAGGGAAATAGAGTGTCGAAGGGGAGAGAGAGAGGGAAGGGGAGATAGAGAGTGGAAGGGGAGAGAGAGGGGGAAGGGGAGATCGAGAGTGGGAAGGGGAGATAGAGAGTCGAAAGGGGAGAGAGGGGGGGGAGGGGCGAGAGAGAGGGAAGCGGAGATAGAGAGTGGAAGGGGAGAGAGAGGGGGAAGGGGAGATCGAGAGTGGAAAGGGGAGAGAGAGGGGGAGGGGCGAGAGAGTGGGAAGGGGAGATAGAGAGTGGAAGGGGAGAGAGAGGGGGAAGGAGAGAATCTGAAAAGAACGATACAGCCAGCAGGGGGTGGGGGAGTGAAGAGGCAATAATGAATTAAGAGATGGGAATTTGAATATTAAATTAATTATCGAAAGGCCCCAGTGAGATTTGAACTCATGACCTTTGGTTTACAAAACCAGTACTTTAACCCATGACCTATGGAGCCACCTACACTAAAAGCAACAGGGGAAGGAGCAGGAAAGAGAGGGGAAGGGAAAAGAGAGAGTGGACTCTGGGGAGGTACCAGCGGATTGGAAAGCAGCATTTGTAACGCCTCTGTTTAAAAAAGGGGGCAGACAAAAGGCAGGTAACAAAAGGCCGGTTAGTTTAACATCTGTACTGGGGAAAATGCTTGAAACTATCATTAAGGAAGAAATAGCGGGACATCTAGATAGGAATAGTGCAATCAAGCAGATGCAGCATGGATTCATGAAGGGGAAATCATGTTTAACTAATTTACTGGAATTCTTTGAGGATATAACAAGCATGGTGGATAGAGGTGTACCGATGGATGTGGTGTATTTAGATTTCCAAAAGGCATTCGATAAGGTGCCACACAAAAGGTTACTGCAGAAGATAGAGGTACGCGGAGTCAGAGGAAATGTATTAGCATGGATAGAGAATTGGCTGGCGAACAGAAAGCAGAGAGTCGGGATAAATGGGTCCTTTTCGGGTTGGAAATCGGTGGTTAGTGGTGTGCCACAGGGATCGGTGCTGGGACCACAACTGTTTACAATATACATCGATGACCTGGAAGAGGGGACAGAGTGTAGTGTAACAAAATTTGCAGATGACACAAAGATTAGTGGGAAAGCGGGTTGTGCAGAGGACACAGAGAGGCTGCAAAGAGATTTAGATAGGTTAAGCAAATGGGCTAAGGAATACAATGCCGGAAAATTAACTATGAGAAGACCCAAGTGAGATTTAAACCCACAACCCCTGGTTTACTAGGCCAGTGCTCTAACCCCTGAGCTATGGAGCCACCTGCTCTGGGAAAGACAGGGGAAGGAGCAGGAAAGAGAGGGGAAGGGAAAAGACAGAGTGGAAGGAGTGAGAGAGGGGAGAGAGAGAGTGGAGAAGGGGAGAGAGAGGGGAAAGGGAGAGAGAGGGGAAGGCGAGGGAGGGGGTCGGGGGGAGAGGGGAATGAGTGAGAGATGGGGAAAGCGAGATAGTGGGAAAGGGAGAGAGGGGTAAAAAGATGTAGAACAGGTTGTGATGGGGAAGGGAGAGAGAAAGTGTAAGAGAGACGAGTAGAGTAGAGGGGAGCTTGTTGTTCCAAGTTTGATCTGGGAGCTGTTTAATATTTATAATTGAAACCCTTGTTAATTAACAATGACATTAAATACTAAGTTAATTTTGAATAGGCCCACAGTGAGATTTGAACGCACGACCTGTGGTTTACTAGACCAGTGCTCTAAACCCTGAGCTATGGAGCCACCAACTTCAGGAGAAACAGGGGAAGGAGCAGGAAAGAGAGGGGAAGGGAAAAGAGAGAGTGGAAGGAGTGAGAGAGAGGGGGAAGGGGAGAGAGGAGGGAAGGGGAAAGAGAGGGAGAGGAAGGGGAGGGAGAGGGGGGAATGGAGGGAGAGAGAGGGGAAGTGGAGAGAGATGGGAAGGCGAGAATCTAAAAAGAAAGGGAAAAGAGAGAGAGAGAGGATGAAGAGAGGGGAGGAAAGAGACAGGACGGGAGGGAAGAGCGAGAGTGAAAAGCCAGAGGGGGAAGGGGAGAGAGGGGGGAAGAGAGTGGGTAGCGGAGAGAGGGGGAGGGGAGAGAGGGAAGATAGAGGAGTGAGGAGAGAAAGGGGAAGGAGTGCGGAGAGAATAAAAGTCGAGAGGGAAGGGGAGAGAGGGGATATAGGTGAGAGAGAGAGAGGGGAAGGGGAAAGCAAGAGAGGGAAGGAATGAGAGAAAGGGGGGAAGGGAAAGAGAGGAAGGGGTGAGAGTGTGTGGAAGGAGAGAGAGAGGGGGAGGGAGTGAGAGAGAGGGGAAGGGGAGAGAGGGGGAAGGAGAGAGGGTGTGGCGAGGGAGGGGAGAGGGGAATGAGTGAGAGACGGGGAAAGCAAGATCGCGGGAAAAAGATGTTGAACGGGTCGTGATGGCGAAGGGAGAGAGTGCAAGAGAGATAAGAATCTGCTGTTTTACAGTCATTCTCAGAGCTGTTCAATATTTATGATAAAGGCTGTTATGAATTGAAATATTGAGCTAATGTTGAGTAGGCCCCAGTGAGATTTGAACCCTCGACCCCAGGTTTACTAGACCAGTGCTCTAACCCCTGAGCTATGGAGCCACCTTTCTTGGGTTGTGGGTCATTCCCCAGTTAGTGCTGTGTGTTTGAAGAATGAGGAGGGGTCAGTGAAACACTCAGATTGTGTCTCATCCCCCAGACTCCTGCCTCCGTCTCTTCAATATTCGTCTCTCAACATCGATATATCGGGTCTTTCACGTCGTAAAACATCCCAAGGCAACTCAGTCACACTCTGCTTCAATCTCTCTTTCTCTCTATCTCACTGTCTCTCTCACTCTCTCTCTCTCTCTTTCTTTCTGTCTCTCACCTTCACACTCTGTCTCTCAAGGGGGGGAAGGTAGAGCGGGGGAAGGGGAGAGAGGGGAAGGGGAGAGAGAGGGGTAAATGGGAGAGGTGGGGAGGGGGAGAGTCTGATGGGAAAGGGGAGAGCGAGAGCGAGGGAAAGAGGGAAAGGGATGAGGGAGGGGAGTGGAGACAGGGGAGGCGAGGGGGAAGGAGAGGGAGGCGAGAGAGAGGAGGGGAGAAAATGAAAAGGAAGAGGGAAAGGAGTGAGCGAGAGGGGAAGGGGAGAGAGAGAAGAATACGGAGAGAGACAGGGAGAAGGGAAGCGAGAGAGGGGGAAGAGGAGAGAGAGAGGGTAAGGAGTTGGAAATACAGGGGACGGAGAAGGAGAGAGGGGAAGGGGAAAGAGAGAGAGGAAGAAAGAGGGGCAGGGGAGAGAGAGGGGGGAAAGGGGAAAGAGAGGTTATGGGGAGAGGGGTAAGGAGTGAGAGAGAGAGGGGAGGGGGAGAGAGGGTGAGGGGAGAGAGGGGAAGGGGAGAGAGTTGGAGGGGAGAGTCATTGAAAGCAGCCATGCCGGTGCAACAAACAGTTAGGAAGGCAAATGGTACGTTGGCCTTCATTGCAAGAGGGTTTGAGTACAGGAGCAAGGATGTCTTACTCCAGTTATACAGGGCCTTGGTGAGACCTATTGTGTACAGTTGTGGTCTCTTTACCTAAAAAGATGTACAACAGGACGTGATGGGGAAGGCGGAAAGACGAGATCCTTTTGTTTCAGGGTTGGTCTTAGAACTGTTTAATATTATAATATTTATAAAGCACTTGTTAATTGACGGTGAATTTAAATACTGAGTTAATTTTGAGCAGGTCCCAGTCAGATTTGAACCCATGACCCCTGGTTTGCAAGACCAATACGCTAACTACTGAGCTATGGAGCCACCTGAACTGGAAAAGACAGGGGAAGGAGCAGGAAAGAGAGGAGAAGGGAGAAGAGAGAGTGGAAGGGGTGAGAGAGAGGGGGAAAGGGAGAGAATGGGGAAGGAGTGAGAGAGTGGGAGAAAGAGTGTGGAAGGAGCGAGAGAGAATAGGGAAGGGACGAGAGAGGAGGCAGGGGAGAGAGAGGGAGATGGGGAGAATCTGAAAAGAAAGGAGAGAGGGGATAGAGTGATTTGGAAGTGGAGAGAGAGTCAAGTGTGAGGGGACTCTGTTGTTCCAGGGGTGGTCTCAGAGGTGTTTAATATTTACAATTAAAGCTCTTGTCAATTAACGGTGAAATTAAATACGGAGCGAATTTTGAGTCGGCCCCAGTGAGATTTGAACTCACGACACCTGGTTTACCAGGCCAAAACTCTAACCCTTGAGCTATGGAGCCACCTGCTCGGGGAAAGACAGGGGAAGGAGCAGGAAAGAGAGGGGAAGGGAAAAGAGAGAGTGGAACGAGTGAGAGAGAGGGGAAGGAGAGGGAGGCGGGGGAAGGGCGTGCAGGGAGGAAGAGAGAGGGGAAGGGGAGAGAGAGTGGGGGAGGGGAGGAATGAGAGGGGACGGGAGAGGGAAAGGGAGAATGAAAAGGCAGAGGGTGTGAGAGAGTGGGTAGTGGAGAGAGGGGATGGGATAGAGAGAGGGATGATAGTGAAGGAAGGAGCGAGAGGGGAAGGAATGGGGAGAGAATGAAAATAAAGAGTGAAGGGGAGAGAGGGGGAAGGAGTGACAGAGAGGGGGAAGGGGAGAGAGAGACGGGGAGGGGAAAGAGTGGTAAGGGACGGGGAGACAGAGAGTGGAAGGGGAGAGAGAGGGGGAGAGGGACAGAGGGAGGAAGGGGAGAGAGATAAAGAACGGGAGAGAGGGGGAAGGGGAAAGAGAGGGAGGGGATGGACAGAGAGAAAGCTTGGAAGGGGGGGAGAGAGAGGGGAAGGTGTGTGAGAGAGGGGAGGGGATCGAGCTTAAGGGGAGAGAAAGGGGAAGGAGTGAGAGAGATGTGGAAGGGGAGACAGTGAGGAAGAGAGAGGGGAAAGGGAGAGAGAGTGCGGGTGGAGATAGAGAGAAAAGGAAAGAGAGGGGACGGGAGAGAGAAAGGGCAGAGGGGTTGAGAGAGTGGGGGAGAGGATAGAGAGAGGGAAGAGAATGAAATTAGAGCGGGAAGGGGAGAGAGGGGAAGAGGGGGAGATCGAGAGTGGAAGGGGAGAGAGAGCGGGAAGGGGAGATAGAGAGTGGAAGGGGAGAGAGGGGGAAGGGGAGAGAGAGTGAGAGAGGGGAAGGAGTTAGAGAGAGAGGAAGGAGTGAAAGAGAGGGGAGGGAAGTGTAGACAGGGAGGAAGAGAGAGGGGAAAGGAAGAGAGAGAGGGGAAGGGAAAGAGAGGGAGGGGAAGGGGTGAGAGAGTGTGGAAGAGGAGAGAGAGTTTGAGGGAAGAGAGAGGGAGAAGGAATGAGAGCGAGGGGGAGGGGAGAGAGAGGGGAAAGAAACATAGAAATATAGAAAATAGGTGCAGGAGTTGGCTATTCGGCCCTTTGAGCCTGCACCACCATTCAATATGATCATGGCTGATCATTCACCTCAGTACCCCTTTCCTGCTTTCTTTCGATATCCATTGATCCCTTTAGCCGTAAGGGCCATATCTAACTCCCTCTTGAATATATCCAGTGAACTGACCTCAACAACTCTCTGCGGCAGGGAATTCCACAGGTTAACAACTCTCTGAGTGAAGGAGTTTCTCCTCATCTCGGTCCTAAATGGCCTACCCCTTATCCTAAAACTGTATCCCCTGGTTCTGGACTTCCCCAACATCGTGAACAATCTACCCGCATCTAACCTGTCCCGTCCCGTCAGAATCTTGTATGTTTCTATGAGATCCCCTCTCATCCTTCTAAACTCAAATATATAAAGGCCCAGTCGATCCAGTCTCTCCTCATATGTCAGTGCAGTCATCCCGGGAATCAGTCTGGTGAACCTTCGCTGCACTCCCTCAATAGCAAGAATGTCCTTCCTCAGATTAGGAGACCAAAACTGAACACAATATTCCAGGTAAGGCCTCACCAAGGCCCTGTACAACTGCAGTAAGACCTCCCTGCTCCTATACTCAAAGCCCCTCGCTATGAAGGCCAACATACCATTTGCCTTCTTCACCACCTGCTGTACCTGTATGCCAACTTTCAATGACTGATGTACCATGACACCCAGGTCTCATTGCACCTCCCCTTTTCCTAATCTGCCGCCATTCAGATAATATTCTGTCTTTGCGTTTTTGCCCCCAGTGTGGATAACCTCACATTTATCCACATTATACTGCATCTGCCATGCATTTACCCACTCACCTAACCTGTCCAAATCACCCTGCAGCCTCTTAGCATCCCCCTCACAGCTCACACCGCCACCCAGTTTAGTGTCATCTGCAAACATGGAGATATTACACTCAATTCCTTCATCTAAATCATTAATGTATATTGTAAATAGCTGGGGTCCCAGCACTGAGCCCTGCGGCACTCCTGCCATTCTGAAAAGGACCCGTTTATTCCCGACTCTGCTTCCTGTCTGCCAACCAGTTCTCTATCCACGTCAGTGGAAGGAGTGAGAGAGAGGGGGAAGGGAAGACAGCGAGGAAGGGAGAGGGGAAGGGGAGAGAGGGTGGGGGAGGGGAGGAATGAGAGGGGACGGGAGAGGGAAAGGGAGAGTGAAAAGACAGAGGGGGTGAGAGAGTGGATAGTGGAGAGGGGAGGAGGGGATAGAGAGAGGGAAGATAGAGGAGGAAGGAGAGAGAGGAGAAGGAATGGGGAGAGAATGAAATTACAGAGGGAAGGGGAGAGAGGGGAAGAGAGAGAGAGTGGAAGGGGAGACAGAGGGGGAAGGGGTGAGAGAGGGGAAGGAGTGAGAGAGGGGAAGGAGTGAGAGAGAGAGAAGGGGAGAATCTGAAAAGAAAATACAGAGAGGGGAAGGGGAAAGAGAGGGAGGGGAAGGAGTGAGAAAGTGAGGAAAGGGGAGAGACGGGAATGGGAGAAAGTTGGGAAAGAGAGAGGGACGAGAGGAGAGAATCTGAAATGAAAAGGAAAAGTGACGGGAGCGGAGAGGGAGGAGGGAGAGAGGGTGAGGCGAGGTTGGGGGAAGGGGGGAGAGGGGAATGAGTGAGAGACAGGGAAAGTGAGATAGCGGGAAAAAGATGTAGAACAGGTCGTGATGGGGAAGCAAACTTGTTATTCCAGGGTCGGTTGCAGAGCTGTTTAATATTTATAACCTTTGTTAACTGACAGTAAATTTAAATACTGAACTAATTTTGAGGAGGCCCCAGTGAGATTTGAACTCACGACCCCAGGTTTCCGAAACCAGTGCTCTAACCCCTGAGCTATGGAGCCACCTACTCTGGGACCGACAGGGGAAGGAGCAGGAAAGAGAAAGGAAGGGAAAAGAGAGACTGGAAGGAGTGAGAGAGAGTGGGAAGGAGTGTGAGAGAGTGGGGAACGGAGGGAGAGAGGGAAGGGGACAGAGAGGGAATGAGTGAGAGAGAGAGAGAGGGGAAGGGGAGATAGAGATGTGAAGGCAAAAGAGCGAGGGAGGAGGCAGGGGTGAGAGAAAGGAAGGGGAGAGAGAGGGAGAAGGGGAGAATCTGAAAAGAAAGGGAAAAGAGAGCGAGAGAGGAGGGTGGGGTGGGAGGGGAGGAAAGAGAGAGTGAAAAGGCAGAGAGGGAAGGAGCGAGAGGAGAGAGTAGGTAGTAGAGAGAGGGGGAGGGGAGAGAGAGAGAAGATAGAGGAGGAACAAGAGAGAGGGGAAGGAGAGAGAGAACGAAAGTAGAGAGGGAAGGGGAGAGAGAGGAAGGAGTGACGATTGAGGGAGAAGAGGGGGAAGGGGAGAGAGGGGAATGAGTGAGAGATGGGGAAAGCGAGATCGCAGGAAAAAGATGTAGAACAGGGAACCTTTCGTATCACAGTCAGTCTCAGAGGTGTTTAATATTTATAACTAAACCCTTTGTTAACTGACAGTGAATTTAAATACTGAGCTAATTTTGAGTAGGCCCAAGTGAGATTTGAACCCACGACCCCTGGTTTACTAGACCAGTGCTCTAACCCCTGAGCTATGGAGCCACCTGCCCTGGGCTGTGGGTCATTCACTAGTTAGTGCTGTGTGTTTGAAGAATGAGGAGGGGTCAGTGAAACGATCATATTGAATGGTGGTGCAGGCTCGAAGGGCCGAATGGCCGACTCCTGCTCCTCGTTTTGATGTTTCTATGAATGAGTGAGAGACGGGTAAAGTGAGATAACTAAAAAGATGTACAACAGGACATGATGGGGAAGCTGGAAAGAAAAGAAGGGAACTTTTTGGTCCAGGGATGGTCTTGGAACTGTTATAATATTCTAACACTTCCACACCCTTGTCAATTGACAATGAATTTAAATGCTAAGTTAATTTTGATTGGCCCCAGTGAGATTTGAACTCACGACCCCTGGTTTACAAGACCAGTGCTCTAACCCCTGAGCTATGGAGCCACCTGTGCAGCTAAAGACAGTGGAAAGAGCAGGAAAGAGAGGGGAAGGGAAAAGAGAGAGTGGAACGAGTGAGAGAGAGGGGAAGGAGAGGGAGGCGGGGGAAGGGCGTGCAGGGAGGAAGAGAGAGGGGAAGGGGAGAGAGAGTGGGGGAGGGGAGGAATGAGAGGGGACGGGAGAGGGAAAGGGAGAATGAAAAGGCAGAGGGTGTGAGAGAGTGGGTAGTGGAGAGAGGGGATGGGATAGAGAGAGGGATGATAGTGAAGGAAGGGGCGAGAGGGGAAGGAATGGGGAGAGAATGAAAATAAAGAGTGAAGGGGAGAGAGGGGGAAGGAGTGACAGAGAGGGGGAAGGGGAGAGAGAGACGGGGAGGGGAAAGAGTGGTAAGGGACGGGGAGACAGAGAGTGGAAGGGGAGAGAGAGGGGAGAGGGACAGAGGGAGGAAGGGGAGAGAGATAAAGAACGGGAGAGAGGGGGAAGGGGAGAGGGAGGGAGGGGATGGACAGAGAGAAAGCTTGGAAGGGGGGGAGAGAGAGGGGAAGGTGTGTGAGAGAGGGGAGGGGATCGAGCTTAAGGGGAGAGAAAGGGGAAGGAGTGAGAGAGATGGGGAAGGGGAGACAGTGAGGAAGAGAGAGGGGAAAGGGAGAGAGAGTGCGGGTGGAGATAGAGAGAGAAGGAAAGAGAGGGGACGGGAGAGAGAAAGGGCAGAGGGGTTGAGAGAGTGGGGGAGAGGATAGAGAGAGGGAAGAGAATGAAATTAGAGCGGGAAGGGGAGAGAGGGGAAGAGGGGGAGATCGAGAGTGGAAGGGGAGAGAGAGGGGGAAGGGGAGATAGAGAGTGGAAGGGGAGAGAGGGGGAAGGGGAGAGAGAGTGAGAGAGGGGAAGGAGTTAGAGAGAGAGGAAGGAGTGAAAGAGAGGGGAGGGAAGTGTAGACAGGAAGGAAGAGAGAGGGGAAAGGAAGAGAGAGAGGGGAAGGGAAAGAGAGGGAGGGGAAGGGGTGAGAGAGTGTGGAAGAGGAGAGAGAGTTTGAGGGAAGAGAGAGGGAGAAGGAATACGAGCGAGGGGGAGGGGAGAGAGAGGGGAAAGAAACATAGAAATATAGAAAATAGGTGCAGGAGTAGGCCATTCGGCCCTTCGAGCCTGCACCACCATTCAATATGATCATGGCTGAACATTCACCTCAGTACCCCTTTCCTGCTTTCTTTCGATATCCATTGATCCCTTTAGCCATAAGGGCCATATCTAACTCCCTCTTGAATATATCCAGTGAACTGACCTCAACAACTCTCTGCGGCAGGGAATTCCACAGGTTAACAACTCTCTGAGTGAAGGAGTTTCTCCTCATCTCGGTCCTAAATGGCCTACCCCTTATCCTAAAACTGTATCCCCTGGTTCTGGACTTCCCCAACATCGTGAACAATCTACCCGCATCTAACCTGTCCCGTCCCGTCAGAATCTTGTATGTTTCTATGAGATCCACTCTCATCTTTCTAAACTCAAATATATGAAGGCTCAGTCGATCCAGTCTCTCCTCATATGTCAGTGCAGTCATCCCGGGAATCAGTCTGGTGAACCTTCGCTGCACTCCCTCAATAGCAAGAATGTCCTTCCTCAGATTAGGAGACCAAAACTGAACACAATATTCCAGGTGAGGCCTCACCAAGGCCCTGTGCAACTGCAGTAAGGCCTCCCTGCTCCTATACACAAATCCCCTCGCTATGAAGGCCAACATACCATTTCCCTTCTTCACCACCTGCTGTACCTGTATGCCAACTTTCAATGACTGATGAACCATGACACCCAGGTCTCGTTGCACCTCCCCTTTTCCTAATCTGCCGCCATTCAGATAATATTCTGTCTTTGCGTTTTTGCCCCCAGTGTGGATAACCTCACATTTATCCACATTATACTGCATCTGCCATGCATTTACCCACTCACCTAACCTGTCCAAGTCACCCTGCAGCCTCTTAGCGTCCCCCTCACAGCTCACACCGCCACCCAGTTTAGTGTCATCTGCAAACATGGAGATATTACACTCAATTCCTTCATCTAAATCATTAATGTATATTGTAAGTAGCTGGGGTCCCAGCACTGAGCCCTGCGGCACTCCTGCCATTCTGAAAAGGACCCGTTTATTCCCGACTCTGCTTCCTGTCTGCCAACCAGTTCTCTATCCACGTCAGTGGAAGGAGTGAGAGAGAGGGGGAAGGGAAGACAGCGAGGAAGGGAGAGGGGAAGGGGAGAGAGGGTGGGGGAGGGGAGGAATGAGAGGGGACGGGAGAGGGAAAGGGAGAGTGAAAAGACAGAGGGGGTGAGAGAGTGGATAGTGGAGAGGGGAGGAGGGGATAGAGAGAGGGAAGATAGAGGAGGAAGGAGAGAGAGGAGAAGGAATGGGGAGAGAATGAAATTACAGAGGGAAGGGGAGAGAGGGGAAGGGGAGACAGAGGGGGAAGGGGTGAGAGAGGGGAAGGAGTGAGAGAGCGGAAGGAGTGAGAGAGAGAGAAGGGGAGAATCTGAAAAGAAAATACAGAGAGGGGAAGGGGAAAGAGAGGGAGGGGAAGGAGTGAGAAAGTGAGGAAAGGGGAGAGACGGGAATGGGAGAAAGTTGGGAAAGAGAGAGGGACGAGAGGAGAGAATCTGAAATGAAAAGGAAAAGTGACGGGAGCGGAGAGGGAGGAGGGAGAGAGGGAGAGGCGAGATTGGGGGAAGTGGGGAGAGGGGAATGAGTGAGAGACAGGGAAAGTGAGATAGCGGGAAAAAGATGTAGAACAGGTCGTGATGGGGAAGCAAACTTGTTATTCCAGGGTCGGTTGCAGAGCTGTTTAATATTTATAACCTTTGTTAACTGACAGTAAATTTAAATACTGAACTAATTTTGAGGAGGCCCCAGTGAGATTTGAACTCACGACACCTTGTTTACGAGACCAGTGCTCTAACCCCTGAGCTATGGAGCCACCTACTCGAGGACCGACAGGGGAAGGAGCAGGAAAGAGAGAGGAAGGGAAAAGAGAGACTGGAAGGAGTGAGAGAGAGTGGGAAGGAGTGTGAGAGAGTGGGGAACGGAGGGAGAGAGGGAAGGGGACAGAGAGGGAATGAGTGAGAGAGAGAGAGAGGGGAAGGGGAGATAGAGATGTGAAGGCAAAAGAGCGAGGGAGGAGGCAGGGGTGAGAGAAAGGAAGGGGAGAGAGAGGGAGAAGGGGAGAATCTGAAAAGAAAGGGAAAAGAGAGCAAGAGAGGAGGGTGGGGTGGGAGGGGAGGAAAGAGAGAGTGAAAAGGCAGAGAGGGAAGGAGCGAGAGGAGAGAGTAGGTAGTAGAGAGAGGGGGAGGGGAGAGAGAGAGAAGATAGAGGAGGAACGAGAGAGAGGGGAAGGAGAGAGAGAACGAAAGTAGAGAGGGAAGGGGAGAGAGAGGAAGGAGTGAGAGAGAGGGGGGAAGATTGAGGGGGAAGAGGGGGAAGGGGAGAGAGGTGAAGAGAGGGGAATGAGTGAGAGATGGGGAAAGCGAGATCGCAGGAAAAAGATGTAGAACAGGGAACCTTTTGTATCACAGTCAGTCTCAGAGGTGTTTCATATTTATAATTAAACCCCTTGTTAATTGACGGTGAATTTAAATACTGAGCTAATTTTGAGTAGGCCCCAGTGAGATTTGAACCCACGACCCCTGGTTTACCAGACCAGTGCTCTAACCCCTCAGCTATGGAACCACCTGCCCTGGGCTGTGGGTCATTCCCCAGTTAGTGCTGTGTGTTTGAAGAATGAGGAGGGGTCAGTGAAACGATCATATTGAATGGTGGTGCAGGCTCGAAGGGCCGAATGGCCGACTCCTGCTCCTCGTTTTGATGTTTCTATGAATGAGTGAGAGACGGGTAAAGCGAGATATCTAAAAAGATGTACAACAGGACATGATGGGGAAGCTGGAAAGAAAAGAAGGGAACTTTTTGTTCCAGGGATGGTCTTGGAACTGTTATAATATTCTAACACTTCCACACCCTTGTCAATTGACAGTGAATTTAAATGCTAAGTTAATTTTGATTGGCCCCAGTGAGATTTGAACTCACGACCCCTGGTTTACAAGACCAGTGCTTTAACCCCTGAGCTATGGAGCCACCTGTGCAGAAAAATACAGTGGAAGGAGCAGGAAAGAGAGGAAAAGGGAAAAGAGAGAGTGCAAGGAGTGAGAAAGAGGGGGAAGGGGAGAGAGAGGGGAAGGGGAGAGAGTGGGGAAGGAGTGAGAGTGGGGGAAAGGGAGAGAGAATGGAAGGAGTCAGAGAGAGGGGAAGGAGTGAGTGAGTGAGAGGGGAGGGGGAGAGTGTGGGAGAGGAAGAGGAGAGATTGGGAGAGGAAGGGGAGAGAGAGAGGAGAAGGGGAGAGAGGGGAAGGGGAAAGAGTGGGAGGGGAAGGGGAGAGAGAGTGTGGAAGGGAGGGAGAGAGGCGAAGGAGTGAGGGAGGTGGGGAAGATGAGAGAGAGGTTAAGAGGAGTGATGGTGAAGGAGTGAGAGAGAGAGGAGAAGGGGAGAGATGGGAAGGGGAGAGAGGCGAAGGAGAGGATCTGAAAGAAAAGGGAAAAGAGAGAGAGAGAGGAGGGAGAGAGGGTGTAGCGAGGGAGGGGGGAATGAGTGAGAGACGGGGAAAGCGAGATCGTGGGAAAGGGAGAGAGGGGTAAAAAAATGTAGAATGTGTCGTGATGGGGAAGGGAGAGAGAGATTTGGAAGGAGAGAGAGAGTGTGAGAGAAGAGGGGAGCCTGTTGTTCGAGGGTTGATCTCAGAGCTGTTTAATATTTATAATTGAAGCACTTGTTAATTGACAGTAAATTTAAATACTGATCTAATTTTGAGTACGCCCCAGTGAGATTTGAACCCACGACCCCTGGTTTACAAGACCAATGCTCTAACCCCTGAGCTATGGAGCCACCTGCTCTGAAAAAGACAGGAGAAGGAGCATGAAAGAGTGGGGAAGGAAAAAGAGAGAGTGGAAGCAGTGAGAGAGGGGGGGAATGGGAGAGAGTGGGGAAGGGGAGAGAGAGAGAAACGGGGAGGGGAAAGAGGGATAAGGAACCGGTAGACAGAGAGTGGATGGGGAGAGAGAGGCGGAAGGGGAGAGAGTGGGGAATGAGCAAAAGAGAGGGGGAAGGGGAGACTGGGATGAAGTAAGTGGGGCAAGGGAGAGAGAGCGGGGGAAGGGGAAAGAGAGCTTAAGGGGAGAGAGAGGGAATGTGAGAAAGGGGAGAACGCGGAAGGGACTGAGAGAGAGGGGGAAGGTGAGACAGGGAGGGAGAGAGAGGGGAAGGGGAGAGAGAAAGGGGGTGGGGAAAGAGAGGGAGGTGACGGAGAGCAAGTGTGTGGAATGGGGGAGAGAGAGGAAGAGGAGAAATGGGAAGGAGCGAGAGGGAGAAGGGGAAAAGAGAGAGAGAGAGGAGATAAAGTGGGCGAGTGATGCGGCAGAAAGAGGGAAGATAGTGGGTCGGGGAGAGGATAATGAATGAAAGTCAGATATTTAAATATTTAATTTTGAGTAGGCCCCAATGAGATTTGAACCACCTGCTCTGGGAAAGATCGGGGAAGGAGCAGGAAAGAGAGGGGAAGGGAAAAGAGAAAGGGTAAGGAATGGGGAGAGAGTGAAAGGAGAAAGGGAAGGGGAGAGAGGGGAAAGAGGTGAGAGAGAGAGAGGGGAAGGAGTTAGAGAGAGGGGAGGGAAGTGGAGACTGGGAGGAAGAGAGAGGGGAAGGGGAGAGAGGTGGGGGCGAGGGGAAAGAGAGGGAGGGGAAGGGGAGAGAGAGTGTGGAAGGGGAGAGAGAGGGTGAGGGGAGAGAGAAGGGGAGGGGAGAGAGAGGGGGAGGGGAGATAGAGGGGGAAGGAGTGAGAGAGAGAGAGAGGGGGAGGGGAGATGGAGGGGGAAGAAACATAGAAACAAAGACAATAGGTGCAGGAGTAGGCCATTCGGCCCTTCGAGCCTGCACCACCATTCAAAAAGATCATGGCTAATTATTCCCTCAGTATCCCTTTCCTGGTTTCTCTCCATACACCTTCATCCCTTTAGCAGTAAGGGCCATATCTAACTCCTTCTTAAATATATCCAATGAACTGGCCTCAACAACTCTCTGTGGCAGGGAATTCCACAGGTTAACAACTCTCTGAGTGAAGAAGTTTCTCCTCATCTCAGTCCTAAATGGCTTACCCCTTATCCTTAGACTGTGTCCCCTGGTTCTGGACTTCCCCAACATCGGGAACATTCTAATCGCATCTAACTTGTCTCGTCCCGTCAGAATCTCATACGTTTCTATGAGATCACCTCTCATCCTTCTAAACTCCAGTGAATAAAGGCCCAGTTGCTCCAGTCTCTCCTGATATGTCAGTCCTGCCATCCCGGGAATCAGTCTGGTGAACCTTCGCTGCACTCCCTCAATAGCAAGAATGTCCTTCCTCAGATTAGGAGACCAAAACTGAACACAATATTCCAAGTGTGGCCTCACCAAGGCCCTGTACAACTGCAGTAAGACCTCCCTGCTCCTATACTCAAATCACCGAGCCATGAAGGCCAACATACCATTTGCCTTCTTCACCGCCTGCTGTACCTGCATGCCAACTTTCAATGACTGATGTACCATGACACCCAGGTCTCGTTGCACCTCCCCCTTTTCTTAGCCTGCCGCCATTCAGATAATATTCTGTCTTTGCGTTTTTTCCCCCAAACTGGATAACCTCACATTTATCCACATTATACTGCATCTGCCATGCATTTGCCCACTCACCTAACCTGCCCAAGTCACCCTGCAGCCTCATAGTGTCCTCCTCACAGCTCACACCGCCACCCAGCTTAGTGTCATCTGCAAACTTGGAGATATTACACTCAATTCTTTCATCTCAATCGTTAATGTATATTGTAAATAGCTGGGGTCCCAGCACTGAGCCCTGCGGCACTCCACTAGTCACTGCCTGCCATTCTGAAAAGGACCCATTTATCCCGACTCTCTGCTTCCTGTCTGCCAAGCAGTTCTCTATCCACGTCAGTACATTACCCCCAATACCATGTACTTTGATTTTGCACACCAATCTCTTCTGTGGGACCTTGTCAAAAGCCTTTTGAAAGTCTAAATACACCACATCCACTGGTTCTCCCTTGTCCACTCTGCTAGTTACGTCCTCAAAAAATTCCAGAAGATTTGTCAAGCATGATTTCCCTTTCATAAATCCATGCTGACTTGGACCGATCCTGTCACTGCTTTCCAAATGTGCTGCTATTTCATCCTTAATAATTGATTCCAACATTTTCCCCACTACTGATGAAGGAGTGAGAGAGGGGGGAAGGGGAGAGAGAGGGGGAAGGAGCGAGGCTGTGACAAGGGAAGGGGAAGGAGGGAGAGTGGAATGAGTGAGAGATGGGGAAAGTGAGATAGCAGGAAAGGGAGGGAGGGGTAAAAAGATGTCAAATGGGTTGTGAGGGGGAAGGGTGACAGAGATTTGGAAGCGGAGAGAGTGTGTAAGAGAGATGAGAGCCAGTTGTTCCAGGGTCAGTCTCGGAGATGATTAATATTTACAATTAAAGCTGCTTTTAATTGACGGTGAATTTAACAACTGAGCTTATTTGCATAGGCCCCAGTGAAATTTAAACCCACGACCCCAGGTTTACTAGACCAGTGCTCTAACCCCTGAGCTATGGAGCAAACTGCCCTGGGAAAGACAGGGGAAGGAGCAGGAAAGAGAGGGGAAGGGAAAAGAGAGAGTGGCAGGAGTGAGAGAGAGGGGGAAGGGGAGAGAGAGAGAGGGGAAGGGGAGAGAGAGTGGAAGGAGTGAGAGAGAGAGAGGTGAAAGGGAGAGAGGGACAGGAAGGGGAGAGAGGGAGGGCAAGGAGTGAGAGAGGGGGGGTGAAGTTGAAAGAGAGGTTAAGAAGAGGATGGGGAAGGAGCGAGAGAGAGAGGGGAAGGGGAGAAAGTAGGGAAAGAGAGAGAGGGAGGAGGCAGGGGAAGGGAACAGAGAGGAAGAAGGGGAAAATATGAAAGGAAAGGGAAAAGAGAGAGGAGAAAGGAATGAGTGAGAGACATGGAAAGGAAAGGGAGAGAGAGATTTGGAAGAGGAGAGAGAGTGCAAGAGAGACGAGAACAGGAGAGGGGGTCCTGTTGTACCAGGATCAGTCTCGTAGTTGTTTATTATTTAGAAATAAAACCCTTGTTATTTAAATACTAAATTAATTATGCAAAGGCCCCACTGAGATTTGAACCCACGACCCCTGGTTTACAAAACCAGTACTTTAACCCCTGAGCTATGGAGCCACCTATTCAGTGAAAAAAAGGGGATGGAGCAGGAAAGGGAGGGGAAGGGAAAAGAGAGAGTGGAAGGAGTGAGAGAGGGGGAAGGGGAGAGAGGAATGGGAGAGAGAGGGGGGAGGGCAGAGAGAGGGAGGAGAAGGGGAGAGAGAGGTGAAGGAGAGGGGGGGAGAGAGGGGGAATGAGTGAGACAGGTGAGAGAGCGGAAGGGACTGAGAGAGAGGGGGAAGAGGGTGACAGGCAGGAAGAGAGAGTAGAAGGGGAGAGAGAAAGTTGGTGGGGCAATATAGAAACATAGAAACATAGAAAATAGGTGCAGGAGTAGGCCATTCGGCCCTTCGAGCCTGCACCGCCATTCAATGTGATCATGGCTGATCATTCACCTCAGTACCCCTTTCCTGCTTTCTCTCCATACCCCTTGATCCCTTCAGCCGTAAGAGCCATATCTAACTCCCTCTTGAATATATCCAATGAACTGGCATCAACAACTCTCTGTGGTAGAGAATTCCACAGGTTAACAACTCTCTGAGTGAAGAAGTTTCTCCTCATCTCAGTCCTAAATGGCCTACCCCTTATCCTAAGATTGTGTCCCCTGGTTCAGGACTTCCCCAACATCGGGAACATTCTTCCCGCATCGAACTTGTCCAGTCCAGTCAGAAACTTATATGTTTCTCTGAGATCCCCTCTCATCCTTCGAAACTCCAGTGAATAAAGGCCCAGTTGATCCAGTCTCTCCTCATATGACAGTCCAGCCATCCCGGGAATCAGTCTGGTGAACCTTCGCTGCACTCCCTCAATAGCAAGAACGTCCTTCCTCAGATTAGGAGACCAAAACTGTACACAATACTCCAGGTGCGGTCTCACCAGGGCCCTGTATAACTGGAGTAAGACATCCTTGCTCCTGTACTCAGACCCTCTTGCAATGAAGGCCAACGTACCATTTGCATTCCGAACTGCTTGCTGCACCTGCATGTCTGCTTTCAATGACTCTCCCCTCCAACATCTCCCTTTCCCGTTCTCTCCCCTTCCCCTCTCTCCCCTTCCCCTCTCTCTCTCACATCTTTCCCTCTCTCCTTCTCCTTCCCCTCTATTTCAAACTCCTTACCCTCTCTCTCTCCTCTTCCCCCTCTCTCGCTTCCCTTCTCCCTCTCTCTCTCCCCTGCCCCCTCTCTTTCCCCTCTCACTCACTCCTTCCCCTCTCCCTTTTCATTTTATCCCCTCCTCTCTCTCCCCTCCCTCTCCTTCTCCCTCACCTCCCCAGTCTCCACTCCCCTCCCTTTCCCTCCTTCCCTTGCTCTTACTCTCCCCTTTCCCATCAGACTCGCACCCTCCCCACATCTCCCATTCCCCCCCCATCTCCCCTTCTCCCTCTCTCCCCTTCCCCCGCTCTATCTTCCCCCCTCGAGAGACAGAGTTAGATGGTGAGAGACAGAAAGAAAGAGAGTGAGATTGAGAGAGAGAGAGAGAGACAGAGAGACAGAGAGATTGAGGCAGAGTGTGACTGAGTTGCCTTGGGATGTTTTACTACGTGAAAGACCCGATATATCGATGTTGAGAAGCGAATATTGAAGAGACGGAGGCAGGAGTCTGGGGGATGAGACACAATCTGAGTGTTTCACTGACCCCTCCTCATTCTTCAAACACACAGCATTAACTGGGGAATGACCCACAGCCCAGGGCAGGTGGCTCAATAGCTCAGGGGTTAGAGCACTGGTCTAGTAAACCAGGGGTTGTGGGTTCAAATCTCACTGGGGCCTACTCAAAATTAGCTCAGTATTTAAATTCACCTAAATATTGAACACCTCTGAGACTGACTGTGATACAAAAGGCTTCTCTCTCTGTTCCCCATTTTACATCTTTTTACCTCTCTCTCCCCTTCCTATGATCTCGCTTTCCCAGTCTCTCACTCATTCCCCTCTCTTCACCTATCTCCCCTTCCCTCTCTCTCTCCTCTTCCCCCTCAATCTCCCCTTCCCCAATCTTCCCCCCTCTCTCATTCCTTCCTCTCTCTCTCCTTCCCCTCTCTCCCCTTCCCTCTCTACTTTCATTCTCCCTCTCCTTCCACTCTCTCTCCTTCCTCCTTTATCTTCTCTCTCTCTCCCCTCCCCCTCTCTCCACTACCTACTCTCTGTCCTCTCGCTCCTTCCCTCTCTGCCTTTTCACTCTCTCTTTCCTCCCCTCCCATCCCTCTCTCCTCTCTCGCTCTGTTTTCCCTTTCTTTTCAGATTTTCCCCTTCTCTCTCTCTCTCCCCTTCCTTTCTCTCGCCCCTGCCTCCTCCCTCGCTCTTTTGTCTTCACATCTCTCTCCCCTTCCCCTCTCTCTCTCTCTCACTCATTCCCTCTCTCTCCCCTTCCCTCTCTCCCTCCGTTCCACACTCTCTCTCCCCTTCCCCACTCTCTCACACTCCTTCCCACTCTCTCTCACTCATTCCCTCTCTCTCCCCTTCCCCTCTCTCTCTCTCACTCATTCCCTCTCTCTCCCCTTCCCTCTCTCACTCCTTCCCCCACTCTCTCTCCCCTTCCCCACTCTCTCTCACTCCTTCCCCCTCTCTCTCACTCATTCCACTCTCTCTTTTCCCTTCCTCTCTCTTTCCTGCTCCTTCCGCTGTCTTGCCCAAAGCAGGTGGCTCCATAGCTCAGGGGTGAGAGCACTGGTATAGTAAAACCAGGGAGTCGTGAGTTCAAATCTCACATCTCACTTGGGCCTATTTGTAATTAGCTCAGTATTTAAATTCACCATCAATTAACAAAGGTTATCAATATTAAACAACTCTGGAATAACAAGCTTGTTTTCCCATCACGACATGTTCCACATCTTTTTCCCTGTCTCTCACTCATTCCCCTCTCCCCCCTTCCCCCAACCTCGCCTCACCCTCTCTCTCTCCGCTCCCCTCACTTTTCCTTTTCATTTCAGATTCTCTCCTCTCCTCCCTCTCTCTTTCCCAACTTTCTCCCATTCCCGTCTCTCCCCTTTCCTCAGTCTCTTACTATTTCCCCTTCCCCTCTCTTTCCCCTTCCCTTCTCTCTGTAAAGTCCTGTCCCCTCAGTACAGATTCACACGAGGCGTGTAGTGAAGTCAAGGTCACTCTGGACCTGCACCTTTCTATCACAGCTCTGGAATGCTGCACTTGCCTGAGACCTGTCCTTGTATACCTGTCCCTTGCAAGTGCACCCCTGGTGGTAAGGTATGCTGGTGGTTACAGGTCATGTCTTATTACAGTCATGTATAGCATGTTGGGATACAGTTATATATAATAATGTAAGATACATGACAATGGGGAAGGGAGTTGAGCAAGGTGAAAGAGAGGTGAAGATGAGTGATGGGGAAGTAGTGAGAGAGAGGGGTGGGGGGAAGGGGAGGGATGGGAATGGGAGAAAGTTGGGAAAGAGAGTGAGGGAGGAGGCAGGGGAGAGAGAAAGGGGAAGGGTAGAGAGAGGGAGAAGGGGAGAATCTGAAATGAAAGGGAAAAGAGAGAGGAGGGAGGGGAGCAGAGAGGGAGGAGGGAGGGAGGGTGAGGCGAGGGAGGGGGAAGTGGGGAGAGGGGAATGAGTGAGAGACGTGGAAAGAGAGATCGCGGGAAAGGGAGAGAGGGGTAAAAAGATGCAGAACTGGTCGTGATGGGGAAGAAAGAGAGAGATTTGGAAATGGAGAGAGAGTGTAGCCTGTTGTTCCAGGGTCAGTCTCGGAGCTGTTTAATACTTATAATTAAATCCCTTGTTAATTGACGGTGAATTTAAATACTGAGCTAATTTTGAGTCATCCTGCAGCCTCTTAGCATCCTCTTCACAGCTCACACTGCCAGCCAGTTTAGTGTCATCTGCAAACTTGGAGATATTACACTCAATCCCTTCATCTAAATCGTAATGTATATTGTAAAGAGCTGGGGTCCCAGCACTGAGCCCTGCGGCACTCCACTAGTCACTGCCTGCCATTCTGAAAAGGACCCGTTTATCCCGACTCTCTGCTTCCTGTCTGCCAACCAGTTCTCTATCCACGTCAGTACATTACCCCCAATACCATGCGCTTTGATTTTGCACACCAATCTCTTGTGTGTGACCTTGTCAAAAGCCTTTTGAAAGTCCAAATACACCACATCCACTGGTTCTCCCTTGTCCACTCTACTAGTTACATCCTCAAAAAATTCCAGAAGATTCATCAAGCATGATTTCCCTTTCAAGCATGATTTTCCTTTCATAAATCCATGCTGACTTGGACCGATCCTGTCACTGCTTTCCGAATGCACTGCTATTTCAATCTTAATGGTTCATTCCAACATTTTCCCCACTACTGATGTCAGTCTAACCAGTCAAAGCGAAAGAGAGGGATTGTGGAATGGGCGGAGGAATGAGGGGTGTCAGCAAGAGAGTCAGGAAATGGAGCATGAGACTAATTTCACACAGAGTGGTGTAGTGAGAGGATAGTGAATGAGAGACAGATATTTAAATAATTTTGAGTTGGCCCCAGTAAGATTTGAACCCACGATCCCTGGTTTACTAAACCAGTGCTCCAACCCCTGAGCAATGGAGCCATCTGCTCCAAGAAAGACAGGGGAAGGAGCAGGAAAGAGAGGGGAATGGAAAAGAGAGAGTGGAATGAGTCAGAGCGAGGGGGAAGGGGAGAGAGAGAGATGGGAAGGGGAGAGAGAGAGAGGTGGGAAGGGAAATAGGCGAATGAGTGAGAGAGAAAGGTGATGGGGAGAGAGAGGGGAAGGGGAGAGAAAGAGTGAGGAAGGGGAGAGACAGTCAGGAGAGAGAGGGAGGGGCAGGGGAGAGAGAAAGGAAGGGGAGAGAGAGGGAGAAGGGGAGAATCCGAAAAGAAAGGGTAAAGAGAGAGAGAAGGAAGAGGGGGGCGGGGAGGGAAGAGGGAGAGTGAAGGGGAGCGGAAAAGGCAGAGGGGGAAGGGAAGAGAGGGGGTGAGAGTGGGTCGTGGAAAGAGAGGGAGGGGAGACAGAGAGAGGGGGGAGGGGATGGAGTGACAGAGAGGGGAATGAGTGTATTGTGTTCCTAACACAGATGAGACTGCACACAGGGAGGTTACAGTAACAGTGACCTCAGTCTTTATTAAGACACTCCAGAGTGAGGAACAGGCCTTAGGGGCGGCTGAAATACAGTGCTCCCAATGGTATCCCTTGGGACTTCAGGGGATGAGCTCCCTGGTGGCGGAACATGGGAGAGCATGCTTTACAGATACACACCAGAGTGAGAGATGAGGAAAGCGAGATAGTGGGAAAGGGATAGAGGAGTAAAAAGATGTAGAACGGGTCGTGATGGGGAAAGGATCGAGAGATGAGAAGATGAGAGTGGAGCCTGTTGTTCCAGGGTTGGTCTCGGAGCTGTTTAATATTTATAATTAAAGCTGCTGTTAATTGACGGTGAATTTAAATACTGAGCTAATTTGAGTAGACCCCAAAGAGACTTAAACTCACGACCCCTGGTTTACCATGCCAGTGCTCTAACCCCTGAGCTATGGAGTCACCTGCTCTGGGACAGGTAAGGGAAGGAGCAGGAAAGAGAGGGGAAGGGAAAAGAGAGAGTGGAAGGAGTGAGAGAGAGGGGAGAATAGGAGAGAGAGGAATGGGGAAGAGGAGAGAAAGCCGGAGCGGAGAGAGAGAGAGGAAGAGAGGGAGGTGGGGAAAGAGAGGGAGGGGATGGACAGAGAGAGAGAGTGTGGAAGTGGGGGAGAGAGAGGGGAAGGAGTGGGAGATAGGGGGAGGGGAGAAAGCAGAAGGGGAGAGAAAGGGGAAGGAGTGAGAGAAAGGAGGAAGGGGAGAGGGAGGGGAAGGAGTGAGAGAGAGGGGGAAGGGAAGACAGGGAGGAAGAGAGAGGGGAAGGGGAGAGAGAGTGGGGGTGGGGGTGGGGAGGGAGGGAAGGAAAGAGAGAGGATGGGAGAGGGAAAGGGAGAGTGAAAAGACAGAGTGGGTAGCGGAGAGAGGGGGAGGGGATAGAGAGAGGGAAGACAGAGGAGAAAGGAGAGGGGGGGAAGGACTGGGGAGAGAATGAAATTAGAGAGGGAAGGGGAAATAGAGGGAATGAGTGAGAGAGAGAGGGGAAGGGGAGAGAGATGTGAAGGCAAGAGAGGGAGGAGGCAGGGGAGAGAGAAAGGGGAAGGGGAGAGAGAGGGAGAAGGGGAGAATCTGAAATGAAAGGGAAAAGAGAGCGAGAGAGGAGGGAGGGGTGAGAGGGGAGGGGAAAGGGAAAGGGCGAGTGAAAAGGCAGAGAGGGAAGGAGCGATCGGAGGGAGAGAGTAGGTAATGGAGATAGGGGGAGGGGAGAGAGAGAGAAGAAAGAGGACAAAGGAGAGAGAGGAGGACAAGTGAGCGAAAGAAAGTGGAGAGGGAAGGGGAGAGAGGGGAAAGGGGGGAGTGAGAGAGGAAGGAATGAGAGAGGCGGGAGGGCAAAGAGTGGGGAAGGGGAGAGAGAGGGGGAAGGGGAGAGAGAGGGAGAGAGAGGAAGGAGTGGGAAAAAGAAGGGAAGGGAAAAGAGAGACTAGAAGGAGTGAGAGAGAGGGGAAGGGGAAAGCGAGGTAGGGGAAGGGGAGAGAGTGCAGGTAATGAGAGAGAGGGTGAAGGGGAGAGATAGAAGGGAAGGAGTGAGAGAGAGGGGGAAGGGGAAAGAGAGGGGTAGGATTGAGAGAAGAAGGGTAACGAGTGTGTAAGAGTGTGAAGGGGAGATAGGTCGAGAGGGGGAGGAGAAGAGAGAAGGGGAAGGAGGAAGAGTGGGTGAAGGGGAGAGAGAGGGGGAAGGAGAGAGAGTGAGGAGAGAGGGGAAGAGAGGGGCATTCGTGAGAAACGGGGAAAGCAAGATAGCGGGAAAGGGAGAGAGAGGAATAAAAGTTGTAAAACAGGTTGCGATGGGGAAGGGAGAGGAGAGGGGAGCCTGTAATTCCAGGTTTGGTCTCGGAGCTGTTTAATATTTATAATTAAAGCCCTTGTTAATTGACAGTGAATTTAAATGCTGAGCAAATCCCAGTGCGATTTGAACCCACAACCCCTGGTTTACAAGACCAGTGCTCTAACCCCTGAGCTATGGAGACACCTGCTCTGGGAAAGACAGGGGAAGGAGCAGGAAAGAGAGTGAGAAGGGAAAAGAGCGAGTGGAAGGAGTGAGAGAGAGGGGGAAGAGGAAAGAGATGGGGAGGGGAGAGAGGGAGAAAGAGAGAGGGGAAGGGGAGAGAAAGGGGGAAGGAATGAGACAGAGGGGAAGGGGAGACAGCGGGAGGGGAGAGAAAGAGTGGGGAAGGGGAGAGACGGTCAGGAGAGAGAGGGAGGGGCAGGGGAGAGAGAAAGGAAGGGGAGAGAGAGGGAGAAGGGGAGAATCCCAAAAGATAGGGTAAAGAGAGAGAGGAGGAAGAGGGGGTTGGGGAGGTCAGAGGGAGAGGGAAAGGGAGAGGGAAAAGGCAGAGGGGGAAGGGAAGAGAGGGGGTGAGAGTGGGTAGTGGAAAGAGAGGGAGGAGAGACAGAGAGAAGGGGGAGGGGATGGAGTGACAGAGAGGGGAATGAGTGTATTGTGTTCCTAACACAGATGAGACTGCACACAGGGAGGTTACAGTAACAGTGACCTCAGTCTTTAATAAGACTCTCCAGAGTGAGAAACAGGCCTTAGGGGCGGCTTATACACAGTGCTCCCAATGGAATCCCTTGGGACTTCAGGGGATGAGCTCCCTGGTGGCGGAACATGGGAGAGCAAGTTTTACAGATACACAACAGAGTGAGAGATGAGGAAAGCGCGATAGTGGGAAAGGGAGAGAGGGGTAAAAAGATGTAGAACGGGTCGTGATGGGGAAGGGAGAGAGAGATTTGGAAGGGGAGAGAGAGTGCAAGACAGACAAGAACCTGTTGTTGAAGGATTGGTCTCAGAGCTGTTTAATATTTATAATTAAAGCCCTGGTTAATTGACAGCAAATTTAAATATTAAGTAGGCCCCAATGAGATTTGAACTCACGACCCCTGGTTTACTAGACCAGTGCTCTAACCCCTGAGCTATGGAGCCACCTGTTTGGGAAAAGACAGGGGAAGGAGCAGGAAAGAGAGGGGAAGGGAAAAGAGAGAGTGGAAGGAGTGAGAGAGAGGGAAGGGGAGAGAGAGAGGGAGGGGTAAGGGAAAAGTGAGCATGGAAGGAGTGAAAGAGGGAGGGGACGGAGTGAGAGAGAGGGGGAAGGGGAGAGGGGAAGGGACGGAGTGAGAGAGAGGGGGAAGGGGAGACAGGGAGGAGGAGAGAGGGGAAGGGGAGAGAGAGAAGGGGAAGGGGAAAGAGCAATTGGAAGGATTGAGAGAAAGGGGAAGGGGAGAGAGTGGGGAAGGAGTGAGAGAGAGGGGGAAGGGGTGACAGGGAGGAAAAGAGAGGGGAAGGGGAGAGACGGAGGGGAGTGAGGGAGGGGAGGAAAGAGAGGGGACGGGAGAGGGAAAGGGAGAGTGAAAAGGCAGAGGGGATGTGAAAGTGGGCAGCGGAGAGAGGGGGACAGGAAAGAGAGGGGAAGGAGTGATAGAGAGGGGGAACGGGAAAGAGTGGGGAAGGAGTGAGAGAGAGGGGAAGGAGAGCGAAAGGGGAAGGAAAGAGAAGGAGGAGGCGAGGAGAGAGAAAGGAAGGGGAGAGAGAGGGAGAAGGGGAGAATCCGAAAAGAAAGGGTAAAAAGAGAGAGAGAGAGGAGGAAGAGAGGGGAGGGGAGGAGAGAGGGAGAGGGAAAGGGAGAGTGAAAAGACAGAGGGGGAAAGGGAGAGAGGGGGAGAGAGAGAGAGGGGGAGGGGAGACAGAGAGGGGGATGTGGAGGGGAAGAAGGGCAAGGGGAATGAGTGAGGCACAGAGAAAGTGAGATAGCGGGAAAGGGAGAGAGTGAGGGTAAGGAGTGAGAAAGTGGGGAATGAGAGACATGGAGGAAGAGAGAGGGGAACTGGAGAGAGAGAAGAGGGAGGGGAAAGAGATCTAAGATCAGGAGAATGAGATAGTGGAAGTGAGGGAGAGAGAGGGGAAAAAGGCACAAAGAGAGGGGAAGGGGAGAGAGAGAGAGAGAGAGAAAGGGGAATGAGAGGTTAAGGGGAGAGAGAGGGAAGGTTTGAGAGAGCGAGGAAGAGAATGGAAGGGGAGATAGAGTCAGGGGAATGGGAGAGAGAGGGATAAGGGGAAAATCAGAAAGGAAAGGGAAAAGAGAGAGATAGAGGAGGGAGGGGAGAGACGGGAGGAAAGAGAGGGGAGCGGAGAGGGAGAGTGGGAAGGGGAGAGAGGGGGAAGGACGTGGTTGGGGAGAGATTGAGGGGAGGCGTTGGGAGGGGAAAAGGGGGAGAGGGGAATGAGTGAGAGACAGGGAAAGCGGGATAGTGGGAAAAAGATGTAGAATGGGTCGTGATGGGCGAGAGAGTCAAGCCTGTTGTTCCAGGGTCGGTCTCAGAGCTGTTTAACATTTATAATTAAAGCCCTTGTTAATTGACAGTGAATTTAAATACTGAGCTAATTTTGAGTAGGCCCCAGCGAGATTTGAACTCACGACCCCTTATTTACAGGACCAGTGCTCTAACCCCTGAGCTATGGAGCCACCTGCACTAAAAAAGATAGGGGAAGGAGCAGGAAAGAGAGGGGAAGGGAAAAGAGAGAGTGGAAGGAGTGAGAGAGAGGGGCAAGGGGAAACAGGGAGGAAGAGAGAGGGGAAGTGGAGAGATGGAGGGGAGGGGAGGGAGGGAGGGGAGGATAGAGAGGGGGCGGGAAAGGGAAAGGGAGAGTGAAAAGGTAGAGGGAGTGTGAAAGTGGGCAGCGGAAAGAGGGGGACAGGAAAGAGAGGGGAAGGAGTGATAGAGAGGGGGAAGTGGAAAGAATGGGGAAGGAGTGAGAGAGAGAGGGGAAGGAGCGAGAGAGAGGGGAAGGCGAGAGAGGGAGGAGGCAGGGGAGAGAGAAAGTAAGGGGTGGGAGAGAGAAGGGGAGAATCGGAAAAGAAAGGGTAAAGAGAGAGAGAGAAAGGAGGAAGAGGGGGAGGGGAGGGAAGAGGGAGAGGGAAAGGGAGAGTGAAAAGGCAGAGGGGGAAGGGGAGAGAGTGGGGAGAGAGAGAGAGGGGGAGGGGGAGGGGAGACAGAGAGGGAGATATGGAGGGGATGGAGGGCCAGGGGAATGAGTGAGGCACAGAGAAAGTGAGATAGCGGGAAGGGGAGAGAGTGAGGGGAAGGAGTGAGAAAGGGTGGAAGGAGAGACAGGGAGGAAGAGAGAAGGGAAGTGGAGAGAGAGAAGGGGGAGGGGAAAGTGATCTAGGATAAGGGGAATGAGATAGTGGAAGTGAGGGAGAGAGACGGGGAAGGGGAGACAGCGAGGAAGAAAGACGGGCAGGGGAGAGAGAGAGGGAAAGGAGAAAGCGAGATTAAGGAGAGAGAGAGAGAGGGAAGGAGTGAGAGAGCGAGGGGGGAGAATGGAAGGGGAGATAGAGAGAGGGGAAGGAGAGAGAGAGAGAGGGAGAAGCGGAGAATCTGAAAAGAAAGAGATAACCGGGACGGGGTGGAGGAGTGAAGAGGCAGAGGCTGAAGAGAGAATAATGAATTAGAGATGGGAATTTAAATACTAAATTAATTTTGGGTAGGCCCCAATGAGATTTGAACCACCTGCTCTGGGAAAGATCGGGGAAGGAGCAGGAAAGAGAGGGGAAGGGGAAAGAGAGAGTGGAAGGAATGGGGAGAGAGTGAAAGGAGAAAGGGAAGGGGAGAGAGGGGAAAGAGGTGAGAGAGAGAGAGGGGAAGGAGTTAGAGAGAGGGGAGGGAAGTGGAGACAGGGAGGAAGAGAGAGGGGAAGGGGAGAGAGGTGGGGGGGGAGGGGAAAGAGAGGGAGGGGAAGGGGAGATAGAGGGGGAAGGAGTGAGAGAGAGTGTGAGGGGAGATAGAGGGGGAAGGAGTGAGAGAGAGGGGGAGGGGAGAGAGAGGGGGAAGGAGTGAGAGAGAGGGTGAGGGGAGATAGAGTGGGAAGAAACATAGAAACATAGAAATATAGAAAATAGGTGCAGGAGTAGGCCATTCGGCCCTTCGAGCCTGCACCACCATTCAATAAGATCTTGGCTGATCAATCCCTCAGTACCCCTTTCCTGCTTTCTCTCCATACCCCTTGATCCCTTTAGCAGTAAGGGCCATATCTAACTCCTTCTTAAATATATCCAATGAACTGGAATCAACAACTCTCTGCGGTAGGGAATTCCACAGGTTAACAACTCTCTGAGTGAAGAAGTTTCTCCTTATCTCAGTCCTAAATGGTTTACCCCTTATCCTAAGACTGTGACCCCTGGTTCTGGACTTCCCCAACATCGGGAACATTCTAACCGCATCTAACCTGTCCCGTCCCGTCAGAATCTTGTACGTTTCTTTGAGATCCCCTCTCATCCTTCTAAACTCCCGTGTATAAAGGCCCAGTTGCTCTAGTTTCTCCTCATATGTCAGTCCAGCCATCCCGGGAATCAGTCTGGTGAACCTTCGCTGCACTCCCTCAATAGTAAGAATGTCCTTCCTCAGATTAGGAGACCAAAACTGAACACAATATTCCAGGTGTGGCCTCACCAAAGCCCTGTACAACTGCAGTAAGACCTCTCTGCTCCTATACTCAAATCCCCGAGCTATGAAGGCCAACATACCATTTGCCTTCTTCACGCCTGCTGTACCTGCATGCCAACTTTCAATGAGTGATGAACCATGACACCCAGGTCTCGTTGTACCTCCCCTTTTCCTAATCTGTCACCATTCAGATAATATTCTGTCTTCGCGTTTTTGCCCTCAAAGTGGATAACCTCACATTTATCCACATTATACTGCATCTGCCATGCATTTGCCCACTCACCTAACCTATCCAAGTCACCCTGCAGCCTCTTAGCGTCCCCCTCACAGCTCACACCACCATCCAGTTTAGTGTCATCTGCAAACTTGGAGATATTACACTCAATTCCTTCATCCAAATCATTGATGTATATTGTAAAGAGCTGGGGTCCCAGCACTGAACCCTGCGGCACTCCACTAGGGAGGGGGCAGGGGAGAGAGAAAGGGAGGGGAGAGAGAGGGAGAGGGGGAAAGAGAGGTAGGGGAAGGCGAGAGAGTGGGGAAGGGAGGGAGAGAGGGTGTGGAAGGGAGTTGGGGAAGGTGCAAGAGAGGTTAAGAGGTGTGATGTGGAAGGAGTGAGAAAGAGTGGGGGAAGGGGAGAGACTGGAATGGGAGAAAGTTGGGAAAGAGAGTGAGGGAGGAGGCAGGGGAGAGAGAAAGGGGAAGGATAGAGAGGGGGAGAAGGGGAGAATCTGAAATGAAAGGGAAAAGAGAGAGGAGGAAGGGGAGCAGAGAGGGAGGAGGGAGAGAGGGGGATGAATGAGAGACGTGGAAAGAGAGATAGCATGAAAGGGAGAGAGGGATAAAAAGATGTCGAACTGGTCAAGAAAGAGAGTGTAGCCTGTAGTTCCAGGGTTCGTCTCGTTGCTATTTAATATTTATAATTAAACATCTTGTTAATTGACGCTGAATTTAAATATTGAGCTAATTTTGAGTAGGTCCCAGTGAGATTTGAACCCACAACCCTTGGTTACTAGACCAGTGCTTTAACCCCTGAGCTATGGAGCCACCTGCACTAGGCAAGATAGGGGAAGGAGCAGGAAAGAGAGGGGAAGGGAAAAGAGATCGCGGAAGGAGTGAGAGAGAGGGAGAAGGGGAAAGAGAGGGAGGGGAAGGCGAGAGAGTGGGGAAGGGGAGAGAGGGTGGGTAAGGGAGTTGGGGAAGGTGAAAGAGAGGTTAAGAGGAGTGATGTGGAAGGAGTGAGAGAAAGTGGGGAAGGGGAGAGACGGGAATGGGTGAAAGTTGGGAAAGAGAGAGAGGGAGGAGGCAGGGGAGAGAGAAAGGGGAAGGGTAGAGAGAGGGAGAAGGGGAGAATCTGAAATGAAAGGGAAAAGAGAGAGGACGGAGGGGAGCAGAGAGGGAGGGTGAGGTGAGGGAGGGGGAAGGGGGGAGAGGGGAATGAGTGAGAGACGTGGAAAGAAAGATAGCGGGAAAGGGAGAGAGTGGTAAAAAGATGTAGAACGGGTTGTGATGGGGAAGAAAAAGAGAGATTTGGAAATGGAGAGAGAGTGCAGCCTGTCGTTCCAGGGTCAGTCTCAGAGCTGTTCAATATTTATAATTAAAGTCCTTTTTAATTGAGGGTAAATTTAAATACTGAACGAACATTGAGTCAACCCCAGTGAGATTTGAACCCACGACCCCTGGTTTATTAGACCAGTGCTCTAACCCCTGAGCTATGGAACCACCAGCTACGAGCTGTGGATCATTCCCCAGTTAGTGCTGTGTGTTTGAAGAATGAGGAGGGGTCAGTGAAACGCTCAGATTGTGTCTCATCCCCCAGATTCCTGCCTCCGTCTCTTCAATATTCACCTCTCAACATCGATATATCGGGTCTTTCACGTAGTAAAACATCCCAAGGCAACTCAGTCACACTCTGTCCCAATCTCTCTGTCTCTCTGTCTCTCTCTGTCTCACTCTCTTTCTTTCTGTCTCTCACCTTCTCACTCTGTCCCTCGAGGGGGGAAGGTGGAGCGGGGGAAGGGGAGAGAGGGAGAAGGGGAGAGAGAGGGGGGGAATGGGAGAGAGAGGGGGGCAATGGGAGAGATGGGGAGGGGAAGAGTCTGATGGGAAAGGGGAGAGCGAGAGCGAGGGAAGGAGGGAAAGGGATGAGGGAGGGGAGTGGAAACATTGGAGGCGAGGGAGAAGGAGAGGGAGGCGAGAGAGAGGAGGGGAGAAAATGAAAAGGAAGAGTGGAAGGAATGAGTGAGAGGGGAAGGGGAGAGAGAGGGAGGAAGAAAGAGGGGCAGGGGAGAGAGAGGGTTGAAAAGGGGAAAGAGAGGTTAAGGGGAGAGGGGTAAGGAGTGAGAGAGAGAGGGAATGGGAGAGAGGGGGAAGGAGAGAGGGTGAGGGGAGAGTCATTGAAAGCAGCCATGCAGGTGCAGCAAGCAGTTAGGAAGGCAAATGGTACGTTGGCCTTCATTGTAAAAGGGTTTGAGTACAGGAGCAAGGATGTGTTACTCCAGTTATACAGGGCCTTGGTGTGACCTATTGTGTACAGTTTTGGTCTCTTTACCTAAAAAGATGTACAACAGGATGTGATGGGGAAGGCGGAAAGATGAGAGCCTTTTGTTTCAGGGTTGGTCTTAGAACTGTTTAATATTATAATACTTAAAAAGCACTTGTTAATTGACGGTGAATTTAAATACTGAGTTAACTTTGAGCAGATCCCAGTCAGATTTGAACCCATGACCCCTGGTTTACAAGACCAATACTCTAACTCCTGAGCTATGGAGCAACCTGATCTGGGAAAGACAGGGGAAGGAGCAGGAAAGAGACGGGAAGGGAGAAGAGAGAGTGGAAGGGGTGAGAGAGAGGGGGAAAGGGAGAGAATGGGGAAGGAGTGAGAGAGTGGGAGAAAGAGTGTGGAAGGAGCGAGAGAGAATAGGGAAGGGACGAGAGAGGAGGCAGGGGAGAGAGAGGGAGATGGGGAGAATCTGAAAAGAAAGGAGAGAGGGGATAGAGTGATTTGGAAGTGGAGAGAGAGTCAAGTGTGAGGGGACTCTGTTGTTCCAGGGGTGGTCTCAGAGGTGTTTAACATTTACAATTAAAGCTCTTGTCAATTAACGGTGAAATTAAATACGGAGCTAATTTTGAGCCGGCCCCAGTGAGATTTGAACTCACGACACCTGGTTTACTAGGCCAAAACTCGAACCCTTGAGTTATGGAGCCACCTGCTCGGGGAAAGACAGGGGAAGGAGCAGGAAAGAGAGGGGAAGGGAAAAGAGAGAGTGGAACGAGTGAGAGAGAGGGGAAGGAGAGGGAGGCGGGGGAAGGGCGTGCAGGGAGGAAGAGAGAGGGGAAGGGGAGAGAGAGTGGGGGAGGGGAGGAATAAGAGGGGACGGGAGAGGGAAAGGGAGAATGAAAAGGCAGAGGGTGTGAGAGAGTGGGTAGTGGAGAGAGGGGATGGGATAGAGAGAGGGATGATAGTGAAGGAAGGAGCGAGAGGGGAAGGAATGGGGAGAGAATGAAAATAAAGAGTGAAGGGGAGAGAGGGGGAAGGAGTGACAGAGAGGGGGAAGGGGAGAGAGAGACGGGGAGGGGAAAGAGGGGTAAGGGACGGGGAGACAGAGAGTGGAAGGGGAGAGAGAGGCGGAAAGGGAGAGAGGGAGGAAGGGGAGAGAGATAAAGAACGGGAGAGAGGGGAAGGGGAAAGAGAGGGAGGGGATGGACAGAGAGAAAGCTTGGAAGGGGGGGAGAGAGAGGGGAAGGTGTGTGAGAGAGGGGAGGGGATCGAGCTTAAGGGGAGAGAAAGGGGAAGGAGTGAGAGAGATGGGGAAGGGGAGACAGTGGGGAAGAGAGAGGGGAAAGGGAGAGAGAGTGCGGGTGGAGATAGAGAGAGAAGGAAAGAGAGGGGACGGGAGAGAGAAAGGGCAGAGGGGTTGAGAGAGTGGGGGAGAGGATAGAGAGAGGGAAGAGAATGAAATTAGAGCGGGAAGGGGAGAGAGGGGAAGTGGGGGAGATCGAGAGTGGAAGGGGAGAGAGAGGGGGAAGGGGAGATAGAGAGTGGAAGGGGAGAGAGGGGGGGGAGGGGAGAGAGAGTGAGAGAGGGGAAGGAGTTAGAGAGAGTGAGAGAGGGGAAGGAGTTAGAGAGAGAGGAAGGAGTGAAAGAGAGGGGAGGGAAGTGTAGACAGTGAGGAAGAGAGAGGGGAAAGGAAGAGAGAGAGGGGAAGGGAAAGAGAGGGAGGGGAAGGGGAGAGAGAGTGTGGAAGAGGAGAGAGAGTGTGAGGGAAGAGAGAGGGGGAAGGAGTGAGAGGGAGAGGAGAGATGGGGGAAGAAACATAGAAATATGGAAAATAGGTGCAGGAGTAGGCCATTTGGCCCTTCGAGCCTGCACCTCCATTCGATAAGATCATGGCTGATCATTCCCTCAGTACCCCTTTCCTGCTTTCTCTCCATATCCTTTGATCCCTTTAGCCGTAAGGGCCATATCTAGCTCCCTCTTAAATATATCCAATGAACTGGCCTCAACAACTCTCTGTGCAGGGAATTCCACAGGTTAACAATTCTCTGAGTGAAGAAGTTTCTCCTCATCTCAGTCCTAAATGGCCTACCACTTATCCTAAAACTGTATCCCCTGATTCTGGACTTCCCCAACATCGTGAACAATCTACCCGCATCTAACCTGTCCCGTCCCATCAGAATCTTGTATGTTTCTATGAGATCCACTCTCATCCTTCTAAACTCAAATATATAAAGGCCCAGTTGATCCAGTCTCTCCTCATATGTCAGTGCAGTCATCCCGGGAATCAGTCTCGTGAACCTTCGCTGCACTCCCTCAATAGCAAGAATGTCCTTCCTCAGATTAGGAGACCAAAACTGAACACAATATTCCAGGTGAGGCCTCACCAAGGCCCTGTACAACTGCAGTAAGACCTTCCTGCTCCTATATCCAAATCTTCTCACTATGAAGGCCAACATACCATTTGCCTTCTTCACCGCCTGCTATACCTGCATGCCCACTTTCAATGACTGATGAACCATGACACCCAGGTCTCGTTGCACCTCCCCTTTTCCTAAAGTGTCACCATTCAGATAATATTCTGTCTTTGCGTTTTTGCCCCCAGTGTGGATAACCTCACATTTATCCACATTATACTGCATCTGCCATGCATTTGCCCACTCACCTAACCTGTCCAAGTCACCCTGCAGCCTCTTAGCGTCCCCCTCACAGCTCACACCGCCACCCAGTTTAGTGTCATCTGCAAACGTGCAGATATTACACTCAATTCCTTCATCAAAATCATTGATGTATATTCTAAATAGCTGGGGTCCCAGCACTGAGCCCTGCGGCACTCCTGCCATTCTGAAAAGGACCCGTTTATTCCCGACTTTGCTTCCTGTCTGCCAACCAGTTCTCTATCCACATCAGTACATTACCCCCTCCAATACCATGTGCGTTAATTTTGCACACCAATCTCCTCTGTGGGACCTTGTCAAAAGCCTTTTGAAAGTCCAAATACACCACATCCACTGGTTCTCCCTTGTCCACTCTGCTAGTTACATCCTCAAAAAACTCCAGAAGATTCATCAAGCACGATTTCCCTTTCATAAATCCATGCTGACTTGGACCGATCCTGTCACTGCTTTCCAAATGTGCTGCTATTTCATCCTTCATGGTTGATTGCAACATTTTCCCCACTGCTGATGTCAGGCTAAACAGTCAAAGCGAAAGAGAGGGATTGTGGAATGGGGGGAGAGAGGACAAGAGAGATGGGGGGGGCGACAGCAAATGGAGTATGAGCCTGACTTAGCAACAGAGTGGTGTAGTGAGAGGATAATGAATGAGAGAGAGATATTTAAATAGTGAACTAACTTTGAGTAGGCCGCAGTGAGATTTAAACCCATGACCGCTGGTTTATTAGACCAGTGCTCCAACCCCTGAGCTATGGAGCCAACTACTCTTAGAAAGACAGGGGAAGGAGCAGGAAAGAGAGGGGAAGGGAAAAGAGATCACAGAAGGAGTGAGAGAGGGGGGTGATGGGAAAGAGTGGGAGGGGAAGGCGGGAGAGTGGGGAAGGGGAGAGAGGGTGGGGAAGGGGAGAGAGGGTGGGGAAGGGGAGAGAGGGCGGAGTGAGGGAGATGGGGAAGGTGAAAGAGAGTTTAAGAGGAGTGATGGGGAAGGAGTAAGAGAGAGGGGGGGGAAGGGGAGAGACGGGAATGGGTGAAAGTTGGGAAAGAGAGTGAGGGAGGAGGCAGGGGAGAGAGAAAGGGGAAGGGTAGAGAGAGGGAGAAGGGGAGAATCTGAAATGAAAGGGAAAAGAGAGAGGAGGGAGGGGAGCAGAGAGGGAGGGTGAGGCGAGGGAGGGGGAATGGGGAGAGGGGAATGAGTGAGAGACGTGGAAAGAGAGATAGCTGGAAAGGGAGAGAGGGGTAAAAAGATATAGAACAGGATGTGATGGGGAAGAAAAAGAGAATTCGAAATGGAGAGAGAGTGCAGTCTGTCGTTCCAGGATCAGTCTCGGAGCTGTTTAATATTTATAATTAAAGCTCCTGTTAATTGACGGTGAATTTAAATACTGAGCTAATTTTGAGTAGGTCCCAGCGAGATTTGAACCCACGACCCCTGGTTGACTAGACCAGTGCTCTAACCCCTGAGCTATGGAACCACCTGCCCTGGGCTGTGGGTCATTCCCCAGTTAGTGCTGTGTGTTTGAAGAATGAGGAGGGGGTCAGTGAAACACTCAGATTGTGTCTCATCCCCCAGACTCCTGCCTCCGTCTCTTCAATATTCACTTCTCAACATCGATATATCGGGTCTTTCACGTAGTAAAACATCCCAAGGCAACTCAGTCACACTCTGTCCCAATCTCTCTGTCTCTCTGTCTCTCTCAATCTCACTCTCTTTCTTTCTGTCTCTCACCTTCTCACTCTGTCCCTCGAGGGGGGAAGGTAGAGCGGGGGAAGGGGAGAGAGGGAGAAGGGGAGAGAAAGGGGGGGAATGGGAGAGAGAAGGGGAATGGGAGAGGTGGGGAAGGTGTGAATCTGATGGGAAAGGGGAGAGCGAGAGCGAGGGAAGGAGGGAAAGGGATGAGGGAGGGGAGTGGAGACAGGGGAGGCGAGGGAGAAGGAGAGGGAGGCGAGAGAGAGGAGGGGAGAAAATGAAAAGGAAGAGGGGAAGGAATGAGTGAGAGGGGAAGGGGAGAGAGAGGGGTGGAAAGGGAAAAGAGAGGTTAAGGGGAGAGGGGTAAGGAGTGAGAGAGAGAGGGAATGGAGAGAGAGGGTGAAGAGAGAGGGTGAGGGGAGAGTCATTGAAAGCAGCCATGCAGGTGCAGCAAGCAGTTAGGAAGGCAAATGGTACGTTGGCCTCCATTGCAAGAGGGTTTGAGTACAGGAGCAAGGATGTCTTACTCCAGTTATACAGGGCCTTGATGTGACCACACCTGGAGTATTGTGTGCAGTTCAGGTCTCCTTACCTAAGGAAGGATACACTTGCCATAGAGGGAGTGCAGCGAAGGTTCACCAGACTGATTCCTGGGATGGCAGGACTGTGGTATGAGGAGAGATTGGGTCGACTGGGCCTGTATTCACTGGAGTTGAGAAGAATGAGAGGAGATCTGATTGAAATTTATAAAATTCTGACGGGGTTGGACAGACTGGATGTGGGGAGGATGTTTCCCCGGGGGCTGGGAAGTCTAGAACAAGGGGTCACACAGTCTCAGGATACGGGGTAGGAAATTTAGGAGCGAGATGAGGAGAAATGTTTTCACTCAGAGGGAGGTGAACCTGTGGAATTCTTTACCACAGAAGGCTGTGGAGACCAAGTCACTGAATATATTTAAGAGGGAGACAGATAGATTTCTAGACACAAAAGGTATCAAGGGGTATGGGGAGAAAGCGGAAATATGGTGTTGAGATAGAGGATCAGCCATGATCATATTGAATGGTGGTGCAGGCTCGAAGGGCCAAATGGACAACTCCTGCTCCTATTTTCAATGTTTCGATCCATGAGGGAGAGACGGGTAAAGCGAGATAACTAAAAAGAAGTACAACAGGTCATGATGGGGAAGCTGGAATGACGAGCTTTTTGGTCCAGGAACTGTTTAATATTACAATACTTCCAAGCCCTTGTCAATGGACAGTGAATTTAAATACTGAGTTAATTTTGAGTAGGCCCCAGTGAGATTTAAACTCACAACCGCTGGTTTACAAGACCAGTGCTCGAACCCCTGAGCTATCAGCCACCTGCGTTGAGAAAGACAGGGGAAGGAGCAGGAAAGAGAGGAGAAGGGAAAAGAGGGCGTGGAAGGAGTGAGAGGGGGGGAAGGGGGAGAGAGCGAGAGGGGAAGGGGAGAGAGTGGGGAAAGAGTGAGAGTGGGGGAAGGGGAGAGAGAGTGGAAGGAGTGCGTGAGAGGGGAGGGGGAGAGTGTGGGAGGGGAAGGGGAGAGATTGGGAGAGGAAGGAGAGAGAGAGAGAGGAGAAGGGGAGGGAGCGGATGGGGAGACATTGGGAGGGGAAGGGGAGAGAGAGTGTGGAAGGGAGGGAGAGAGGCGAAGGAGTGAGGGAGGTGGGGAAGATGAAAGTGAGATTAAGAGGAGTGGTGGGGAAAGAGTGAGAGAGAGAGGGGAAGGGGAGAGAAGGAGGAGTCAGAGAGAGAGATGGGAAGGGGAGAGAAGGAGGAGTCAGGGAGAGAGATGGGAAGGGGAGAGAAGGAGGAGTCAGGGAGAGAGATGGGAAGGGGAGAGAGGCGAAGGAGAGGATCTGAAAGAAAAGGGAAAAGAGAGAGAGAAATGGGATTGAGTGAGAGACGGGGGAAGCGAGTCGCGATGGGGAAGGGAGAGAGAGAGTGCAAGAGAGAAGGGGAGCCTGTTGTTCCAGGATCAGTCTTGGAGCTGTTTAATATTTATAATTAAAGCCCTTGTTAATTAAAAGAGAATTGAAACACCAAGCTAATTCTGAGTAGTCCCGAGAGAGATTTGAACTCACAACCCTTGGTTGTCAAGCCCATTGTTCTAACCCCTGAGCTGTGGAGTCATCCGTTGTGTGAAAAATCGGGGAAGGAGCAGGAAACAGGGGGGAAGGGAAAAGAGAGAGTGGAAGGAGTGAGAGAGAGGGGGAAGGGAAGACAGGGAGGAAGAGAGAGGGGAAGGGGAGAGAGAGTGGGGGAGGGGAGGAATGAGAGGGGATGGGAGAGGGAACGGGAGAGTGAAAAGACAGAGGGGGTGAGAGAGTGGGTAGTGGAGAGGGAGGAGGGGATAGAGAGAGGGAAGATAGAGAAGGAAGGAGAGGAGAAGGAATGGGGAGAGAATGAAATTATAGAGGGAAGGGGAGAGAGGGGAAGAGAGAGAGAGTGGAAGGGGAGACAGAGGGGGAAGGGGTGAGAGAGGGGAAGGAGTGAGAGAGGGGAAGGAGTGAGAGAGAGAGAAGGGGAGAATCTGAAAAGAAAATACAGAGAGGGGAAGGGGAAAGAGAGGGAGGGGAAGGAGTGAGAGAGTGAGGAAAGGGGAGAGACGGGAATGGGAGAAAGTTGGGAAAGAGAGAGGGAGGAGAGGAGAGAATCTGAAATGAAAAGGAAAAGTGAGGGGTGCGGGAGAGAGGGGAATGAGTGAGAGACAGGGAAAAAGATGTGGAACATGGAAGCTTATTATTCCAGGGTCGGTTGCAGAGCTGTTTAATACTTATAATCTTTGTTAACTGACAGTGAATTTAAATACTGAGCTAATTTTGATTAGGCCCCAGTGAGATTTGAACTCACGACCGCTGGTTTACTAGACCAGTGCTCTAACCCCTGAGCTATGGAGCCACCTGCTATGGGAAAGACAGGAGAAAGCGCAGGAAAGAGAGGGGAAGGGAAAAGAGAGAGTGGAAGGAGTGAGAGAGAGTGGGGAAGGGGAGAGAGAGTGTGGAACGGAGGGAGAGAGGGAAGGGGAGAGAGAGGGAATGAGTGAGAGAGAGAGAGAGGGGAAGGGAAGAGAGATGTGAAGGCAAAAGAGCGAGGGAGGAGGCAGGGGCGAGAGAAAGGAAGGGGAGAGAGAGGGAGAAGGGGAGAATCTGAAAAGAAAGTGAAAAGAGAGCGAGAGAGGAGGGAGGGGTGGGAGGGGAGGAAAGAGAGAGTGAAAAGGCAGAGAGGGAAGGAGCGAGAGGAGAGAGAGTAGGTAGTGGAGAGAGGGGGAGGGGAGAGAGGGAGAAGATAGAGGAGGAAGGAGAGAGAGGGGAAGTCGAGAGAGAATGAAAGTAGAGAGGGAAGGGGAGAGAGAGGAAGGAGAGAGAGAGGAAGGAGTGAGAGAGAGGGGGGATGATTGGGGAAGGGAAGATTGAGGGGGAAGAGGAGAGAGCGGGGGAAGGGGAGGGAGGTGAAGAGAGGGGAATGAGTGAGAGATGGGGAAAGCGAGATCGCAGGAAAGGGAGAGAGAGGTAAAAAGATGTAGAACGGGTTGTGATGGGGAACAGAGAGCCTTTTGTATCACAGTCAGTCTCAGAGGTGTTCAATATTTATAATTAAAGCCCTTGTTAATTGACAGTGAACTTAAATACTGAGCTAACTTTGAGAAGGCCCCAGTGAGAGGCCAAGTCAATATATTTAAGAGGGAGACAGATAGATTTCTAGACACAAAAGGTATCAAGGGGTATGGGGAGAAAGTGGGAATATAGTGTTGAGATAGAGGATCAGCCATGATCATATTGAATGGTGGTGCAGGCTCGAAGGGCCAAATGGCCTACTCATGCTCCGATTTTCAATGTTTCGATGAATGAGGGAGAGACGGGTAAAGCGAGATAGCTAAAAAGATGTTCAACAGGTCGTGATGGGGAAGCTGGAATGATGCGCTCTTTGGTCCAGGAACTGTTTAATATTATAATACTTCCAAGCCCTTGTCAATGGACAATGAACTTAAATACTGAGTTAATTTTGAGAAACAGGAGGGAGTGAGTGAGTGAGTGAAGAGGCAGAGGGACAAGAGAGTGAGTGAGGGAGAGGATAATGAATGAGAGACGGGTGCTCTAACACCTGAGCTAGGGAGCCACCTGCTCTGGGAAAAACAGGGGAAGCAGCAGGAAAGAGAGGGGGAGGGAAACGAGAGAGTGGAAGGAGTGAGAGAGGGAGGGAAGGGGAGAGAGCGAGAGGGGAAGGGGAGAGAGTGGGGAAAGAGTGAGAGAAGGGGAGAGAGAGTGGAAGGAGTGAGAGAGAGGGGAAGGAGTGAGTGAGAGGGGAGGGGGAGAGTGTGGGAGGGGAAGGGGAGAGATTGGGAGAGGAAGAGGAAAGAGAGAGAGGAGAAGGGGAGAGAGTGGAAGGGGAAAGAGTGGGAGGGGAAGGGAGAGAGAGTGTGGAAGGGAGGGAGAGAGGCGAAGGAGTGAGAGAGAGAGGGGAAGGGGAGAGAGGCGAAGGAGAGGATCTGAAAGAAAAGGGAAAAGAGAGAGAGAGAGAAAGGGGAATGAGTGAAGTGAGATTGTGGGAAAGGGAGAGAGGGGTAGAAAGATGGGGAAGGGGAAAGAGAGTGCAATACAGACAAGAAGAGGAGAGGGGAGCCTGTTGTTCCAGCGTCAGTTTCAGAGCTGTTTGATATTTATAATTAAAGCCCTTGTTAATTGATGGCAAATTTAAATACTGAGCGAATTTTGAGCAAATCCCAGTGAGATTTGAACTCACAACCACTGGTTTACTTAACCAGTACTCTAACCCCTGAGCTATGGAGCCACCTGCTCTAAGAAATACAGGGGAAGGAGCAGGAAAGAGAGGGGAAGGGAAAAGAGAGAGTGGAAGGAGTGAGAGAGAGGGGAAGGGGAGAGAGAGAGAGGGGGGAAGGGGAGCGTGAGAGGGGAAGGGGAGAGAGAGAGAGGGGAAGGGGAGAGAGAGAGAGGGGGAAGGGGAGAGTGAGAGGGGAAGGGAAGAGAGAGAGAGAGGGGGGAAGGGGAGAGTGAGAGGGGAAGGGGAGAGAGAGTGGAAGGAGTGAGAGAGAGGGGAAGGGGAGAGAGAGAGAGGAGGGAAGGGGAGCGTGAGAGGGGAAGGGGAGAGAGAGAGAGGGGAAGGGGAGAGTGAGAGGGGAAGGGGAGAGAGAGCGAGAGGGGAAGGGGAGAGAGAGAGAGGGGGAAGGGGAGAGTGAGAGGGGAAGGGAAGAGAGAGAGAGAGGGGGGAAGGGGAGAGTGAGAGGGGAAGGGGAGAGAGAGAGAGGGGAAGGGAGAGAGAGAGAGGGGGAAGGGGAGAGTGAGAGGGGAAGGGGAGAGAGAGAGGGGAGTGAAGTGGAGACAGGGAGGAAGAGTGAGGGGAAGGGGAGAGAGAGGGGGAGGGGAAATAGAGGGTGGGGAAGGGGAGAGAGAGTGTGAGGGGAGAGAGAGGGGGAAGGGGTGAGAGAGAGGGGGACAGGAGAGAGAGGGGGAAGAAACATAGAAACATAGAAAATAGGTGCAGGAGTCGGCCATTCGGCCCTTCGAGCCTGCACCTCCATTCAATAAGATCATGGCTTATCATTCCCTCAGTACCCCTTTCCTGCTTTCTCTCCATACCCCTTCATCCCTTTAGCCGTAAGGGCCATATCTAACTCCCCCTTGAATATATCCAATGAACTGGCATCAACAACTCTCTGCGGCAGGGAATTCCACAGGTTAACAACTCTCTGAGTGAAGAAGTTTCTCCTCATCTCAGTCCTAAATGGCCTACCCCTTATCCTAAGACTGTGTCCCCTGGTTCTGGACTTCCCCAACATCAGAAACATTCTTCCCACATCTAACCTGTCCCGTCCCATCATAATCTTATGAGTTTCTATGAGCTCCCCTCTCATCCTTCTAAACTCCAGTGAATAAAGGCCCAGTTGATCCAGTCTCTCCTCATATGTCAGTCCAGCCATCCCGGGAATCAGTCTGGTGAACCTTCGCTGCACTCCCTCAATAGCAAGAATGTCCTTCCTCAGATTAGGAGACCAAAACTGAACACAATATTCCAGGTGAGGCCTCACCAAGGCCCTGTATAACTGCAGTAAGACCTCCCTGCTCCTATATTCAAATCCTCTCGCTATGAAGTCCAACAATCCCCAGGGCCTGATGGACTGCATCCCAGAGTACCTAAGGAGGTGGCCTTGGAAATAGCGGATGCATTGACAGTCATTTTCCAACATTCCATTGACTCTGGATCAGTTCCTATGGAGTGGAGGGTAGCCAATGTAACCCCACTTTTTAAAAAAGGAGGGAGAGAGAAAACAGGGAATTATAGACCGGTCAGCCTGACATCGGTAGTGGGTAAAATGATTAAATCAATTATTAAGGATGTCATAGCAGCGCATTTGGAAAATGGTGACATGATAGGTCCAAGTCAGCATGGATTTGTGAAAGGGAAATCATGCTTGACAAATCTTCTGGAATTTTTTGAGGATGTTTCCAGTAGAGTGGACAATGGGGAACCAGTTGATGAGGTGTATTTGGACTTTCAGAAGGCTTTCGACAAGGTCCCACACAAGAGATTAATGTGCAAAGTTAGAGCACATGGGATTGGGGGTTGTGTGCTGACGTGGATTGAGAACTGGTTGGTAGACAGGAAGCAAAGAGTAGGAGTAAATGGGTACTTTTCAGAATGTCAGGCAGTGACTAGTGGGGTACCACAAGGTTCTGTGCTGGGGCCCCAGCTGTTTACACTGTACATTAATGATTTTGACAAGGGGACTAAATGTAGTATCTCCAAATTTGCAGATGACACTAAGTTGGGTGGCAGTGTGAGCTGCGAGGAGGATGCTATGAGGTTGCAGAGTGACTTGGATAGGTTAGGTGAGTGGGCAAATGCATGGCAGATGAAGTATAATGTGAATAAATGTGAGGTTATCCACTTTGGTGATAAAAACAGAGAGACAGACTATTATCTGAATGGTGACAGATTAGGAAAAGGGGAGGTGCAACGAGACCTGGGTGTCATGGTACATCAGTCATTGAAGGTTAGCATGCAGGTACAGTAGGCGGTTAAGAAAGCAAATGGCATGTTGGCCTTCATAGCGAGGGGATTTGAGTACAGGGGCAGGGAGGTGTTACTACAGTTGTACAGGGCCTTGGTGAGGCCACACCTGGAGTATTGTGTACAGTTTTGGTCTCCTAACTTGAGGAAGGACATTCTTGCTATTGAGGGAGTGCAGCGAAAATTCACCAGACTGATTCCCGGGATGGTGGGACTGACCTATCAAGAAAGACTGGATCAACTGGGCTTGTATTCACTGGAGTTCAGAAGAATGAGAGGGGACCTCATAGAAACGTTTAAAATTCTGACGGGTTTAGACAGGTTAGATGGAGGAAGAATGTTCCCAATGTTGGGGAAGTCCAGAACCAGGGGTCACAGTCTAAGGATAAGGGGTAAGCCATTTAGGACCGAGATGAGGAGAAACTTCTTCACCCAGAGAGTGGTGAACCTGTGGAATTCTCTACCACAGAAAGTAGTTGAGGCCAATTCACTAAATATATTCAAAAGAGAGTTAGATGAAGTCCTTACTACTCGGGGGATCAAGTGGTATGGCGAGAAAGCAGGAATGGGGAACTGAAGTTTCATGTTCAGCCATTAACTCATTGAATGGCGGTGCAGGCTAGAAGGGCTGAATGGCCTACTCCTGCACCTATTTTCTATGTTTCTATGTAAAGAGAGATAGCGGGAAAGGGAGAGAGGGGTAAAAAGATGTAGAATGGGTGAGGGGAGAGAGACGGACGGGAAGGGGAGAGAGAGAGCTTGGAAGGGGTGGAGAGAGAGGGGAAGGAGTGGGAGAGAGGGGAGGGGAGAGAGGGAGGAAGAGAGAGGGGATAGGGAGAGAAAGTTGGGGTGGGGAGGGCAGGAAAGAGAGGGGACGGGAGAGGGAAAGGGCAGAGGGGTTCAGAGAGCGGGGAATTGGATAGAGAGAGGGAAGCTAGAGGAGGAAGGAGAGGGGAGAGAATGAAATTAACGAGGGAAGTGAGAGAGAGGGGGAAGGGGAGAGAGGGGGGAAGGAGTGAGAGAGTGAGAAGCGGAGAATCTGAAAAGAAAGAGACAGCCAGGAGGGGGCGGGAGAGTGGAGAGGCAGAGGCGGAAGAGAGAACAATGAATTAGAGATGGGAAATTAAATGCTAAATGAATTATGACAATACATCAGTGAGATTTGATCTCACGAGCCTTGGTTTACGAGATCAGTGCTCTAACCCCTGAGCTATGGAGCCAACTGTTCTTGGAAAGATAGGGGAAGGAGCAGGAAAGAGAGGAGAAGAAGAAAAGAGAGAGGGAGAGGGGGAAGGGGAAAGAGAGGGGAAACATAGAAAATAGGTGCAGGAGTAGGCCATTCGAGCCTGCACCATCATTCAATATGATTCATGGCTGATCATTCCATCAGTACCTCTTTCCTCCTATTTCTCCATAGTCCTTGATCCCTTTTACCATAAGGGCCATATCGAACTCCCTCTTGAATATATCCAATGAACTGGCATCAACAACTCTCTGCAGTCAGGAATTCCACATGTTCACAACTCTCTGAATGAAGAAGATTTTCCTCATCTCACTCCATTCTCTTTAGACTGTGTCCTTTACTGCTGCATCATCACTTTCTCATTCCATCTCTCTCTCCTCTCCCTTTCTCTCCCCATGAGAGAATAATGAATGAGAGAAATATTTAAATAGTGAACAAATTTTGAGCAGGCCCTATTGAGATTTGAACCCACAACCCTGGGTTTACTAGACCAGTGCTCTAACCCCTGAGCTCTGGAACAACCTGCCCTGGGCTGTGGGTCCTTCCCCAGTTAGTGCTGTGTGTTTGAAGAATGAGGAGGGGTCAGTGAAACACTCAGATTGTGTCTCATCCCCCAGACTCCTGCCTCCGTCTCTTCAATATTCACCTCTCAACATCGATATATCGGGTCTTTCACGTAGTAAAACATCCCAAGGCAACTCAGTCACACTCTGTCCCAATCTCTCTGTCTGTCTGTCTCTCTCAATCTCAATCTCTTTCTTTCTGTCTCTCACCTTCTCACTCTGTCCCTCGAGGGGGGAAGGTAGAGCGGGGGAAGGGGAGAGAGGGAGAAGGGGAGAGAGAGGGGGGGAATGGGAGAGAGGGGGGCAATGGGAGAGGTGGGGAGGGGGAGAGTCTGATGGGAAAGGGGAGAGCGAGTGCGAGGGAAGAAGGGAAAGGGATGAGGGAGGGGAGTGGAGACAGGGGAGGCGAGGGAGAAGGAGAGGGAGGCGAGAGAGAGGAGGGGAGAAAATGAAAAGGAAGAGGGGAAGGAATGAGTGAGAGGGGAAGGGGAGAGAGAGGGAGGAAGAAAGAGGGGCAGGGGAAAGAGAGGGTTGGAAAGGGAAAAGAGAGGTTAAGGGGAGAGGGGTAAGGAGTGAGAGAGAGAGGGAAGGGGAGAGAGAGGGAAGGAGAGAGTTGGAGGGGAGAGTCATTGAGAGCAGCCATGCAGGTGCAGCAAGCAGTTAGGAAGGCATATGGTACGTTGGCCTTCATTGTAAAAGGGTTTGAGTACAGGAGCAAGGATGTGTTACTCCAGTTATACAGGGCCTTGGTGTGACCTATTGTGTACAGTTGTGGTCTCTTTACCTAAAAAGATGTACAACAGGACGTGATGGGGAAGGCGGAAAGACGAGAGCCTTTTGTTTCAGGGTTGGTCTTCGAACTGTTTAATATTATAATACTTATAAAGCACTTGTTAATTGACGGTGAATTTAAATACTGAGTTAATTTTGAGCAGGTACCAGTCAGATTTGAACCCATGACCCCTGGTTTACAAGACCAATACTATAACCCCTGAGCTATGGAGCCATCTGATCTGGAAAAGACAGGGGAAGGAGCAGGAAAGAGAGGAGAAGGGAGAAGAGAGAGTGGAAGGGGTGAGAGAGAGGGGGAAAGGGAGAGAATGGGGAAGGAGTGAGAGAGTGGGAGAAAGAGTGTGAAAGGAGCGAGAGAGAATAGGGAAGGGACGAGAGAGGAGGCAGGGGAGAGAGAGGGAGATGGGGAGAATCTGAAAAGAAAATACAGAGAGGGGAAGGGGAAAGAGAGGGAGGGGAAGGAGTGAGAAAGTGAGGAAAGGGGAGAGACGGGAATGGGAGAAAGTTGGGAAAGAGAGAGGGAGGAGAGGAGAGAATCTGAAATGAAAAGGAAAAGTGACATGAGCGGAGAGGGAGGAGGGAGAGAGGGAGAGGCGAGATTGGGGGAAGTGGGGAGAGGGGAATGAGTGAGAGACAGGGAAAGTGAGAGAGCGGGAAAAAGATGTAGAACATGTCGTGATGGGGAAGCAAGCTTGTTATTCCAGGGTCGGTTGCAGAGCTGTTTAATATTTATAACCTTTGTTAACTGACAGTGAATTTAAATACTGAACTAATTTTGAGGAGGCCCCAGTGAGATTTGAACTCACGACCCCAGGTTTCCGAGACCAGTGCTCTAACCCCTGAGCTATGGAGCCACCTACTCTGGGACCGACCGGGGAAGGAGCAGGAAAGAGAAAGGAAGGGAAAAGAGAGACTGGAAGGAGTGAGAGAGAGTGGGAAGGAGTGTGAGAGAGTGGGGAACGGAGGGAGAGAGGGAAGGGGACAGAGAGGGAATGAGTGAGAGAGAGAGAGAGAGGGGAAGGGGAGATAGAGATGTGAAGGCAAAAGAGCGAGGGAGGAGGCAGGGGTGAGAGAAAGGAAGGGGAGAGAGAGGGAGAAGGGGAGAATCTGAAAAGAAAGGGAAAAGAGAGCGAGAGAGGAGGGTGGGGTGGGAGGGGAGGAAAGAGAGAGTGAAAAGGCAGAGAGGGAAGGAGCGAGAGGAGAGAGTAGGTAGTAGAGAGAGGGGGAGGGGAGAGAGAGAGAAGATAGAGGAGGAACAAGAGAGAGGGGAAGGAGAGAGAGAACGAAAGTAGAGAGGGAAGGGGAGAGAGAGGAAGGAGTGACGATTGAGGGAGAAGAGGGGGAAGGGGAGAGAGGGGAATGAGTGAGAGATGGGGAAAGCGAGATCGCAGGAAAAAGATGTAGAACAGGGAACCTTTCGTATCACAGTCAGTCTCAGAGGTGTTTAATATTTATAACTAAACCCTTTGTTAACTGACAGTGAATTTAAATACTGAGCTAATTTTGAGTAGGCCCAAGTGAGATTTGAAACCACGACCACTGGTTTACTAGACCAGTGCTCTAACCCCTGAGCTATGGAGCCACCTGCCTTGGGCTGTGGGTCATTCACCAGTTAGTGCTGTGTGTTTGAAGAATGAGGAGGGGTCAGTGAAACGATCATATTGAATGGTGGTGCAGGCTCGAAGGGCCGAATGGCCGACTCCTGCTCCTCGTTTTGATGTTTCTATGAATGAGTGAGAGACGGGTAAAGTGAGATAACTAAAAAGATGTACAACAGGACATGATGGGGAAGCTGGAAAGAAAAGAAGGGAACTTTTTGGTCCAAGGATGGTCTTGGAACTGTTATAATATTCTAACACTTCCACACCCTTGTCAATTGACAATGAATTTAAATGCTAAGTTAATTTTGATTGGCCCCAGTGAGATTTGAACTCACAACCCCTGGTTTACAAGACCAGTGCTCTAACCCCTGAGCTATGGAACCACCTGTGCAGCTAAAGACAGTGGAAGGAGCAGGAAAGAGAGGGGAAGGGAAAAGAGAGAGTGGAACGAGTGAGAGAGAGGGGAAGGAGAGGGAGGCGGGGGAAGGGCGTGCAGGGAGGAAGAGAGAGGGGAAGGGGAGAGAGAGTGGGGGAGGGGAGGAATGAGAGGGGACGGGAGAGGGAAAGGGAGAATGAAAAGGCAGAGGGTGTGAGAGAGTGGGTAGTGGAGAGAGGGGATGGGATAGAGAGAGGGATGATAGTGAAGGAAGGGGCGAGAGGGGAAGGAATGGGGAGAGAATGAAAATAAAGAGTGAAGGGGAGAGAGGGGGAAGGAGTGACAGAGAGGGGGAAGGGGAGAGAGAGACGGGGAGGGGAAAGAGTGGTAAGGGACGGGGAGACAGAGAGTGGAAGGGGAGAGAGAGGGGAGAGGGACAGAGGGAGGAAGGGGAGAGAGATAAAGAACGGGAGAGAGGGGGAAGGGGAGAGGGAGGGAGGGGATGGACAGAGAGAAAGCTTGGAAGGGGGGGAGAGAGAGGGGAAGGTGTGTGAGAGAGGGGAGGGGATCGAGCTTAAGGGGAGAGAAAGGGGAAGGAGTGAGAGAGATGGGGAAGGGGAGACAGTGAGGAAGAGAGAGGGGAAAGGGAGAGAGAGTGCGGGTGGAGATAGAGAGAGAAGGAAAGAGAGGGGACGGGAGAGAGAAAGGGCAGAGGGGTTGAGAGAGTGGGGGAGAGGATAGAGAGAGGGAAGAGAATGAAATTAGAGCGGGAAGGGGAGAGAGGGGAAGAGGGGGAGATCGAGAGTGGAAGGGGAGAGAGAGGGGGAAGGGGAGATAGAGAGTGGAAGGGGAGAGAGGGGGAAGGGGAGAGAGAGGGGGAAGGGGAGAGAGAGTGAGAGAGGGGAAGGAGTTAGAGAGAGAGGAAGGAGTGAAAGAGAGGGGAGGGAAGTGTAGACAGGAAGGAAGAGAGAGGGGAAAGGAAGAGAGAGAGGGGAAGGGAAAGAGAGGGAGGGGAAGGGGTGAGAGAGTGTGGAAGAGGAGAGAGAGTTTGAGGGAAGAGAGAGGGAGAAGGAATACGAGCGAGGGGGAGGGGAGAGAGAGGGGAAAGAAACATAGAAATATAGAAAATAGGTGCAGGAGGAGGCCATTCGGCCCTTCGAGCCTGCACCACCATTCAATATGATCATGGCTGAACATTCACCTCAGTACCCCTTTCCTGCTTTCTTTCGATATCCATTGATCCCTTTAGCCATAAGGGCCATATCTAACTCCCTCTTGAATATATCCAGTGAACTGACCTCAACAACTCTCTGCGGCAGGGAATTCCACAGGTTAACAACTCTCTGAGTGAAGGAGTTTCTCCTCATCTCGGTCCTAAATGGCCTACCCCTTATCCTAAAACTGTATCCCCTGGTTCTGGACTTCCCCAACATCGTGAACAATCTACCCGCATCTAACCTGTCCCGTCCCGTCAGAATCTTGTATGTTTCTATGAGATCCACTCTCATCCTTCTAAACTCAAATATATGAAGGCTCAGTCGATCCAGTCTCTCCTCATATGTCAGTGCAGTCATCCCGGGAATCAGTCTGGTGAACCTTCGCTGCACTCCCTCAATAGCAAGAATGTCCTTCCTCAGATTAGGAGACCAAAACTGAACACAATATTCCAGGTGAGGCCTCACCAAGGCCCTGTGCAACTGCAGTAAGACCTCCCTGCTCCTATACACAAATCCCCTCGCTATGAAGGCCAACATACCATTTCCCTTCTTCACCACCTGCTGTACCTGTATGCCAACTTTCAATGACTGATGAACCATGACACCCAGGTCTCGTTGCACCTCCCCTTTTCCTAATCTGCCGCCATTCAGATAATATTCTGTCTTTGCGTTTTTGCCCCCAGTGTGGATAACCTCACATTTATCCACATTATACTGCATCTGCCATGCATTTACCCACTCACCTAACCTGTCCAAGTCACCCTGCAGCCTCTTAGCGTCCCCCTCACAGCTCACACCGCCACCCAGTTTAGTGTCATCTGCAAACATGGAGATATTACACTCAATTCCTTCATCAAAATCATTGATGTATATTGTAAATAGCTGGGGTCCCAGCACTGAGCCCTGCGGCACTCCTGCCATTCTGAAAAGGACCCGTTTATTCCCGACTCTGCTTCCTGTCTGCCAACCAGTTCTCTATCCACGTCAGTGGAAGGAGTGAGAGAGAGGGGGAAGGGAAGACAGCGAGGAAGGGAGAGGGGAAGGGGAGAGAGGGTGGGGGAGGGGAGGAATGAGAGGGGACGGGAGAGGGAAAGGGAGAGTGAAAAGACAGAGGGGGTGAGAGAGTGGATAGTGGAGAGGGGAGGAGGGGATAGAGAGAGGGAAGATAGAGGAGGAAGGAGAGAGAGGAGAAGGAATGGGGAGAGAATGAAATTACAGAGGGAAGGGGAGAGAGGGGAAGGGGAGACAGAGGGGGAAGGGGTGAGAGAGGGGAAGGAGTGAGAGAGCGGAAGGAGTGAGAGAGAGAGAAGGGGAGAATCTGAAAAGAAAATACAGAGAGGGGAAGGGGAAAGAGAGGGAGGGGAAGGAGTGAGAAAGTGAGGAAAGGGGAGAGACGGGAATGGGAGAAAGTTGGGAAAGAGAGAGGGACGAGAGGAGAGAATCTGAAATGAAAAGGAAAAGTGACGGGAGCGGAGAGGGAGGAGGGAGAGAGGGAGAGGCGAGATTGGGGGAAGTGGGGAGAGGGGAATGAGTGAGAGACAGGGAAAGTGAGATAGCGGGAAAAAGATGTAGAACAGGTCGTGATGGGGAAGCAAACTTGTTATTCCAGGGTCGGTTGCAGAGCTGTTTAATATTTATAACCTTTGTTAACTGACAGTAAATTTAAATACTGAACTAATTTTGAGGAGGCCCCAGTGAGATTTGAACTCACGACCCCAGGTTTCCGAGACCAGTGCTCTAACCCCTGAGCTATGGAGCCACCTACTCTGGGACCGACAGGGGAAGGAGCAGGAAAGAGAAAGGAAGGGAAAAGAGAGACTGGAAGGAGTGAGAGAGAGTGGGAAGGAGTGTGAGAGAGTGGGGAACGGAGGGAGAGAGGGAAGGGGACAGAGAGGGAATGAGTGAGAGAGAGAGAGAGGGGAAGGGGAGATAGAGATGTGAAGGCAAAAGAGCGAGGGAGGAGGCAGGGGTGAGAGAAAGGAAGGGGAGAGAGAGGGAGAAGGGGAGAATCTGAAAAGAAAGGGAAAAGAGAGCAAGAGAGGAGGGTGGGGTGGGAGGGGAGGAAAGAGAGAGTGAAAAGGCAGAGAGGGAAGGAGCGAGAGGAGAGAGTAGGTAGTAGAGAGAGGGGGAGGGGAGAGAGAGAGAAGATAGAGGAGGAACGAGAGAGAGGGGAAGGAGAGAGAGAACGAAAGTAGAGAGGGAAGGGGAGAGAGAGGAAGGAGTGAGAGAGAGGGGGGAAGATTGAGGGGGAAGAGGGGGAAGGGGAGAGAGGTGAAGAGAGGGGAATGAGTGAGAGATGGGGAAAGCGAGATCGCAGGAAAAAGATGTAGAACAGGGAACCTTTTGTATCACAGTCAGTCTCAGAGGTGTTTAATATTTATAATTAAACCCCTTGTTAATTGACGGTGAATTTAAATACTGAGCTAATTTTGAGTAGGCCCCAGTGAGATTTGAACCCACGACCCCTGGTTTACTAGACCAGTGCTCTAACCCCTGAGCTATGGAACCACCTGCTCTGGGCTGTGGGTCATTCCCCAGTTAGTGCTGTGTGTTTGAAGAATGAGGAGGGGTCAGTGAACCGATCATATTGAATGGTGGTGCAGGCTCGAAGGGCCGAATGGCCGACTCCTGCTCCTCGTTTTGATGTTTCTATGAATGAGTGAGAGACGGGTAAAGTGAGATAACTAAAAAGATGTACAACAGGACATGATGGGGAAGCTGGAAAGAAAAGAAGGGAGCTTTTTGGTCCAGGGATGGTCTTGGAACTGTTATAATATTCTAACACTTCCACACACTTGTCAATTGACAATGAATTTAAATGCTAAGTTAATTTTGATTGGCCCCAGTGAGATTTGAACTCACGACCCCTGGTTTACAAGACCAGTGCTCTAACCCCTGAGCTATGGAGCCACCTGTGCAGCTAAAGACAGTGGAAGGAGCAGGAAAGAGAGGGGAAGGGAAAAGAGAGAGTGGAAGGAGTGAGAGAGAGGGGGAAGGGGAGAGAGAATGGAAGGAGTGAGAGAGAGGGGAAGGAGTGAGTGGGAGAGGAAGAGGAGAGATTGGGAGAGGAAGGGGAGAGAGAGAGGAGAAGGGGAGAGAGGGGAAGGGGAAAGAGTGGGAGGGGAAGGGGAGAGAGAGTGTGGAAGGGAGGGAGAGAGGCGAAGGAGTGAGGGAGGTGGGGAAGATGATAGAGAGGTTAAGAGGAGTGATGGTGACGGAGTGAGAGAGAGAGGAGAAGGGGAGAGATGGGAAGGGGAGAGAGGCGAAGGAGAGGATCTGAAAGAAAAGGGAAAAGAGAGAGAGAGAGGAGGGAGAGAGGGTGTAGCGAGGGAGGGGGGAATGAGTGAGAGACGGGGAAAGCGAGATCGTGGGAAAGGGAGAGAGGGGTAAAAAAATGTAGAATGTGTCGTGATGGGGAAGGGAGAGAGAGATTTGGAAGGAGAGAGAGAGTGTGAGAGAAGAGGGGAGCCTGTTGTTCGAGGGTTGATCTCAGAGCTGTTTAATATTTATAATTGAAGCACTTGTTAATTGACAGTAAATTTAAATACTGATCTAATTTTGAGTAGGCCCCAGTGAGATTTGAACCCACGACCCCTGGTTTACAAGACCAATGCTCTAACCCCTGAGCTATGGAGCCACCTGCTCTGAAAACGACAGGAGAAGGAGCATGAAAGAGTGGGGAAGGAAAAAGAGAGAGTGGAAGCAGTGAGAGAGGGGGGGAATGGGAGAGAGTGGGGAAGGGGAGAGAGAGAGAGACGGGGAGGGGAAAGAGGGATAAGGAACCGGTAGACAGAGAGTGGATGGGGAGAGAGAGGCGGAAGGGGAGAGAGTGGGGAATGAGCAAAAGAGAGGGGGAAGGGGAGACTGGGATGAAGTAAGTGGGGCAAGGGAGAGAGAGCGGGGGAAGGGGAAAGAGAGCTTAAGGGGAGAGAGAGGGAATGTGAGAAAGGGGAGAACGCGGAAGGGACTGAGAGAGAGGGGGAAGGTGAGACAGGGAGGGAGAGAGAGGGGAAGGGGAGAGAGAAAGGGGGTGGGGAAAGAGAGGGAGGTGACGGAGAGCAAGTGTGTGGAATGGGGGAGAGAGAGGAAGAGGAGAAATGGGAAGGAGCGAGAGGGAGAAGGGGAAAAGAGAGAGAGAGAGGAGATAAAGTGGGCGAGTGATGCGGCAGAAAGAGGGAAGATAGTGGGTCGGGGAGAGGATAATGAATGAAAGTCAGATATTTAAATATTTAATTTTGAGTAGGCCCCAATGAGATTTGAACCACCTGCTCTGGGAAAGATCGGGGAAGGAGCAGGAAAGAGAGGGGAAGGGAAAAGAGAAAGGGTAAGGAATGGGGAGAGAGTGAAAGGAGAAAGGGAAGGGGAGAGAGGGGAAAGAGGTGAGAGAGAGAGAGGGGAAGGAGTTAGAGAGAGGGGAGGGAAGTGGAGACTGGGAGGAAGAGAGAGGGGAAGGGGAGAGAGGTGGGGGGGAGGGGAAAGAGAGGGAGGGGAAGGGGAGAGAGAGTGTGGAAGGGGAGAGAGAGGGTGAGGGGAGAGAGAAGGGGAGGGGAGAGAGAGGGGGAGGGGAGATAGAGGGGGAAGGAGTGAGAGAGAGAGAGAGGGGGAGGGGAGAGAGAGGGGGAAGAAACATAGAAACAAAGACAATAGGTGCAGGAGTAGGCCATTCGGCCCTTCGAGCCTGCACCACCATTCAAAAAGATCATGGCTAATTATTCCCTCAGTATCCCTTTCCTGGTTTCTCTCCATACACCTTCATCCCTTTAGCAGTAAGGGCCATATCTAACTCCTTCTTAAATATATCCAATGAACTGGCCTCAACAACTCTCTGTGGCAGGGAATTCCACAGGTTAACAACTCTCTGAGTGAAGAAGTTTCTCCTCATCTCAGTCCTAAATGGCTTACCCCTTATCCTTAGACTGTGTCCCCTGGTTCTGGACTTCCCCAACATCGGGAACATTCTAATCGCATCTAACTTGTCTCGTCCCGTCAGAATCTCATACGTTTCTATGAGATCACCTCTCATCCTTCTAAACTCCAGTGAATAAAGGCCCAGTTGCTCCAGTCTCTCCTGATATGTCAGTCCTGCCATCCCGGGAATCAGTCTGGTGAACCTTCGCTGCACTCCCTCAATAGCAAGAATGTCCTTCCTCAGATTAGGAGACCAAAACTGAACACAATATTCCAAGTGTGGGCTCACCAAGGCCCTGTACAACTGCAGTAAGACCTCCCTGCTCCTATACTCAAATCACCGAGCCATGAAGGCCAACATACCATTTGCCTTCTTCACCGCCTGCTGTACCTGCATGCCAACTTTCAATGACTGATGTACCATGACACCCAGGTCTCGTTGCACCTCCCCCTTTTCTTAGCCTGCCGCCATTCAGATAATATTCTGTCTTTGCGTTTTTTCCCCCAAACTGGATAACCTCACATTTATCCACATTATACTGCATCTGCCATGCATTTGCCCACTCACCTAACCTGCCCAAGTCACCCTGCAGCCTCATAGTGTCCTCCTCACAGCTCACACCGCCACCCAGCTTAGTGTCATCTGCAAACTTGGAGATATTACACTCAATTCTTTCATCTCAATCGTTAATGTATATTGTAAATAGCTGGGGTCCCAGCACTGAGCCCTGCGGCACTCCACTAGTCACTGCCTGCCATTCTGAAAAGGACCCATTTATCCCGACTCTCTGCTTCCTGTCTGCCAAGCAGTTCTCTATCCACGTCAGTACATTACCCCCAATACCATGTACTTTGATTTTGCACACCAATCTCTTCTGTGGGACCTTGTCAAAAGCCTTTTGAAAGTCTAAATACACCACATCCACTGGTTCTCCCTTGTCCACTCTGCTAGTTACGTCCTCAAAAAATTCCAGAAGATTTGTCAAGCATGATTTCCCTTTCATAAATCCATGCTGACTTGGACCGATCCTGTCACTGCTTTCCAAATGTGCTGCTATTTCATCCTTAATAATTGATTCCAACATTTTCCCCACTACTGATGAAGGAGTGAGAGAGGGGGGAAGGGGAGAGAGAGGGGGAAGGAGCGAGGCTGTGACAAGGGAAGGGGAAGGAGGGAGAGTGGAATGAGTGAGAGATGGGGAAAGTGAGATAGCAGGAAAGGGAGGGAGGGGTAAAAAGATGTCAAATGGGTTGTGAGGGGGAAGGGTGACAGAGATTTGGAAGCGGAGAGAGTGTGTAAGAGAGATGAGAGCCAGTTGTTCCAGGGTCAGTCTCGGAGATGATTAATATTTATAATTAAAGCTGCTTTTAATTGACGGTGAATTTAACAACTGAGCTTATTTGCATAGGCCCCAGTGAAATTTAAACCCACGACCCCAGGTTTACTAGACCAGTGCTCTAACCCCTGAGCTATGGAGCAAACTGCCCTGGGAAAGACAGGGGAAGGAGCAGGAAAGAGAGGGGAAGGGAAAAGAGAGAGTGGCAGGAGTGAGAGAGAGGGGGAAGGGGAGAGAGAGAGAGGGGAAGGGGAGAGAGAGTGGAAGGAGTGAGAGAGAGAGAGGTGAAAGGGAGAGAGGGACAGGAAGGGGAGAGAGGGAGGGCAAGGAGTGAGAGAGGGGGGGTGAAGTTGAAAGAGAGGTTAAGAAGAGGATGGGGAAGGAGCGAGAGAGAGAGGGGAAGGGGAGAAAGTAGGGAAAGAGAGAGAGGGAGGAGGCAGGGGAAGGGAACAGAGAGGAAGAAGGGGAAAATATGAAAGGAAAGGGAAAAGAGAGAGGAGAAAGGAATGAGTGAGAGACATGGAAAGGAAAGGGAGAGAGAGATTTGGAAGAGGAGAGAGAGTGCAAGAGAGACGAGAACAGGAGAGGGGGTCCTGTTGTACCAGGATCAGTCTCGTAGTTGTTTATTATTTAGAAATAAAACCCTTGTTATTTAAATACTAAATTAATTATGCAAAGGCCCCACTGAGATTTGAACCCACGACCCCTGGTTTACAAAACCAGTACTTTAACCCCTGAGCTATGGAGCCACCTATTCAGTGAAAGAAAGGGGATGGAGCAGGAAAGGGAGGGGAAGGGAAAAGAGAGAGTGGAAGGAGTGAGAGAGGGGGAAGGGGAGAGAGGAATGGGAGAGAGAGGGGGGAGGGCAGAGAGAGGGAGGAGAAGGGGAGAGAGAGGTGAAGGAGAGGGGGGGAGAGAGGGGGAATGAGTGAGACAGGGGAGAGAGCGGAAGGGACTGAGAGAGAGGGGGAAGAGGGTGACAGGCAGGAAGAGAGAGTAGAAGGGGAGAGAGAAAGTTGGTGGGGCAATATAGAAACATAGAAACATAGAAAATAGGTGCAGGAGTAGGCCATTCGGCCCTTCGAGCCTGCACCGCCATTCAATGTGATCATGGCTGATCATTCACCTCAGTACCCCTTTCCTGCTTTCTCTCCATACCCCTTGATCCCTTTAGCCGTAAGAGCCATATCTAACTCCCTCTTGAATATATCCAATGAACTGGCATCAACAACTCTCTGTGGTAGAGAATTCCACAGGTTAACAACTCTCTGAGTGAAGAAGTTTCTCCTCATCTCAGTCCTAAATGGCCTACCCCTTATCCTAAGATTGTGTCCCCTGGTTCAGGACTTCCCCAACATCGGGAACATTCTTCCCGCATCGAACTTGTCCAGTCCAGTCAGAAACTTATATGTTTCTCTGAGATCCCCTCTCATCCTTCGAAATTCCAGTGAATAAAGGCCCAGTTGATCCAGTCTCTCCTCATATGACAGTCCAGCCATCCCGGGAATCAGTCTGGTGAACCTTCGCTGCACTCCCTCAATAGCAAGAACGTCCTTCCTCAGATTAGGAGACCAAAACTGTACACAATACTCCAGGTGCGGTCTCACCAGGGCCCTGTATAACTGGAGTAAGACATCCTTGCTCCTGTACTCAGACCCTCTTGCAATGAAGGCCAACGTACCATTTGCATTCCGAACTGCTTGCTGCACCTGCATGTCTGCTTTCAATGACTCTCCCCTCCAACATCTCCCTTTCCCGTTCTCTCCCCTTCCCCTCTCTCCCCTTCCCCTCTCTCTCTCACATCTTTCCCTCTCTCCTTCTCCTTCCCCTCTATTTCAAACTCCTTACCCTCTCTCTCTCCTCTTCCCCCTCTCTCGCTTCCCTTCTCCCTCTCTCTCTCCCCTGCCCCCTCTCTTTCCCCTCTCACTCACTCCTTCCCCTCTCCCTTTTCATTTTATCCCCTCCTCTCTCTCCCCTCCCTCTCCTTCTCCCTCACCTCCCCAGTCTCCACTCCCCTCCCTTTCCCTCCTTCCCTTGCTCTTACTCTCCCCTTTCCCATCAGACTCGCACCCTCCCCACATCTCCCATTCCCCCCCCATCTCCCCTTCTCCCTCTCTCCCCTTCCCCCGCTCTATCTTCCCCCCTCGAGAGACAGAGTTAGATGGTGAGAGACAGAAAGAAAGAGAGTGAGATTGAGAGAGAGAGAGAGAGACAGAGAGACAGAGAGATTGAGGCAGAGTGTGACTGAGTTGCCTTGGGATGTTTTACTACGTGAAAGACCCGATATATCGATGTTGAGAAGCGAATATTGAAGAGACGGAGGCAGGAGTCTGGGGGATGAGACACAATCTGAGCGTTTCACTGACCCCTCCTCATTCTTCAAACACACAGCACTAACTGGGGAATGACCCACAGCCCAGAGCAGGTGGTTCCATAGCTCAGGGGTTAGAGCACTGGTCCTAGTAAACCAGGGGTCGTGGGTTCAAATCTCACTGGGGCCTACTCAAAATTAGCTCAGTATTTAAATTCACCTAAATATTGAACACCTCTGAGACTGACTGTGATACAAAAGGCTTCTCTCTCTGTTCCCCATTTTACATCTTTTTACCTCTCTCTCCCCTTCCTATGATCTCGCTTTCCCAGTCTCTCACTCATTCCCCTCTCTTCACCTCTCTCCTCTTCCCCCTCTCTCTCCTCTTCCCCCTCAATCTCCCCTTCCCCAATCTTCCCCCCTCTCTCATTCCTTCCTCTCTCTCTCCTTCCCCTCTCTCCCCTTCCCTCTCTACTTTCATTCTCCCTCTCCTTCCCCTCTCTCTCCTTCCCCCTTTATCTTCTCTCTCTCTCCCCTCCCCCTCTCTCTACTACCTACTCTCTGTCCTCTCGCTCCTTCCCTCTCTGCCTTTTCACTCTCTCTTTCCTCCCCTCCCGTCCCTCTCTCCTCTCTCGCTCTGTTTTCCCTTTCTTTTCAGATTTTCCCTTCTCTCTCTCTCTCCCCTTCCTTTCTCTCGCCCCTGCCTCCTTCCTCGCTCTTTTGTCTTCACATCTCTCTCCCCTTCCCCTCTCTCTCTCTCTCACTCATTCCCTCTCTCTCCCCTTCCCTCTCTCCCTCCGTTCCACACTCTCTCTCCCCTTCCCCACTCTCTCTCACTCCTTCCCACTCTCTCTCACTCATTCCCTCTCTCTCCCCTTCCCTCTCTCCCTCCGTTCCACACTCTCTCTCCCCTTCCGCACTCTCTCACACTCCTTCCCACTCTCTCTCACTCATTCCCTCTCTCTCCCCTTCCCCTCTCTCTCTCTCTCTCACTCATTCCCTGTCTCTCCCCTTCCCTCTCTCACTCCTTCCCCCACTCTCTCTCCCCTTCCCCACTCTCTCTCACTCCTTCCCCCTCTCTCTCACTCATTCCACTCTCTCTTTTCCCTTCCTCTCTCTTTCCTGCTCCTTCCACTGTCTTGCCCAAAGCAGGTGGCTCCATAGCTCAGGGGTTAGAGCACTGATCTAGGAAACCAGGGGTCGTGAGTTCCAATCTCACTGGGGCCTATTTATAATTAGCTTAGTATTTAAATTCACCATCAATTAACAAAGGTTATAAATATTAAATATCTCTGCAACTCACCCTGGAATAACAAGCTTGTTTTCCCATCACGACATGTTCCACATCTTTTTCCCTGTCTCTCACTCATTCCCCTCTCCCCCCTTCCCCCAACCTCGCCTCACCCTCTCTCTCTCCGCTCTCCTCACTTTTCCTTTTCATTTCAGATTCTCTCCTCTCCTCCCTCTCTCTTTCCCAACTTTCTCCCATTCCCGTCTCTCCCCTTTCCTCACTCTCTCACTCCTTCCCCTTCCTCTCTCTTTCCCCTTCCCTTCTCTCTGTAAAGTCCTGTCCCCTCAGTACAGATTCACACGAGGCGTGTAGTGAAGTCAAGGTCACTCTGGACCTGCACCTTTATTTCACAGCTCTGGAATGCTGCACTTGCCTGAGACCTGTCCTTGTATACCTGTCCCTTGCAAGTGCACCCCTGGTGGTAAGTTATGCTGGTGGTTACAGGTCATATCTTATTATAGTCATGGAAAGCATGTTAGGATACAGTTATATATAATAATGTAAGATACATGAAAATTGGGAAGGGAGTTGAGAAAGGTGAAAGAGAGGTGAAGATGAGTGATGGGGAAGGAGTGAGAGAGAGGGGTGGGGGGAAGGGGAGAGATGGGAATGGGAGAAAGTTGGGAAAGAGAGAGAGGGAGGAGGCAGGGGAGAGAGAAAGGGGAAGGGTAGAGAGAGGGAGAAGGGGAGAATCTGAAATGAAAGGGAAAAGAGAGAGGAGGGAGGGGAGCAGAGAGGGAGGAGGGAGGGAGGGTGAGGCGAGGGAGGGGGAAGGGGGGAGAGGGGAATGAGTGAGAGACGTGGAAAGAGAGATCGCGGGAAAGGGAGAGAGGGGTAAAAAGATGCAGAACTGGGGAAGAAAGAGAGAGATTAGGAAATGGAGAGAGAGTGTAGCCTGTTGTTCCAGGGTCAGTCTCGGAGCTGTTTAATACTTATAATTAAATCCCTTGTTAATTGACGGTCAATTTAAATACTGAGCTAATTTTGAGTCATCCTGCAGCCTCATAGCATCCTCCTCACAGCTCACACCGCCACCCAGCTTAGTGTCATCTGCAAACTTGGAGATATTACACTCAATCCCTTCATCTAAATCGTAATGTATATTGTAAAGAGCTGGGGTCCCAGCACTGAGCCCTGCGGCACTCCACTAGTCACTGCCTGCCATTCTGAAAAGGACCCGTTTATCCCGACTCTCTGCTTCCTGTCTGCCAACCAGTTCTCTATCCACGTCAGTACATTACCCCCAATACCATGCGCTTTAATTTTGCACACCAATCTCTTGTGTGGGACCTTGTCAAAAGTCTTTTGAAAGTCCAAATACACCACATCCACTGGTTCTCCCTTGTCCACTCTACTAGTTACATCCTCAAAAAATTCCAGAAGATTCATCAAGCATGATTTCCCTTTCAAGCATGATTTCCCTTTCATAAATCCATGCTGACTTGGACCGATCCTGTCACTGCTTTCCGAATGCACTGCTATTTCATTCTTAATGGTTCATTCCAACATTTTCCCCACTACTGATGTCAGTCTAACCAAAAAAGAGGGATTGTGGAATGGGCGGAGGAATGAGGGGTGACAGCAAGAGAGTCAGGAAATGGAGCATGAGACTAATTTCGCACAGAGTGGTGTAGTGAGAGGATAGTGAATGAGAGACAGATATTTAACTAATTTTGAGTAGGCCCCAGTGAGATTTGAACCCACGATCCCTGGTTTACGAAACCAGTGCTCCAACCCCTGAGCAATGGAGCCATCTGCTCCAAGAAAGACAGGGGAAGGAGCAGGAAAGAGAGGGGAATGGAAAAGAGAGAGTGGAATGAGTGAGAGCGAGGGGGAAGGGGAGAGAGAGAGATGGGAAGGGGAGAGAGAGAGAGGTGGGAAGGGAAATAGGCGAATGAGTGAGAGAGAAAGGTGATGGGGAGAGAGAGGGGAAGGGGAGAGAAAGAGTGGGGAAGGGGAGAGACAGTCAGGAGAGAGAGGGAGGGGCAGGGGAGAGAGAAAGGAAGGGGAGAGAGAGGGAGAAGGGGAGAATCCGAAAAGAAAGGGTAAAGAGAGAGAGGAGGAAGAGGGGGGCGGGGAGGTAAGAGGGAGAGGGAAAGGGAGAGGGAGAAGGCAGAGTGGGAAGGGAAGAGAGGGGGTGAGAGTGGGTAGTGGAAAGAGGGGGAGGGGAGACAGAGAGAGGGGGGAGAGGATGGAGTGACAGAGAGGGGACTGAGTGTATTGTGTTCCTAACACAGATGAGACTGCACACAGGGAGGTTACAGTAACAGTGACCTCAGTCTTTAATAAGACTCTCCAGAGTGAGGAACAGGCCTTAGGGGCGACTTAGACACAGTGCTCCCAATGGTATCCCTTGGGACTTCAGGGGATGAGCTCCCTGGTGGTGGAACATGGGAGTGCATGCTTTACAGATACACAACAGAGTGAGAGATGAGGAAAGCGAGATCGTGGGAAAGGGAGAGAGGAGTAAAAAGATGTAGAACGGGTCGTGATGGGGAAAGGATCGAGAGATGAGAAGATGAGAGTGGAGCCTGTTGTTCCAGGGTTGGTCTCGGAGCTGTTTAATATTTATAATTAAAGCCCTTGTTAATTGACGGTGAATTTAAATACTAAACTAATTTTCAGTAGGCCCCAGTGAGATTTGAACTCACGACCCCAGGTTTACTGGACCAGTGCTCTAACCCCTGAGCTATGGAGCCACCTGTGCTGGGAAACACAGGGGAAGGAGCAGGAAAGAGAGGGGAAGGGAAAAGTGAGAGTGGAAGGAGGGAGAGAGAGGGGAAGGGGAGAGAGAGGGAGGAGAGAGAGAGAAGGGGAGAATGTAAACAGAAAGGGAAAAGAGAGCGGGAGAGGGGAGGGGAGGGAAGAGGGAGAGGGAAAGGGAGAGTGAAAAGGCAGAAGGGGAAGGGAAGAGAGGGTGGAGAGAGTGGGGAGTGGAGAGTGGGGACAGGAGAGAGAGGGAAGATAGAGGAGGAAGGAGAGAGAGGGGAAGGAATGGGGAGAGAGTGAAGGTAGAAAGGGAAGGGGAGCGAGGGGAAAGAGGTGAGAGAGAGAGGGGAAGGAGTTAGAGAGAGAGGAAGGGGAGAGAGGGGAGGGAAGTGGAGACAGGGAGAAAGAGAGAGTGTGAGGGGAGAGAGAGGGTGAGGGGAGAGAGAGGGGGAAGGAGTGAGAGAGAGGGGGAGGGGAGAGAGAGGGGGAAGAAACATTGAAACATAGAAATATAGAAAATAGGTGCAGGAGTAGGCCATTCGGCCCTTCGAGCCTGCACCACCATTCAATAAGATCATGGCTGATCATTCACCTCAGTACCCCTTTCCTGCTTTCTCTCCATACCCCTTGATTCCCTTAGCATATCTAACTCCCTCTTGAATATATCCAATGAACTGGCCTCAACAACTCTCTGCGGCAGTGAATTCCACAGGTTAACAACTCTCTGAGTGAAGAAGTTTCTCCTCATCTCAGTCCTAAATGGCCTACCCTTTATCCTAAGACTGTGTCCCCTGGTTCTGGACTTCCCCAACATCGGGAACATTCTTCCCACATCTCCCCTGTCCCGTCCCGTCAGTATTGCAGTGGTGTTACATGGAGGTTACATATATGACAGAGAGACAGGGAAAAAGAGAGAGGGGAACTGGAGAGAGAGAAGGGGGAGGGGAAAGAGATCAAGGATAAGGGGAATGAGATAGTGGAAGTGAGGGAGAGAGAGGGGAAAGAGTCGGAAAGAGAGGGGGAGGGGAGAGAGAGAGGGGAAAGGGGAGAAAGGGAGGGAGAAAGACGGGCAGGGGAGAGAGAGAGAGGGAAAGGGGAAAGAGAGGTTAAGGGGAGAGAGAGGGAAGGAGTGAGAGAGCGAGGGGGAGAATGGAAGGGAAGATAGAGATAGGGGAAGGGGAGAGAGAGGGAGAAGGGGAAAATCTGAAAGGAAAAGGAAAAGAGAGAGATAGAGGAGGGAAGGGAGAGTCGGGAGGAAAGAGAGGGGAGCGGAGAGGGAATGGGAGAGGGAGAGTGGGAAGGGGAGAGAGGGGGAAGGAAGTGGTTCGGGGAGACATTGAGGGGAGAGGGTGCGAGAGGGGAAGGGGAGAGAGGGTGAAGGAGGTGGTTAGGGGAGAGACTGAGGGGAGAGGGTGAGAGAGAGGAAGGAGAGAGAGGGGGAAGGAGTGAGGGTGAGGCGAGGGAGGGGCAAGGGGGGAGAGTTGAATAACTGAGAGACAGGGATAGTGGGAAAGTGAGAGAGGGCTAAAAAGATGTAGAACGGGTCGTGATGGGGAAGGGAAAGAGAGATTTGGAAGGGGAGAGAGAGTGTAAGAGAGATGAAAAGAGGAGAGGGGTAAGGGTGTGAGGGGAGCCTGTTGTTCCAGGGTCGGTCTCGGAGCTGTTTAATATTTATAATTAAAACCCTTATTAATTAAAAAGGAACCAATATTTGGAATAGACTCTAATGAGATTTGAACTCACGACCCCTGGTTTACTAGACCAGTGCTCTAACCCCTGAGCTATGGAGCCACCTTCTCTGGGAAAGACTGGAAAAGGGGCAGGAAAGAGAGGGGAAGGGAAAAGAGCAAGTGTGAGGAGTGAGAGAGAGGGGGAAGGGGAGAGAGAGAAGAATTGTGAGAGAGAGAGGGAAGGGAAGATAGGGAGGAAGAGAGAGGGGAAGAGGAGAGAGAGAGTTGGGAAGAGAAAGAGAGGGAGGGGAAAGGGAGAGAGAGAGAGGGGGAAGGGGAGAGAGGGAGAAAGAGAGGGAGGGAAAGGGAGAGAGAGGGGGGTGAAGGGGAGAGAGGGAGAAAGAGAAAGGGGAAGGGGAGAGAGGAGGGAGGTGGGAAGGGAAATTGGCGATTGAGTGAGAGAAAGGTGATGGGGCGAGAGAGGAAGGGGAGAGAGAAGGCGAAGGAGTGAGACAGAGGGGAAGGGGAGACAGCGGAAGGGTAGAGAAAGAGTGGGGAAGGGGAGAGACAGTCAGGAAAGAGAGGGAGGGGCAGGGGAGAGAGAAAGGAAGGGGAGAGAGAGGGAAGAGGGGAGAATCTGAAAAGAAAGGGTAAAGAGAGAGAGGAGGAAGAGAGGGGCGGGGAGGGAAGAGGGAGAGGGAGAGGGAGAGGGAAAAGGCAGAGGAGGAAGGGAAGAAAGCGGGGGTGAGAGTGGGTCGTGGAAAGAGAGGGAGGGGAGACAGAGAGAGGGGGAAGGGGATGGAGTGACAGAGAGGGGAATGAGTGTATTGTGTTCCGAACACAGATGAGACTGCACACAGGGAGGTTACAGTAACAGTGACCTCAGTCTTTATTAAGACTCTCCAGAGTGAGGAACAGGCCTTAGGGGCCAGCTTATATACAGTGCTCCCAAGGGATGCTGGGATCCTTTGGGACTTCAGGGGATGAGCTCCCTGGTGGTGGAACATGTGAGAGCATGCTTTACAGATACACAACAGAGTGAGAGATGAGGAAAGTGAGATAGTGGGAAAGGGATAGAGGAGTAAAAAGATGTAGAATAGGTCATGATGGGCAAGGGAGAGAGAGATTTCCAAGCGGAGAGAAAGTGAAAGAAAGACAGGGGGGGCAGTGTGTGGAGGGGAACCCCTTGTTCCAGGGTCGGTCTCGGAGATGTTTAATATTAATTATTAAAGCCCTGGTCAATTGAGGTTGAATTTAAATACTGAGCTAATCTTAAGTAGGCCCCAGTGAGATTTGAACTCACAACCCCTGCTTTACCAGACCAGTGCTCTAACCCCTGAGCAATGGAGCCACCGGTTACAGAAAAATTGGGGAAGAAGCAGGAAAGAGAGGGGAAGGGAAAAGAGTGAGTGGAAGGAGTGAGAGAGAGGGGGAAGGGCGGACGGGGGGAAGAGAGAGGGGATAAGGAGAGAGAGTGGTGGAGGGGAGGGAGGGGAGGAAAGAGAGGGGACGGGAGAGTGAAAAGGCAGAGTGGGTGAGAGAGTGGGTAGCGGTGAGAGGGGGGAGGGGATAGAGAGAGAGAAGGAAAACAGAAACGGAAGGGGAAGTGAAGAGAGAGGGAATGGGGAAAGAGAGAGAGGTCAGAAGCAGAAAGGGAGAACATCGTGGGTAGGGGTAATGATAACAAACGAGAGACATGTATTTGAATACTGAGCTAATTTTGAGTAGGTCCCAACAAGATTTGAACCCACAACCCCTGGTTTAGTAGACCAATGCACTAACCCCTGAGCTATGGAGCCACCTACACTGGGAAAGACAGGGGAAGGAGCAGGAAAGAGAGGGGAAGGGAAAAGAGAGAGTGGCAGGAGTGAGAGAGAGGGGAAGGGTTGTGGGGGGCGGAGGGGACAGAGCGGAGCGGAGAGAGAGAGAGGAAGAGAGGGAGGTGTGGGAAGAGAGGGAGATGATGGACAAAAAGAGAGAGTGTGGAAGGGGGGAGAGAGGGGAGGGGAGAGAGTGTAAGGGGAGAGATAGGGGAAGGAGCGAGAGAGACGGGGAAGGGGAGACAGGGAGGAAGAGGAGAGGGGAAAGGGAGAGAGAGGGAGCGGTGGGGAGGAAAAGGAGGTGACGGGAGAGGGAAGGGGCAGAGGGGTTGAGAGAGCGGAGGAGTGGATCGAGAGAGGGAAGATAGAGGAGGAAGGAGAGGGGAGAGAATTAAATTAGAGAGGGAAGGGGAGAGAGGGCAAGAGAGAGAGAGGCGGAAGGGGAGATGGAGAGTGGAAGGGGAGAGAGGGGGAAGGGGAGAGAGGGGGAAGGGGAGAGAGAGGGGAAGGGGAGAGAGTGGGAAGCAGAGAATCGGAAAAGAAAGAGGCAGCCTGGAGGGGCAGGAGAGTGTAGAGACAGAGGCGGAAAAGAGAATAATGAATTGGAGAGGAGAATTTAAATAATAAATTAATTATAAGAAGGCGCCAGTGAGACTTGAACTCACGACCACTGGTTTCCAAGACCAGTGCTCTAACCCCTGAGCTATGGAGTCACCTGCTCTAGAAAAGACAGGGGAAGGAGCAGGAAAGAGAGGGAGAAGGGAATAGAGAGAGTGGAAGGAGTGAGAGAGAGGGGGAAGGGG